>NC_090754.1:32582159-32900796 GCF_036898095.1 Palaemon carinicauda | reverse complement strand
CAACCACATTAATCGCACTAAAAGACGAACATCACACAGTCCAAGAGCTTCAAGGCCAGCCCATAAATCACAGGAACCACCACTTAATGCAAGAAGGGAAAGGGCTCGCATCACTACAGCTCTCGCCACAGTCACTTTAAGGGAATGTGTTGTACGACGTAGTGCTGATATCCTGGCTATTGGAGAACTGAGAGCAGCAGCCTGCTCTCCTAAGCTGCGTTCTGGGGAACTTGCAACATTGCTATCACGTGGACGAGCACCCATTCCAGTTGCTTTAAATGAAAAAAAACACTAAATTTACTACATATCCTCCATACAAATATAATATTAATTATCTTTTACATGCATGCCCCTTTTAGTATGTCTTGTGCACCATACAAAGTTACAAAAAGAAGTTCCTTGTAGTCTATCTCGGACACCATCTGGAGATTTCTTTCATTAATTTTTCATCTGATCCCTTTATAATTATCCCATTTTACTTTCCCACAATTTTAACATTGCTTAAGCCTGTATGTTTTGTGTTAGAACTATTGAAATAAAAATGTCATTAAATTTTCTGTTCAAGCTAATTTCTAATAATAATACACAAAGTAATAAAGGGGTTTTGATGATAGGAAAACCTATTTCTGGGGAGGGAGGTGCTGTGTGGTTTCCATGAACTTTCCTGTGGATGGATAGAACAGGGAATCTAATATGATAAAAAAAAACCCAAAAAAATGTTGTCTTCCCTGCTCCAAGGCCAGTTTATCAACTTACATAGCGCGGACTCGGTGAGTACAAGGGACACGCACGTATTCAGGCTCTACCGAATCTGAGACAGCACCTCTTATGCTGAAATATGTTAGACAACTAATGATATGTTATCACTAAGAACCAATACTTGTACTAGAAGGTTTCCTTGTGTTTACATGCGCTTGACTATTATCCATTATATAGAGTAAGGCTCATTTGTTTCCCTTCCTTGCCAAAACCTCTATTTGGGGGTTAATGTGCTGTTTTGTCCCAAAGAACTAATTCCAGCAAAACATTAGAATAGTTGTGCATACCATAACAACAATCTTCTCCAACTACACAAAAGATTAGTTCATGTGTATCTAGGTGAGCATAAAATACCAAGATTATAAAAAAAAAAAATTGATTTCAGTCATTAAGGGATATAGATCCATGATTAATTTGGGACTATAATTAATAGTAATATTACCTGTATTACTTGCTAAGCTATAACCCTAGTTAAAAAAAAAAGGATGCTATAAGGCCAAGGGCTCCAACAGGGAAAGTAGCCCAGTTAGGAAAGGAAAATAAATACTGTAACTCCAAGAGAAGTAATTAACAACTAATAAAATATTTTATGAGCAGTAACATTAAAATAAATCTTTCATGCATAAACTATAAAAACTTTAAAAAAATAGGAGGAAGAGAAATAAGAATAGAGTGCCCAATTGTACCCTCAAGTAAGAGAACTCTACCCCAAGATAGTAAAGGCCATGGTACAGAGGCTATGGTACTACCCAAGACTAGAGAATAATGGTTTGATTTTGGAGTGTCCTTCTCCTAGAACAGCTGCTTACCATAGCTAAAGAGTCTCTTCTACCCTTACCAAGAGGAAAGTAGCCACTGAACAATTATATTGCAGTAGTTAACCTCTTGAACGAAGAGTCGTTCGGTAAACTCAGTGTTGTCAGGCGTATGAGGACAGAGGTGTTTATGTAAAGAATAGGCCAGACTATTTGGTGTATGTGTAGGCACAGGGAAAATAATCCATAACCAGAGAGAAGGATCCAATGTAGTTTTGTCTACCAAGTCAAAAAATCCAATACCTCTCTAGCGGTACCATCTCAATAGGTGGCTGGTGTCCTGGACAACCTACTACCTACACGCATCTGGAACTAGTGCTGTCCACTACAAATATTATAAATTATATATTTGGGGGATACATTAGTCAGGTTTATATTATGGGATTTGGATGTGGTTTTACAATGCAGTATAGTAATACCTCACAACACGAAATTAATTGGTTCCGTAATGGCTTTCGTAAAGTGATTTTTTCGTCTTATAAGTTGCCTTTTATATGTAAATAGCCTAATTTGTTCCAGACCCTACAAAAACACCACATTAAATGATTATAAAACGGATCAGTCTCGGACACGGTTGGGCTTTTGCACCGTACCTCCTTTCGTTGTCCGAAAAATTTTTTGTGATGCGAGTCATAAAATTCTTTGCATCTCGTTTCGTAGAGTGAAAATTTCGTAAGCAGATTCTTTCGTATCGAGAGGTTTGACTGTACTTCAAATCTTTAGTTACACTTTTAACAGATAAAAATTTTTCGCTTAAAGCTAAACACATAAGTGAACTAAATGCGATATCTTTAAGATATGCTTTGGGAAGCATAAGATAATTTTATTTCTTTTACCTTCTCTCTGATGTATCCCCTTATAAAAATGGAAAAAAGTATTCAATCAGAAAATAGATTTCCTTGTCCAATAAGAGCCATTTAGTATCATATGGACATATCTATGGACATTAGAGATAGTGGGATTAGAGTTCCAAATCATCTTCTATCCAAAATGCAATGTCATATTTAGCTAAATATTTGGACCTAGATGCTCACAAAGAGTTGGATCGGAACTCATAAAAGCCTTTATGGTTAAGATTTTTTATAATAGAAATTCAGTTATATCTCTTAACCTTTGCAGAAGTATTTCTTTGGAAAAGATTTTAGCAGCAACTCAATGGCATATCGAGTCGGCTTTTGCTAAACATTATCTTAAAGAATCACGGTTGGCTTATCAACATTGCTGGACTTTAGGCTCTATAGTGGCTGCTGGAGATGTGGTTGAATAACATATGGACTTCCATCAATATATAATTTTCTTATTTTCAGAAAATTCTAGCTTTAGTTCCATGATGTTGGGGTTATATAGCTACAGGAGCTAATTAGAAATCAAATATTATTTTGACAAAACAATTTTCAAGTATTTTGAAATGATTTGTTACCAATAATTTAGACCAGGGGACTACAAAATTTTAATCATTGCATACTATTTTAATTCTATAAATGACCTCTCTCTTTCCTTCACTGACATCCCACTTCCATCAGTGTGTGGGTGTCAGCAATGGGAACATCAGGGGAGGTTTAGAGAAATAAACAGAATTTTAATAGTAAAATTTGTTAGTTCTATAATCACCTGATAATCATATACACGTCCACTGACTTATAATGTAAAGAGGATAGAGAACAGTTTCAACTTTGAGACTGAAAAGACAAAGAGCCTATGGCAATTCACGCTTCACTTTTTGCCATTAACCACTAGTGTCTCATTACTTTACTAGAGGCATATATCTATTGAAAGGAAAGACAATGGGAATTTTTAAAAAGGTTAGTGGTAAATGTTGATAAACTAAGCTTTCAGAGAAGAAGCAATATGAACATCTGGTAAGTACAGTCCATTAACAACAAACTTTATTATGAAAATTCATTTTTTTGTGACATTTCCCAGGAACTCAGCAATAAAAGAATTTTATTGCAGATTGCTCATCAAACAAAGCATACTGAAATATGGAGGCTTTAGATTTGCTGGGATCTGAGTTATCAGTCTTATGATATAAATACAGTAATACCATAACTGACTGAGAGTCTACTTAGCAAAATCTTACTGTATGAATAACATTCTTAATACTGTACCATGGGTTAATCACTTAACAATTTGATGCCATAGTGATTAAGGTTTACATATTTTTAATGTTATATAAACTTCATAAAACATATATCTTCGCACTTGCCATGAAATGATTGGTGTGATTGCATTAAGAAATTACATTCTCTAAGCATATTATGTTGTGGTTGTAAATGAGGTAAGAGGTCAGTCTAAAAAAAAAGTACTGATTCAAATAAATAGCTTATTGGAAAAAATGATATTTTAATTATAAAATAAATTTTTGAATATACTTACCCGGTGAATATATAATAGCTGCTGCTCAGCGGCTCGACAGAAAACACACACAAAAACTCGCGAGCGATCGCTATGAAGGTTGCGGGTGTGCCCACCAGCGCCAACTATCGGCCAGATACCACACATGCATGTAAACAAGCCTTCAATTCTTCTCGTCCCGCTGCGTCTTTATTGGGGAGGAAGGGAGGGCCTTTAATTTATATATTCACCGGGTAAGTATATTCAAAAATCTATTTTATAATTAAAATATCATTTTTAAATATTTAACTTAGCCGGTGAATATATAATAGCTGATTCACACCCAAGGCGGTGGGTAGAGACCAGAGTTAATTAAGTTTACAGCGTATATGCTTAGAGTTTTTGACAGTTATCAATATAACAAAACCCAAATATATAGGTACCTGGTAAGGAAGTTGACTTAGACGATTACTCTGCCTTGTAAGTCTGTCTTCCTCACGAAGCCCAGCGATCCTCTTAGGATGCTGAAGGACTCCCAGGAGCTGAAGTATGAAGGGTTGCAACCCATACCAACAGGACCTCATCAAACCCCTAATCTGGGCGCTCTCAAGAAATGACTTTGACCACCCGCCAAATCAACCAGGATGCGAAAGGCTTCTTAGCCTTTCGTACAACCCAAAAAAACAATATTAAAAAACATTTCAAGAGACAGATTAAAAAAGGATATTGGAATTAGGGAATTGTAGTGGTAGAACCCTCACCCACTACTGCACTCGCTGCAACGAATGGACCCAGTGTGTAGCAGTCCTCGTAAAGAGTCTGGACATCTTTTAAGTAAAATGACGCGAACACTGACTTGCTTCTCCAAAAAGTCGCGTCCATGATACTTTGCAGAGATCTATTTTGCTTGAAGGCCACAGAGGTTGCTATAGCTCTAACTTCGTGCGTCTTAACCTTAAGCAAACATCGGTCTTTCTCATTTAAGTGGGAATGAGCTTCTCGTATTAAAAATCTGATAAAATATGACAAAGCATTCTATGACATAGGCAATGATGGTTTCTTGACTGAGCACCATAATGCCTCAGATTTACCTCGTAATGACTTAGTACGAGCTAAATAGAACTTAAGAGCTCTAACAGGACATAACACTCTTTCCAGTTCGTTGCCTACGATCTCTGATAAGCAAGGAATATCAAAAGATTTAGGCCAAGGACGAGAAGGCAGTTCATTTTTGGCCAGGAAACCAAGTTGAAGAGAACAAGTGGCTTTTTCTGTAGAAAAGCCGATGTTCTTACTGAAGGCATGCAGTTCACTGACTCTTTTAGCCAATGCCAAGCACACTAGGAAAAGTGTCTTGAGAGTGAGATCCTTCAGGGAGGCTGAATGTAATGGCTCAAACCTGTCTGACATGAGGAACCTTAGGACCACGTCTAAGTTCCATCCAGGAGTTGCCAAACGACGTTCCTTAGAGGTTTCAAAAGACTTAAGGAGATCTTGTAGGTCTTTATTGTTGGAAAGATCTAAGCCTCTATGCCGAAAGACCGAAGCCAACATGCTCCTGTAGCCCTTGATCGTGGTAGCTGAAAGGGAGCGAACTTTTCTCAGGTGTAAGAGAAAATCAGCGATTTGGGCTACAGAGGTACTGGACGAGGACACAGATGCTGACTTGCACCAGTCTCGAAAGACTTCCCACTTCGACTGGTATACTCTAATGGTAGAAGCTCTCCTCGCTCTTGCAATCGCACTGGCTGCCTCCTTCGAAAAGCCTCGAGCTCTAGAGAGTCTTTCGATAGTCTGAAGGGAGTCAGACGAAGAGCGGGGAGGCTTTGGTGTACATTCTTTACGTGGGGCTGACGTAACAGATCTACCCTTAGAGGAAGACTCCTTGGAAAGTCTACCAGCCATCGAAGTACCTCGGTGAACCATTCTCTCGCGGGCCAGAGGGGAGCAACCAACGTCAACCTTGTCCCTTCGTGAGAGGCGAACTTCTGCAGTACCTTGTTGACAATCTTGAATGGTGGGAATGCATATAGGTCCAGATGAGACCAATCTAGAAGAAATGCGTCTATGTGCATTGCTGCTGGGTCTGGGACTGGAGAGCAATAGATTGGAAGTCTCTTGGTCATCGAGGTTGCAAAGAGGTCTATGGTGGGTTGACCCCAAGTCGCCCAAAGACTCTTGCACACGTCCTTGTGGAGGGTCCATTCCGTAGGAATTACCTGACCCCTCCAACTGAGGCAGTCTGCTAAGACATTCAAGTCGCCCTGGATAAACCTCGTTAACAGGGAGATGCCTCGATCTCTTGACCAAATGAGCAGGTCCCTTGCGATCTCGTACAGCGTCAGGGAGTGGGTGCCTCCTTGCTTGGAAATGTATGCCAAGGCTGTGGTATTGTCGGAGTTGATCTCTACCACTTTGTTTAGAAGGAGACTCTCGAATTTCATCAAGGCCAGGTGGACTGCCAAAAGCTCCTTGCCGTTGATGTGCAAGCTCCTCTGACTTGAGGTCCACCGACCTGAGCATTCCCGACCGTCCAGGGTCGCACCCCAACCCATATCCGACGCGTCTGAGAATAGTACGTGGTTTGGGTTCTGAACTGCTAGGGAAAGTCCCTCTCTCAGACTGATATTGTCGTTCCACCAATTCAGGCATGCCTTTACTGGTTCGGAGACCGGGATTGAGACCGTCTCTAATGTCTTGTCCTTTTTCCAGTGAAAGCCTAGATGGAACTGGAGAGGTCGAAGGTGTAGCCTTCCTAGCGAGACAAACTGCTCCAGGGATGATAGAGTTCCTACTAGACTCATCCAATTCCTGACTGAGCACCGTTCTCTCTTCAACATCAGTTGGACTTTGAGCAGGGCTTGCTCTATTCGGGTGGCAGACGGAAAAGCCCGAAAAACTGGACTGCGAATCTCCATCCCTAAATACAGTATAGTTTGGGATGGAATCAGCTGGGACTTTTCGAGGTTGACCAAAAGTCCCAATTCCTTGGTCAGATCCAATGTCCAATGAAGATCCTGCAGACAGCGATGACTGGACGAGGCTCTGAGAAGCCAGTCGTCCAAGTAAAGGGAGGCTCGGATTCCCGATAAATGGAGGAATTTTGCAACATTCCTCATAAGCCTCGTAAACACGAGAGGAGCAGGACTTAGGCCAAAGCACAGGGCCCGAAACTGGTATACCACATTGTTGAAAACAAACCTCAGAAACGGTTGGGAATCTGGGTGTATGGGGATGTGGAAGTACGCGTCTCTTAGGTCGAGAGAGACCATCCAGTCTCCCTTTCTGACCGCTGCTAAGACTGATTTCGTGGTCTCCATGGTGAACTTTGTCTTCGTAACAAAGACGTTGAGAGCACTGACGTCTAGCACCGGTCTCCAACCTCCTGTCTTCTTCGGTACTAGGAAGAGACGGTTGTAAAACCCCGGTGATTGAAGGTCCGAGACTTTCACCACCGCTCCCTTCTCTAGCAATAGAGACACTTCTAGGTTTAGGGCTTGTCTCTTTGACTCCTCTCGGTACCTGGGAGAGAGGTCGATGGGGGAAGTCGCTAGAGGAGGTTTGCGTACAAATGGAATTTTGTACCCCTCTCTGAGCAACCTCACAGATTGTTGGTCTGCGCCCCTCTTCTCCCAGGCCTGCCAGAAGTTCTTCAATCTGGCTCCTACTGCTGTCTGAGGCTGTGGGCAGTCAGACTCTGCCACGTGAGGACTTGGCTCCTCTCTTCTTTCCTCTCTTTCCCTCGGCACGAGTACTTCCCCTGCTGGGAGCTCTGCCACGAAAGGGCGGAATAAATCTGGATGCCGGAGTGTCTATCCTAGGTCTAGCTGAAAAGGATGTAGAAGGAGTCCCTTTGCGAGCAGAGGACGCCACCAAGTCATGGGTGTCCTTCTGCACGAGTGAAGAAGCTATGTCCTTAACCAATTGTTGCGGGAACAAAAACTTTGATAAGGGAGCAAAGAGCAGTTCAGATCTCTGACAGGGAGTAACTCCTGCCGAAAGAAAAGAGCAAAGGGACTCTCGCTTCTTTAAGACTCCCGACGTAAAAGAGGAGGAGAGCTCATTGGAACCATCGCGGATGGCTTTATCCATACAGGACATAATCAGTAAGGAGACATCTCTATCAGCCGATGAGATTTTCCTACTTAAGGCTCCCAAACACCAGTCAAGGAAGTTGAAAACTTCAAAGGCTCTGTAAATGCCTTTCAGCAGATGGTCAAGGTCCGAGGAGGACCAACTAATCTTCGAGCGTCTCATGGCTAGGCGGCGGGGAGAGTCTACAAGGCTTGAGAAGTCACCCTGGGCAGAGGCAGGGACTCCCAAGCCGAGAACTTCTCCCGTGGCATACCAGACGCTCGATCTAGACGAGAGTTTAGACGGAGGGAAGGCAAAGGCCGTCTTCCCCAAACTCCTCTTGGTTTCCAACCAGTCGCCTAAAAGCCGTAAAGCTCTCTTGGAAGAGCGAGAGAGCACAAGTTTTGTAAAGGCTGGCATGTTAGCAGGTAAGCCTAGAGCAAACTCAGACGGTGGCGAACGAGGAGCAACAGCGACGAAGTGATCGGGAAACAACTCCTTAAAAATTAACATGACTTTCTTAAAGTCCATTGATGGAGGAACTGTTCTGGGTTCGTCTACATCCGAAGGATGATCATCATGCTGAGGGTCAGCAACGTCCTCATCTGAAGGATCCTCATCTGACAACTGCTGAGTAACAAGCAAAGGGGTTGGCAATGCTTGACACGCAGCGTCCACACGCACTGGTGCATTAGTAGCGGACCAGGACGCAACGTCATGTAACTGCTTAACAGTCTGTGAACTGTCAACAACAACAGGTGCGGGAGGACGCTCGGCGTCCACTCGAGACTGTTTTGACTGCCTAGTCTGAGCAGTCAAAACAACTCTAGACTGCGGTGGTTGACGCTCAGCGTCAAAACAAGTCAACTCCGCTGGTTGGCGAACGTCCTGAACGTCAACAGGAGCATTAGGAAGTGGCCTAACGTCCAAATGCGGCTGAAAGTCAACACGTGACCGCATCGAGTGAGGCTCTACATATCGTGACTGACGTGACTTAGCTACGCCAACGTCAACAGGATGCACAAAGGTTCGTTTGGGCGGCTGAAGGCCAGGATCTCGATGAGATAAACGGCTAGGATCAACGTGAACCTTATCGGCAGAATAGTCTTCCATAAGGGAGGCGAGCTTAGTCTGCATGTCCTGCAGTATAACCCATTTAGAGTCCACGGGAATGGGTGCGGTAAACGACGGGGTTAACGTCTGAGACGGCACAACCTTGCCTACACCAAGACTCTCTGAGCCTGTGTAACGTTGTTGCTTAGGCGGCGAGCAGTCATCCGATGACTGTAAAGGGTCAGAGCTGTCCCAATGACTACATCCAGGACGCTGGACCTGTCCTGAAGGGACCGACTTTCGCTTAAGGGGCCTAGAAACCTTGCTCCACGGTTTCTTATGCGAAAAGCCTTCGGATGACGAGGAGAAAATGGGCTCTCTCGTCTTATGGTAGGGGCGATCTTGGTGAGATACGCCTGATACCATAGAGGGAACGTCTGTTCGCTGATCAAGGCCTCTCGAACCCATAAGTCGTACGACATTACTTCTCCCCTGGGCTTGGGAGCTTGCAAGAGGTCTCGGTCTAGGTGAACGACAGGCACGAACAGACGAACCCTCGGTCGCAACACTGTTCACAACACTTTGCGCACTAATCACTTTCCCACTATTTTCCGCTGTGGCACTCTGACACTTAAGCTCTTCAACGTCAGCCATGAGTTGATTACGATCAGTTGCTAACGCTTCAACTCTTTCACCCAAGGCATGAATAGCACGTAACATGTCTTGCATAGATGGTTCCTGAGTGCCAGAAGGGGGGTTAGGTACAACCACTACAGGGGAAGGATTAGGGTCAGGGGCATGTGGAGAGGAAAAATCTACTGACCTAGAGGAACTCCTCCTTACCCTATCTCTCTCTAGCCTACGAGAATACTTATCGTATTCGAGCCAATCGAATTCCGAAAGGCCCACGCATTCCTCACACCGATCTCCTAATTGACAGGTTTTACCCCGACAATTAGAACACACAGTATGTGGGTCGAGAGAGGCCTTTGGAAGACGCCTATTACAGTCCCTAGCATTACACTTACGAAATCTAGGGGCTTGTGAAGCGTCAGCCATTTTGAATTAGTCAAAGAAAGTCCAAAAAAAACAATCCAAGTCATCAACAATTAAATCTGTCCAATAAAGAGTTCAAGAGTTTAAGTTGAGGAAAAACACCTGCACTGCGAAAGCTCAAACCAAAATGAAGTACAGTACTTCACCAAATATGTTGAGAAAACTCCAGGTTATACAGCGAGTATTGATACGTCTTGTCGTCAAGGTCGACAGAGAAGAATTGAAGGCTTGTTTACATGCATGTGTGGTATCTGGCCGATAGTTGGCGCTGGTGGGCACACCCGCAACCTTCATAGCGATCGCTCGCGAGTTTTTGTGTGTTTTCTGTCGAGCCGCTGAGCAGCAGCTATTATATATTCACCGGCTAAGTTAAATATTTAAAACTAACAATTACTCATTCAAACTACAATGCTAATACCCAACAAACTCTTCAGTACATACCTGAAGAAGAAGCGTCCGTAGAGTCACACATTGCAGAACATAAAGTTGTTGATCCAAGTGGGTCACTACGCATAAAGGGCATTGGGTCTGGTATCGGTCTCCTTTCAGTGAGACCTAAACGAGTAGCTATCATATTGTAATTGGTCATCTTTAGATCTATTTCATTCATACTGAGGCCATCATCTGAAAAGAAAATTTGTCTAATAGATTACAACATCATACCAATCAAACTAGAATACCAGCTGCCATTCATAATACTGCATGTAATAATATTTAAATCACTATTCAATGATTTTGTTAACAACTAATTCTAATATATATTTATATCTTTAAAGCTGTTGAAAAGCACTGTCACAGATAAGGTCTTGCAAACCAACTGGCTTTCTAAGCCATTCAATTATACCTATAAAAAATTAAAATTCTAGATTTAGAATACCTACATCTATCTGTTTAAACTCAGTGATTAACTCTTGCTTATGCTGAAAAGTTCCATAACACCAAGAAATTTACTGCTTGATACACTAAAGTATTTCTGATTCTTTTATACATCACACTATTTTCTTCTACCTTATATAAGGTTATCTTTTATATCCAGTAAAGGGTTTAATTCTCCTGCAGGTACATGCCAAACTATAGGCAATGTTTAAAGTTATATGATATATCCCTTTTGGCCACAATTTCATTGTTTCCTGTGCTCACTTTCCATAAATTTTTTGCAGCTTCTCCCCTGCTAGATGTCCAATTTCTTTAACTTTATCTCGTTTCAATTTTCATCTTTCATTTGACAAGAAAGACTGTAAATATGACTTAGTAGCCTGGTTGATTTACCTTTATAAGAATGAAAATTATACTTTGTACTTGGTTAATTTCAAAATATTAGCACTGGCTGCTATTCTTGATACTAAACTCTTATACAACTTATCACTACTATTATACAGTGCGTTAATCTTAAACAATGGAACCACAACTACTGTTATTTAACTTTTCACAACTTTTACTATTGATGTTACTATTAATACATTGTTTGGTGCTTCTATTCTTATAAATTCAATTCTTTCCACATACTACTGCAAATCCATATACAAGGACATAAAAAACATAAAGTTCTTTTCAAAGTCAGTCCTATACCATAAATTGGTTATGGGAATATACCTCAGAGAGATATCTATTCCCAGCCAAGGCTTTGCGCAGAAGAGTAATCTGATCTTTCCCCCCACATATCAGACTAGCAGCCAAGAATCAGCATCAACTTAGACCAGGGTCAGCTGCGTTACCAGTAAGTGGGCTTTAAAACGCAGAACTCGTAAATATCAATTCAGTTCTCTATCACTACTACGAATAACTTTTAATAAGCTTTTACTAAAAGCACATACCGGTATTTCTATAATTCAAAACTACTGGTAAAACTATTACTACTCTCCTACAACTAATTTTACACTCATCAGATAACAACTACAAATCTAACTGAAGTAACAGTAGTAATACTGTATTTCTATTCTTGTAAAAGCAATAAAAAATTTTCCTTAGCTTGGTTTATGAAAGATAACTACTGTATATACATATAAAATATTACAAAACAAATACTAAACAAAATAAATTAAATGCTTTGGCATAAAATACTGCAGTGTTTCCCTTAAAGAACCAATATTCATACTTACAGGTATTTAGGGATATAACTGTTGTAAAAAGTTCATAATTTTAATGATAAAACTCTCATCCTTCACGGTGGACAGCTCTATGCTAATATAATATTTCTATTATCTATAACAGATTTATATTGTGGCTACTGATCTATCGCTGCTATGAGCAAAACCCTAAAGTGTCATAAATATGAATTTTGTTGTAAACCTTGAAACATGCAAACCAAGGTGAAGTTTTTCATTGAATTTAAAAAAAAAAATCTTTTTCAAACATTCACTAGTCAAACACAAACTCTACAATAACAATACTTTTTCATAGATACAAATCTCTTACTTTTACTTATGCCTAAACTCAGCCAGAGTGGACTACACAAGAGCTAAATATCTGAATAAAGTTTAAGTGGCAGACAGATGACAAAAGAACCCTACTCCAAAGGATGAGTCCCTGTCCCCCTGGAACAATCTTTCACTTCTCGACAATACCTGAGCACCAGTGATCTGTGCCGAAAGGAGGATGTGAAAGGAAGGACTCTTAAAACACAACCAAGTGTGTTCTTTCAATGACACAAAGTGTTTTTAAAAATAATAAAATGTTTTTTAGGACTCTATCCTATTCAAGTCTGGTAATCAGTGGTGGTAGTGCAATTAAAATTTATATTGTTTATATGGAATTTTTCCATATAATCCTCCTATTTATGTGCAACACAAAAGCTCACATGAGCTATGCTATGCAGTCTTCAATTTACAAAATTGTATAACTCGAGTTTACTCACTATAAGTGTGTGATGCCAGATTAGATAAAGATAGAGCCAGGCTGACATCAATGTGTTCCATATTCATTACCAATAAGAGGAAGGTGCTGAGAGAAATCATATGATTATCTACCTGCCTGTAAGTACTGCCTGAAATAAAAATTGAATTTCATCTATCAAATATGTACAGTGAAAGTAGAATGGAATCGTCGTATATTTGAGAAACTAACTCTCATACATAAAGTGTTGTATGTATAAAACAGCAAATAAAGCTCTCAAACCATTCCCAATGATATTGAGAACTTGAAGTCTCAAGTGCTATCAGCAATTTTTGCATATTCCCCTATCCATGACATTACCTTTCTTTTGAACCTTAAAACAGGTGAAGAGAATTATATGCATGGATCTGCATGACTTGGATATTGGGAAAAATTAAAGTTCTTAAAATGGAGACTATTACCCAACAGATGTGAAAGAGTAAGTCGTAAAAAGGTCCCCCCGGCCAAATATTCTCTCAACAAATTCTGGAATGGAAGATCATTCTACCATCAACCATCCTTTATGATAGTACAGTAATTTCCTGGCCCTTAATGAATTACATACCATTTGCATGTCTATCAGCTATACGAACCAACAAAATCTGTCTTCTTTATAATAAAGACTTTATTTATAAGAAAAGTGCAATCAACATTTTCTATCTATCTAAAGCAGTGACCTCCATTCTCAATGGTGAATTTGGAGTGAGCACATCCTACAACAAGAAAGAAACACGTCCAGACTGAATCTCCAGAATGTATTAATCTTGTGAGACATTGCTCCATCATATATTCGATATTATTTATGAATAAACATTTTTACTTAATGACAAAACCAAAGTTTAATTATGAGCCAGAATTCCTATTAAATCATAAATATTTTGGTAGTACCGATATCAGAAAAGCTAGCTAGTGTGCAATTTAATTCAAGACTTCAATCTTCAAAGATTCATCATCTTCCCAACCATTATCCCTACATTAAGGGGTCAGTTGCTTGATGCGCCCTCTCCAATGCCTTCTGTCAAAGGCATCCTCTTCCACCAAACCTCTTCTCTCTATCTCATCCTTCACCTTATCTTGCTATCTAATTCTCTGCCTCCCTCTTGATCTCCTCCCCCTAATAGGTTCCTCCCAAGCCCTCCTCACTCACTCCCCCCCCATCCATCCTCAGCACGTGCCCACACAATATCAGCCGTGACACTCTTATCATCTCAGTAATCTTTACTACACCTTCCATTCTTCTTATTTCATCTTTTTCCAATCTTTCAAATAATGATACTCCAATAATCCACCTTAGCATTCTCATCTCAGTCTTCTCAAGCTTTGCTTCCTCTTTTCATTTTAAAGTGCAAGTTTCTGATCCATACATTAACACTGGTCTTATTACTGTGCTATAGATTTTGACTTTTACCTTGATTTACATTTTCTTATCACATACTGTACCACTCCTGGTACCTCCATCGACTTTTTCCAAGCTACTTTTATCGTATTCTCAACTTCAGCCTCACATCCTCTCTCCTGATTTATAGCCTTCAAAGATTAAGGGTAACCAATTAATGCAGAGCGAAATAAAATGGGTATTAGTACTCTCAGACTGGCAAAAGAAGAGAGCGCATAGCTATTATATTGTATGACAAAGAATCTTTGAGGAAAGGATAATTATTGCTAGAGAAAGAAAATATTCTACTATAACTGGAACACCACTAGTTTTTACTGGATACCTATGCACATTCTCTGGATTCCATTCATCACTTAGTACTTGTGAATAGATAGAAAAAGATACTCCAATGCCATCTGACTTGGTTCTGCTTTCTGCTATCTGGAAGCATGATAACCATGGGTAATGCATATATCTTTAGTTGCTTCTCTTTTATAGAAAGGCAGAGTGTTGTTTGCCAATGGATGTTCATAATCCAACAGAAATACATAGCTGAGGCAAGATATACCCTCAAAAATATGAACAAAAACAGTGAATATTAGATAAAGATATTTCTACACTGGTGTATGTGTTTTCATTATCTTACTTCATTCTGTTCCTCTGCTCCATCAGTGCCAAAAACATCATCTCTAACAACAGTTGTCATTTGCTTTACTTAAGTGTATTTTGCTACCACTGTTCAGTACACTTTGCTTTACTTGAATTAATGTTGCAAAAAACTATCTTAAACAATCTCAAAATCAATGATAGCCTCCTTCACACGCACATGCACGCGCACACAGAAATATGTACGGTATGTGACACAACATTAAATTCATATTTGCTGACTTAACCCCAATGTTGACTTAACCCCTTCCTCAGTACTTGTATTATCTGTTATAATGATATAATGGGATCTGTTGTAATATAGTTTCCCTTATTGTTTAACACTATCTTTTTCTGTCAGATAAGTCCCTACCCCGTAATAATACAGTAATCCCTAGGATAATGTAATCCCTAGGATAATGTGGGTGTTCCATTCCAAGCCACTGCGATAGTTGAAAAACTGTTTAGTAGATATAGAAATCTATGGTTGAATTTTCCTCTTTAATTTTAGAATTTTTCAGATTTTCTTTATGAATCCAAATTTTCATAAGCCCCAAAATGACTATTTTAAGCTATTATAAGCTAAGAAATGACTTTCTAAAAAATAATCAAAATAGGAAAATATAAAACTTATTTGCTCTCAGAAACCTGTGATATAAAGAGGAGTCCAAAATATAGATTTACAAATAATACACAGTATTTATAAATCCACGATATACTGAGGGAGTGACAGGTGAATCACGATATGGCAAGGGATTACTATAATTCTTTATATTAGCTGTTTTCCTATCTTATCCTAAACTCAGCACTTCATACTTATTGTAAATAACATACAAGTATATGCAGTGTACATATATTTGCAGGTAATAGTATTAAATTACAAATAAATGTACTCAGTTACACAGATTCTGAAAATTAACCCATGGGCATAAGGATGTACTTAACCAGATAAGGTTAATACTATCCATGGAAATTAGACACTGCCCAAACCACTGACAAACTTTTTGTTTCTAAAAACAACTATGAATGAAGGTATCATACAGTGGAAAGTATGTTTTTCTAAAATGGAAGGTTTTTATCTGCCATCCAACCACCTCTTCAGTAATATTAAGAAACTACTTGTCCATGGATTTATCTTTCTTGATCAGCTGTTTACGGCAAGGTAAAATTAAGAGGGTTTGTAGCTTGCATGAATGCATCTATCTAATAATCTTAATCTAAGGTTATATGTAACCAGGAATACACCAAACAATGGTGCATTACCCTCCATCGTAGCAAGGGGCGCAGGAATTAAGTCTGGAGCTAAAACCGTGGTTAAATGTCTTTGGCGGTCCTGGGCTTCCGTTGATCCTCCTTGAGCAGCACCTGGACCACTATTTCCACCAGCATGTTGCTCTTGACAAACCTCGCACAATATATATGTACCACCTAAAAAATCAATATCTATTGATCAAATGCATGTAAAGTTTATATATTATCTGCAAAAATGATCACATAGAAAGTTTCTAAACAGTTTCTAAAAAATTACAATTAAGAAAACATTCTCAATACTTGACATGCATAAATTTATTAAAAGCAATAGTATAATTATGGATACCTATACTGTAATTGCAAAATAATACCTCCTTTATTAACCTCCTTGATAATTCCTCCTGGCCCAGTTTAAAAAGCTCTCTTTCAAGAAACACTGTAGTTGCATTAGGTTAAAATTATATGAAAATTCAAGTAATTCACCATCAAATTACATTGAATAAATATCCAAAATATCAAATTCTTCTTAGTCTCCCAAACAATAATAGAAAAAACTACATACAGAACTGCATTTAATAACTACTATATATATATATTTACAAAAAATAAATTGAACAAACAATACATATAAATGGCAACTTTATATTTAACTTATATGAATACTAACCGATTAGAGTACCACAAACTCCAGCCATCCATGGCCGAGCACAACCAGGATGAGTAACACGCATGTGTTGACGGAGGTTATTTGTGGGATGGTAACAGACTTCACAAAGACTCAAAGCTCGTTCTCCCTCATTATTGGTGGCCACCTGCAATATTTCAGAAAGGTACATTACTTGCAGTAGCCTCTAGTTTGATTTAATATTATAGGCCCTACAAAAAGGAAAAGATCTTGAACACCAGACCTATAAATGAAAAACAAAAAATACCAAATACTATTGTAATAATAATAGCTATTACTGTAATTTTTACGTCATCAGTAAAAGCAAAGTTGATGCCTTATTATCATTACCAGCTACGCTACAACCCTAGACGGAAAAGCAGGATCCTATAAGCCCAAGGGTT
This sequence comes from Palaemon carinicauda, assembly GCF_036898095.1. Classification (NCBI taxonomy): domain Eukaryota; kingdom Metazoa; phylum Arthropoda; class Malacostraca; order Decapoda; family Palaemonidae; genus Palaemon; species Palaemon carinicauda. The sequence goes on along the minus strand of NC_090754.1, from coordinate 32,883,495 downwards.
ATAACAGGGAAAAATAGCCCAGTGAGGAAAGGAAATAAGAAAATGAATAAACTATATGAAAATTAATAAACAATTAAAATAAAATAATTTAAGATCAGTAACAACATTAAAGCAGATCTTTCATATATAAACTATAAAAAGAGCTGTATGTCAGCCTGTTCAACATAAAAACATTTGCTGCAAGTTTGAACTTTTGAAGTTCTACCAATTCAACTACCCTCGGTCGCAACACTGATAACACTTTGCGCATATCACTTTATCACTTCGATTTTCTGTTTTGCACTTATTTCACTGAAATCGAAACTTTTACTGATTTCTACCTGAAACACGCAATTCTACCCTTCATTAAAAGGTAGTAATTGCGAAATCAGTCGTATAATGCAAGCTCATTAATACCAGCAAAAAACAGAAAACATATTTTAAGATAAAAAAATCAGTGGCTGGGAAAGAGACTAAACACTAGTTCATATAACTACGTTTTCAATCTCTCACCGCACATAGCCTGGGGACGAGAATAAAAAACTAAAAACGTTTTATCCTTCCTCCCCGTACAGCGACTAGGGACGAGAGTAACTCGAGAACAACGTTACCCGCTTGAACGGAACGTTTTCGATCCTCTCTCTCCCTCCGTCTCTATCTCTCTCTCTCTTTCTCTCTTGATTTCGCACCTAAGAGAAGAGCCCAATTATATTTCGTCAAAAAAACATGTTATTTGACTAAAGGAAAAAACTGAAAGGTTTTTCAAATAAAAAGTTCCTTTAAAATAGAATTTAAAACATTTAAGCTAAGAAAGAATGAACAAAACATCAGAATCGATTTACTCTTACTGCAAAGTGAAACCGTGATACACTCTCTCTCTATCGTAACGATAGAGCGCATGTTGAACGTCCTGAACGTCAACAACTGCGTAGCATAAATAAACAAAACGTTAGTTCATCTTTGAAAACAGTACGAAGACTATCAAAGAAATTCTTTCATAAAATATTACATTTAAAAAGCTTTAAATCCTTTAAAAGCTAATTACGATATAAAGGGCTCAACGTTGATTAACTTCGGTTTCCAAGTTAGGACCGCCTACTCTCAGGAAAGGTCTATATAAACAAAACATTAAAATTTATTTTTATATGTTTATAATAAATGGAAAGTTAATCGAAGAGGCCTAATAAAGGCGGAGAGATATAAAATATATAGAGGAAAATCTATAACGTGATAAGATAATTACTAAAAGCCTAAACACTTCCGTCTAAGGGAAGGGTCGGCCATTTAAAAGTGAAAGAAAGTCCATACTCTCTTTGTCACCATAATTAAATCTATCCAAAACGGGTTCAAGATTTAAGATGAAGATAAAACACCTGCATAGCGAAAGCTCAAAACTAGAATAAAGTACTTCACCAATTAGTTGTGAAAAAACTCCAGTTTAGCAACAGCGAGTAAGTACGTCTTGTCGATAGCTCGACAGAGAGAAAATTGAGTCTTTGTTTACATTGAGTACTGGGTATCTGTACGACAGATGGCGCTGTTGGGCACACCCGCAACCTGTGTAGCGATCGCTGGCGAGTTTTTACCGTAGAGTTGTCTGTCGGGCAACAGAGTTGCAGCTATATAATCACCGGCTAAGTTAAATATTGAAAAACACTTCTTCAGAACAGATTGATCACCAAAAATCTTAAAAAGACTTTCTCAATAAGCCAATTTTTTTGTGCAATTGAAGAAGACATAGACCTAGTGTATTCCTCCAAAGTAAATTTGTTGTCAAGAATCACACATAAAATTTTAAAAGTTAAAAGCGTCATCCTTGACCTACCTACAATCATATTTGTGTTTTGTTAGGATTCAACTTCAATTTTGTAAAAACCTTACTTTACAAGTTTTAGCTGCAGGGCCATTAAGACCCAAGTCAATTTTTGCAAAACATTATATCAAAGAATCCTGATTCGCTTATGAAGGTATCTAGGTTCTAGGCTTCATAGCAGGCAGAGCAGTGGTCACATAATTTCAAGTTCAGTTGAACTCGAACTCCCTTACCTACAAGTATGTGTGGTTTCAATTTGACAATTGATTTGAAATCAATAAAAAGTATTATTTAGTTCAAGAAATACTATCGAGAGACAAGCTTCAGTCTGGTACAATATTTTTATTAGTTTTATTAAACAATCTGGAATCCTGTATTTCAAAACATATTTAGAGTGGGTTTATTAAAAATAATCTAGACCAGGTTAGTAAATCTAAACCATGGCATATTTCTGCCAATTAAATTTACCCTATCTTTCCTTCACTGGCATCCCACCTCCAGTCAAGAGAGATTAAAAGAAATAAACAAAATTTTAATAAAATTCCTTATTAATATTCTTACCTGATGTTCATATGCATGCCCACTATGCTCCCCACTGACTTGTGTTGTCAAGAGGATAGAAATAATTATGCCTTCAAAACTGAAGAGACAGAGACTGGCGTGTCAGTTACCACTTACTGATAGAATGTTTTTTTCCTTTACTATGGGCATCGGTTTATTAAGGGAAATAAAATTGGAAAATTTATCATTTTAAAAATTTCACGGGAAAAGATCGATTAAACCGAGCTTTTGGATAATATGAACATCAGGTGAATGTTAAAATATATTTTTTCAAACTTTCAAGAATACAAAAAAATAATGAAGCAAACACACAATGCTGAACTCTAAAATATGAGTGACATTTAGTTGGGTTTTAAACCACAATATTAGAATTCACTAGGAAAGCATGAATAAAAAAATATGGAGGTAAGAACAGACATTAAACTCAATGCATATAATTTTTTATATGTACATACAGTATTGTATCTACAAAATTGCATTTTTCCAAAATAAAATGTTTCAGATTTGAGTAATCTTACATCTGGTAATAATGTAGACTGTAACATGTAAATGTTAATAATTTCTTATAGCATGAGTCAATTTTCCATTTTACAATCCTACCATTGCTCTTAACATTATTGAAGTCCATATTACTTACCTCCATTAATGCTCTCCACTCCCGCTCCCTGGAGGCTGAAAGAGATGACCCTTGGGCAACATCTGTGGGGCCACTGGTATTCAGCCAATGATCAAAGTCATTAGCCAATGTTCCAATGGCATCATCAGATGCCCGTAATTGCTCTTCAAACATTGGGCCACCATACCTAAAGCGAGTATCACTTCGTTGTGGGGGCCTAACGCTCTCAGCATCTCTGGTATCTAAGCCACGGCCTATAATAGAAATAATTCAATAAAATAAAATTAATGAAAATTTAGTCAAGACTGTAAGACTTTATTCCTGATTATGTAAGAGCTTATTTAGTCTGTTTTTTATGTTTGCATGGAGAATCCCACCTCTCTCTCTAGCCAATAGTGACATTCCCTACTTGAGGCATTACTCAAACCCTTCTGACACCCCCCAGCTTACAGGCATAGGGATCCTGACATCTTACCAAACCACCAACCTAAATAAGTGCTATTCCAGTCCTTATTCATGATTATGTAAAGTCTATTTTAATGTATTTCTATGTTGGCATACGTGTTCAAATCACACAGAAAGTACTATGTAACGTTCTTCAATAACCATTATTTCTTCGCCTCTGATTTCACCCACAACGTCACCACGTTTTACCAGTAATGAAAGTTGTTGACACACAACAAGATTTTTCTTTATCTTATTTCATTCCCTTTTTCTCAACTATAATTTTTACAAACTAATATCATCTTCATGTCTTATATATTACATATTCAGTATTGTTCATTGTTTTCACAAGTAACAGTTAGCCTACTGTCATTATTTCCATTTATTGAAATCTTACGCAGAATACCATGTCCTTATATGCACAGTCTCCTTTTTCAAGCCTGTGAAATACCCAAAACAGGAATTGTTAAGTTCATAGTGACAGTCACATGCAAGTTATGATGACAGAAGAACAAACAAACCTTATGACTAACGAACTAAATACATATCATATCTCTCTCTGGGGCAGAAATACGTTTCTTTAGTCATCAGCTCTTTGTTTATAATTTTACACTATAGAATATTTCTTATGCCAAAGGAAACAAATGGATATTTTCATTGCATTTCTGTATAACACAAATTCCATTATTACTGACAAGTAGTTTTATATCTTTTGACAGCTACTTATTATAGGAATTATTAAAGAATAACGCTTTCACTTCAATGAATATAAAATTTTGTTTACACAAAATCACAGTGTTATACCATTATTTAGAGAAAATCACATAAAACAAATTTCTGAAAAATTATTCTATAATCACTTTACAATGAATTGAAAGAAATATTTTGGTCGTTTAGATTGAAATACAACAGAAAATAAAGCAAACATTTTAAAATTTATTCTGTAATCAGCAGTAAAACAAATAAACAAGGAAATGTAGGTTATCATAGATTGAGTGTGTATATCCGATGGTGAAAAATCTTGTAAATAGCTTGAGGGCAGATCAGCTGCCTCGTAGTGAAAAAAGTTAAGATATCTCCCGGTTCCTCTCAGGAAATATGTCTCAATTAGTGTTTCTGGAACTGGAGAGTATACAGTGCGCAGCAGTACAGCTTCTACATTGTAAAACGAACGAATACTCGCTTACCAGCCAAGTTAGTGATGAGCCTATTTTGGTTATAACTTATTTAACTTGAATTGTTATTCTCGAAGGCCAGTGAGCCTTGGTTGCAATAAGTCTAAATTCCAGATTGATTGCTTGCACTAGCCTAACTTCCATAATCAGATCTAGTGTCGTATGTTACTTCAGTAAGGGTTCTGAATGTTTCCTAAACTTTACAGAGTCAAGTTCCTCCTGTATGAGTCTTGACTTCTTGAATTACCGTATTTCCCGTGTCAAAAGACGCACCTTTTTTCACGAAAAATTACCCCCAAAATCACCCTGGGTCTTAACACTTAAGAAAAAGTTGTGTAGGGGAGTTTGACACCCCTCAAACACTCAACTATAGACATACAAGCACTCAAACTCACGAGACATAGAATATAAACCTAAAATCATCTGCTAAGAAGTTTTTAAAATCCTCAAATTTTTTTTTCTAAAACGCCTTGCTAATTTAAGGGTGCGTCTTACCACTTGTAGCGTCTTATGACACGGGAAATATGGTACTTTAGTTCTTCTGCAGCTTAACCTTTTGTTTCCGCATACGTCTAGATTGCGAGGCAGAAAACAGTTTGGTAGCTGGATTCATATATCTATCCTCTTGCTAAAGTAAGTGCTCTTAAGCAATATCGTTTTGATTGGGGAGATGGTGTTTCATATTGCAGGTGCTCTAAAAATTTTTTATAGGTGATGTATCAGCTCAGCTAGTTGGCTGCATCATGGGATCAATGGATGACAGTGAGTTTTCTATACTTACAAGCTCAGCTGCTAGTTAAACAAGGATTATTTTAGTATGGTTATTTCTAACTCTCATGTTTTTATCATCCTTATGAGTCTGGCTAAAAGACACAAATATTATATTGGATACTTTGTATTTAGTTAAGGACTATAATTAATAATAGTTTAAATTCTCTAGTTAAATACATCAATATCCCTTGGGAGATCTCTTTTACTCAGTTTCTCCTAAATAGCTGGGAAGAACCTGGAGTCACAGAAGCAACAATTGGAATGTCAATAGCAGTGATTGGAGCAGCAATTGCATTTATCAAAGTCAAATGTGAGAAGAAAGCAGCAAAAGCAAGGACCCTTTGAGAAATTCAGAGGATAAACAGAAAACCTTCAGCAACTCCTATGGCTCCACAGGCAGCTCTAGAATCAAGACTTGCAAAGCAAAAGAAGAGGTGGTACCAGGGAGCTTGTTTTTGAGTTTACATAGCAGTTACCGACAACAAACCTGGCCCATCACGTGGTGAGAAAGAGGAAGGAATGTCTCAAAATACTTAGTAAGTTCCTGGACAGTACAGAAAAAAGGGATAGACATAGAATAGTCTCAGCAAAAGGTGTAACAGTCCCATGAGATTCGATAACAGAAAGAATATTGGGATTAAACGGAAGTGAATTAATTCCCTTTCTTTTACAAACCATACAAGATAAATCCTAGGTGCAATTGCCACTTCAGCAATAAACTCAAAGTTGCTGAGCGTTAATATCATAAGGGGACATGAACTAGCAACACATATGCTTAGTATATCTATACTGTGACAATTCACTCAAGCTTGGTAGACTCATACTCAGACATACAACACGAAACAAAGAAAAATATAACCTATGAAGAAAAATCAGAACTCTATTACCAAAATTTAAGTTTTCTTAACAGCACCAAAATAAATGTTGAGGAATCCAGCCCAGTGAGTCATGAGCCTCTACCCTTACCCAAAACCTTCCAATAGTAAATGCCCAGTTACCAAAACTTCAACAATTAAACCAGCTTTGTGCCAAACCATACTCTTTATAAAATACAACGGTTTGCATACTAACCTTCATGAGAACTAAATTGATGTACTGTATACTGTATATATAATTTCTTTTATAAAACCAACCAGTCATAAAAAAAGGCCCATTGCCTAGTTCACCAAGCTTTACAAAAAGAAACATAGATGGGAGCAAATATCTATGAATGGGAAAAAGGTGAATCTACATGGAAAATTACTTTAGACTAGTGTATCCAGTACTCTCATCAAGAATTCAATGTTATGCATCCAAAAGAATTCCTCACTGTAAATTAAGGCTGACTATATCTGAGAGGTTTGCAAAGAATAAATGTTGTAGAAAATTAATTTTCAGGTATTGCATTCTTAACTTACATAAATCTAGTAACATGAACGGCATATCACAGTGATAATGAAATCTACTGTAACCACATGAAGTTAATTTCTAATTTTAATATCACACAGTCTCTGGTATGAAAAGTTCATAAGTAAAGCTTACCTGAAGATCTTGAAGGAACCATAAGGGATCGTATATCAACACACCCTCCTCTGCGAAGAATCGTTGTCCTTCTTCCACTGAAGTCCTGTATCATAAAACATTAATTATATGTACATGAACATCTACAAATATAAAATTAATGTGACTTTCATAGAAAAATGAGTAAACTTGCAACGGCAATTAAAATAGATCCATCCTAATACACACACATCACACACATGACAGTTGATGTAAATTAATTATTTCTTAAATCTCGGGTATTATATCACAATTAGAAAATTGCACATTGAAAACTTCATTCTCTATCAAGGCTTCTTTTCTGATTGTATCACCACTTTTATACACTAATACGGTAACAATTCAGGCAACAACTCCAAAACCTATTGACATGATATCTCTACTCACTTCTAATTAGATTAAAAATACCACCCAAAGTAAAAAGCACTTCATGCCAAACAACTATTCTAAGACATTGTTTCTATAAATAATAAAAAAAAATACTGCACTCTCATTAACATTTATAGAATATCACATGGTATGCATGAAGAGTCACTTGTAATATTATAGAAACTGAAAATTGGTACAACCAAAATAGTAACTTTGAATTGCATGAAGAGTCACTTGTAATATTATAAAAACTGAAAATTGGTACAACCAAAATAGTAACTTTGAATTGAGTTTTTTCAAAATAATTAAATTACAAAGAGCAATACTACAACTACCGAAGTGATTGTTTCATTAAAATCACAAATTTTATAAGTAATTTGTATTTTTCCTAACATACTTACCTAGAACTACTTTCTTAGGAGTAACTGGTAACTCTTCCCAACTGACCAGAATTTTGTGTAGTTTACCCTATTCCCATTTTCTATGGGTGACCTCAGGCGGAGTGATACGCGTCCTGAGGCGACCCGGGGTCAGAGAGCGTGCTAGATTAGGTCGTGCTCCTCAGTAAGTTTCGTAGCCAAAAAGGGTTCTCCTCAACCCTGCAGGACCTTCAGGGAAGGAAGGGCAGGCCATAACCCGAAAGTAGTTCTAGGTAAGTATGTTAGGAAAAATACAAATTACTTAAAAATTTGTGATTTGTTCCAACACAGAGTACTTACCTAGAACTACTTTCTTAGGAGACTTAAACTTTAGGAGGAGGGAGTGTCCTGCAGGGACTAGGGTTTGACGGTTTAGAAGCACGATCGGGCGAAAAAGGGGGCACCTCGAAGGGGAACTAGGTTCCGATGACCTCTACTAAAAGCTGAATGAAAATAGGGGAAACTACCCAAAAAACTAACTTAGTGTCTAAGTGGCTTACCTCTGAACCATTACTTCTGAGACGTATTTCTTGTTGAAGACGTATATCCTGGCCGCCAGGGCCTCTTGATTCACACCCACATTGGGGATTAAGGGTAAGGGAAAGGATGATAAGGGGGAAAGGTAAGGCATGAACTTGTGTCTCATGGCTTACCACCCCCGGTTTCCCTGGGGCCATGACCTTTAAATCTTTTGCAGGGCTAATATGACTGGGCCAAGGTTGAACCCATCCCAGGATTTCCTAGAGCAGTCCTTCAGGTAATGTTCCGTGAAAGTGGACTGTCTGGACCAGGTACCTGCTTTCAGAATCTGGCCCACGGCCATGTTCTTCTCAAATGCCAGGGAGGTGCCTAGACCCCTAATATCATGAGGCCTTGGTCTACCTGGAAGAGGGATTCCCAAAACCTCGTAAGCTCTCTTGATCACTTGTCGCAACCAAAAGGAGATTGAGTTTTTAGAGACTGGTTTCTTCACCTGACCAGTTGAGACGAATAAGCTCTTGATCTCCGGTCGAAGACTGGAGGTCCTTTCAAGGTATTTTCTTACTGCTCTGACAGGGCATAAGAGTAAGTCTTTAGGGTTGTCTGACCTAGGGATCGCTGGGACCGAAAAGCCCTTGAACCCAGGATCCCAACAGGCTGGGTTCTGCGTTTTGGCCACAAAGTTAGGGACAAACCGAAAGGAGGCCTCCCGCCACCCTTTTGAGTGTGAAACCTCGTACGATAATCCGTGCAACTCACTAACCCTCTTCGCTGAAGCCAGGGCTAAGAGGAAGACCGTTTTGAGGGTGAGATCCTTATCCAGGATGTCCTTGAGGGGCTCAAAGGGAGGTTCTGACAGGACTTTGAGTACTATGGCTTGGTCCCACTGTGGTACCCTCACCTCCTGTGGGGGGCACGACTGCTCAAAACTCCCGATGAGCATCGAGATGTGCCGAGAGGATCCCAAGTCAATGCCCTTCAGGAGGAAGACTTGACCTAGCGCTGCCCTCACTCCCTTTATTGCCGGAATGGACGAGCCCAAATCGTCCCTGAGATACACCAGGAAGTCCGCCACGTCGTGGATCGAGGCCCCCAAGGGCTTGATATTACGGGAAGCACACCATTTCGAGAAGACTGCCCATTTTGCTTGGTAGACAGCGATAGAGGACCGCCTTAAGTAACCCGACATCCTCGTCGCGGTCCTCGATGAGAATCTATCCTTCTTCAGAAGCCGCTCGATAACCTCCACGCGTGAAGGTAGAGGGACCGAGGGTTTTCGTGAAACTTTTGGAAGTGGGGTTGACGAAGAAGGTCTGGCCTGTCCGGGAGAGGCCAAGGAGGAAGAAGGGCCAGTTCTTTCAAGTCTGCGAACCACTCCCTCTCCGGCCACCAAGGCGTGACCAAAGTCATCTGAAGGTTGGCTGTTGTCAGTACTCTGTTGAGGACTTGACGTATCATTCCGAAGGGGGTAAAAGCGTACACATCGAGGCCGTCCCAAGGGTGCTGGAAGGCATCCTCGAACGCCGCTGACGGATCTAGAACTGGAGAACAGAACACGGGGAGTTGGGCGTTCAGACGTGTGGCGAATAAGTCTACTACTGGGGAGCCCCACTTCAGTATGACTGACTGAGCTGTGCTTGGATGTAGAGTCCACTCTGACCCTACTACTTGGCCTACTCTGCTGAGGCCGTTCCTCTTTCCCGGGATAAACCTTGCTGTGAACTCGATCCCTTCTTATGCTGCCCATTCCAGAAGTTCCGTCGATAACGAACATAGCTCTTTCGACTTTAGACCCCCTTTCTTCTTAACGTAGGCTACTACTGTGGCGTTGTCGCACATCAACGCTACCGTGTTCCCCTGGAGGAGATGAACGAATTCTCGACTCGCTCTCAGCACAGCCATCATCTCTAGCACGTTTATGTGGTGCCTTGCTTCTTCGCTCGACCATTTTCCCTTTGTCGATTGGTCGAGTAGGTGAGCGCCCCAACCTTCCTTCGACGCATCCGTAAACAATAGGACTTCCGGAGGGTCGGGGGCGAAGGGCATCCCCAGCTCCAGGGCAACGGCGTGGATGCTCCATAATAAAAACACTAACACCCAGAGACACAAGGACACAAGGGAAAGGGGTAAGGATACGGGCACAGGAACCACGTGGTAAACACAAAGGGTTGCACTGGGTAAGAGAGAGCGCGGCGGGATGTGAATCACGTCGCGACCAGAAACTTACAGAGGAGCATGACCTAATCTAGCACGCTCTCTGACACCGGGTCGCCTCAGGGCGCATATCACTCCGCCTGAGGTCACCCATAGAAAATGGGAATAGGGTAAACTACACAAAATTCTGGTCGGTTGGGAAGAGTTACCAGTAACTCCTAAGAAAGTAGTTCTAGGTAAGTACTCTGTGTTGGAACAATACATACCTAAATATAAAAGTGTATTATCATGCACGAAAAGACACAGCTTGGATAGTATATATGAACATGATCACAAAACATAATGAAATTTACATAGTGTGTTTAATCTAAACTACAGGAATAGAATACCATAAATTTAACAAATATTTACATGTATTCCTGTGCTAATATTCCCTGATGATGATGTATCATCATGCGAACGCCTCCGCTCGCTGGTTTCACTGGAATCAATGCAAGGATGTTCTAGCATCCATGTAACAAGCTGGTTAATTAATGCTGATGATGGTTCACCCTTATGCCCTAAAATACAGAAAATATAGTATTAGCAATTAGTGCATCAACCATTTTCAAATAAGTAGATTTTAAATCATACTCAGCCAAGATTGAAATATATTCAACAATCATAGTCTTGCCTATCCACAGCATGAATTGTAAAAGAGAGCACCTAGAGACCTTGTATATTTCCTCACTCCCACTAGTTACTGCAAGTTCACCATTAATCTTTAATGACCTGTATCATAATCTTATAAATATATAAAAAAGTATAATATATACAGTACAGTGTAGTAATATATATCAGGCTGGTTTCATACAAAGACAGATGCTCAACTATATATTTATATAAAGCAAGAATAGGTATTTAAGTGCACAATTTCCAAGACTAGAATAATTACAATTAAATTCTAATTACCTTGAGCTGCGATAGCCTTTTGTATATGCTTCAGAGTAAAACCCATTTCAAGCAAAGGAGTAGAAATAGGGGGTGGCAATGGTGGTAGTGGTGTCAAAGGGGGTGAGGGTGAATGACTCCTGGCCATTGGAGGAAGAGGGGCACTCTGAGGAGTGAGGGAGCCTACAGATCTTCCCCTTGTTGGGCTGTGGGATGTCTGTGATGAGTGAACTGTTCGCATTTCCCCAGCTGGATGACTTGCAGGAGCACACGGTACTGTTATTGGTAACCCTAGAGAGGGTATTGGTCGTTTCGGAGCTCTAACCTCAGCACTGGCCGATGGCATTTCTGTGATAATGTTCTGAGGCCTTTCTGCTGTCTCTGGGACCTGTAATAAATTGAGAAGATTATGTAATTAACATATTTACATACATTTGTGAAAGACAAGACCTAATCACTTGAACTTTCGTTATAGGTAAGTACAACCTTAATAATCTTGAAAATCTCTTTTACAATTATGAAAAGCTGACCTCGTATATGGAATTATGTAGTGTAATAAAATCAAATTAAAAAATTTTAACTTCATCTCAAATTGTAGTATCAAAAGTAAGAATTTCAAAATTATCTCTTAATATAATTAAATAAACTATCTCTCCCTATCTTAAGTTATTTAAAACTAGTACATACTATATCTTATAACTTTGCAAAGTAGGCTTTCTGGTTAATGTTAAAATGTTCTTGGAAACCCAATGTTAGTATCCGTCTTAAAGAGTACCAAAGCTCAGAACAAGTGTATGTATGTATGTATGTATGTATGTATGAATAGGTTCTCCAACCACTGATACGGCTATAAAGTATATTACTGAACTGATTAACATTTCTATACAAAAAGTCTTCATTGAAAATACAGTTATGTAAAGAAAAATATTTATAGTATGTCTTTTCTCTACAATTGCTTAATTTGTTTCTGATAATATATATATCAATTTTATATATGTTATATAAGAAATTTATTCAGTTTTCTAATGAAACTTTTACTTCAATTCTATCTTTAAGTAGGATGATGAATAATGTCATTGCACATTGTATAAAATTTAGGATTTTGCAACCATAGCTAAATGACAATTAAATTTTTATCAAAATCATTGCTACGGCTGACAAATCAGCTATTTCTACACAATTTCCAAAATGTTATTTTCATTAGTAAAATAAATTTTTGAATATACTTACCCGATAATCATGTAGCTGTCAACTCCGTTGCCCGACAGAATTCTACGGGAGGGATACGCCAGCTATCACTATACTAGAAGGGGGTGTACTCACAAGCGCCACCTGTGGCCAGGTACTACAGTACTTGTTGTTGTCGCCACCTCACTTTTTCCTCGGTCCACTGGTTCTCTATGGGGAGGAAGGGTGGGTCAATTAAATCATGATTATCGGGTAAGTATATTCAAAAATTTATTTTACTAATGAAAATAACATTTTTCAATATTAAACTTACCCGATAATCATGTAGCTGATTCACACCCAGGGGGGTGGGTGAAAAACCAGTGTACAAGACTAAAGGATAGCTAAGTATCCCGTATTTCATATAATCAGTTATCCACAATAACAATGAAATAATAAGTACCTGGTAAGGAAGTCGACTTGAACCGTTACTCTGCCTTTAATAAGATCGTCTTCCTTACTGAGCGCAGCGTTCCTCTTGGAAGGCTGAATCAACTCAAAGGTGCTAAAGTATCAAGGGCTGCAACCCATACTAAAGGACCTCATCACAACCTTTAACCTCGGCGCTTCTCAAGAAAGAATTGACCACCCGCCAAATCAACAAGGATGTGGAAGGCTTCTTAGCCGACCGTACAACCCATAAAAAGTATTCAAGAGAAAGGTTAAAAGGTTATGGGATTATGGGAATGTAGTGGCTGAGCCCTCGCCTACTACTGCATTCGTTGCTACGAATGGTCCCAGGGTGTAGCAGTACTCGTAAAGAGACTGGACATCTTTGAGATAGAATGATGCGAACACTGACTTGCTTCTCCAATAGGTTGCATCCATAACACTCTGCAGAGAATGGCTCTGTTTGAAGGCCACAGAAGTAGCCACAGCTCCCACTTCATGTGTCCTTACCTTCAGCAAAGCAAGGTCTTCTTCCTTCAGATGAGAATGTGTTTCTCTAATCAGAAGCCTGAATAGTAAGAAACTGAGTTCTTAGAACTTGGAAAAGAAGGTTTCTTGATAGCACACTATAAGGCTTCTGATAGTCCTCGTAAAGGTTAAGACCTTTTTAGAAAGTACCTAAGAGCTCTAACTGGGCAAAGTACTCTCTCCAGTTCATTCCCCACCAAGTTGGACAGGCTTGGGATCTCGAACGACTTAGGCCAAGGACGTGAAGGAAGCTCGTTTAGCAAAAACCGAGCTGCAAGGAACATGTAGCCGTTTCAGATGTGAAAACAATGATCCTGCTGAAGGCGTGGATCTCACTTACTCTTTTAGCTGTTGTCAAGCACACGAGGAAAAGAGTTTTTAACGTGAGGTCCTAAAAAGAGGCTGATTGGAGAGGTTCAAATCTTGATGACATAAGGAACCTTAGGACCACGTCTAGATTCCAGCCTGGAGTGGACAACCGACGTTCCTTTGAGGTCTCAAAAGACCTAGGGAGGTCCTGTAGATCTTTGTTGGTGGAAAGATCCAAGCCTCTGTGGCGGAAAACCGCTGCCAACATACTTCTGTAACCCTTGATCGTAGGAGCTGAAAGGGATCTTACTTTCCTTAGATATAACAGGAAGTCAGCAATCTGGGTTACAGTGGTACTGGTTGAGGAAACTGCATTGGTCTTGTACCAGCTACGGAAGACTTCCCCTTGAGACTGATAGATTCCGAGAGTGGATGTTCTCCTTGCTTTGGCAATCGCTCTGGCTGCCTCCTTCGAAAAGTCCCTAGCTCTTGAGAGTCTTTCGAAAGTCTGAAGGCAGTCAGACGAAGAGCGTGGAGGATTGGGTGTACCTTCTTTACGTGAGGTAGACGTAGAAGGTTCACTCCTAGAGGAAGAGTCCTGGGAATGTTGACCAGCCATTGCAGTACCTCTAAGAACCATTCTCTCGCGGGCCAGAGCGGAGCCAACCAACGTCAGCCGTGTCCCTTGCGAGAGGAGAACTTCTGAAGTACCCTGTTGACAATCTTGAACGGCGGGAATGCATACAGGACGAGATGGAACCAATCCAGCAGAAAAGCATCCACGTGAACTGCTGCTGGGTCTGGAATCGGAGAACAATACAACAGGAGTCTCTAGGTTATCGAGGTAGCGAACAGATCTATGGTTGGCTGACCCCACAGGGCCCAAAGTCTGCTGCAAACATTCTTGTGAAGGGTCCACTCTGTGGGGATGATCTGACCCTTGCGGCTGAGGTGATCTGCCATGACATTCATACCGCCCTGAATGAACCTCGTTACCAGCGTGAGCTTTCGATCTTTAGACCAGATGAGGAGGTCCCTTGCGATCTAGAACAACTTCCACGAAAGAGTCCCTCCCTGCTTGAAGATGTAAGCCAGGGCTGTGGTGTTGTCAGAGTCCACTTCCACCACTTTGTTAAGCTGGAGGGACTTGAAGTTTATCAAGGCCAGAATAACCGCCAACAACTCCTTGCAATTGATGTGAAGTGTCCTTTGCTCCTGATTCCATGTTCCCGAGCATTCTTATCCGTCCAAAGTCGCACCCCAGCCCGTGTCTGATGCGTCCGAGAGGAGACGGCGGTCGGGTTTCTGAACAGCCAAAGGTAGACTTCCTTGAGAAGAAAGCTGTTCTTACACCACGCGAGAGAAGACCTTCTCTCTTCGGAAACAGGAACTGAGACCGTCTCTAGCGTCATGTCCTTTATCCAGTGAGCAGCTAGATGATACTGAAGGGGGGGGAGGTGGAGTCTCCCTAACACGATGAACAGGGCCAGCGATGAAAGTGTCCCTGTTAGACTCATCCACTACCTGACTGAGCATCGGTTCCTTCTCAGCATGCTCTGGATGCATTCTAGGGCTTGGAAGATCCTTGGGGCCGACGGAAAAGCCCGAAAAGCTCGACTCTGAAGATCCATACCCAGGGAGACAATGGTCTGGGATGGGACGAGCTGAGACTCCTCAAAATTGACCAGGAGGCCCAGTTCCTTGGTCAGATCCATAGTCCATTTGAGAATCTCCAGACAGCGACGACTTGTGGGAGCTCTTAAAAGCCAGTCGTCTGACGGAGCCGGACACAAGATCATGGTACTGCTGCACAGTCTGTGAACTGTCAACCATGGGGAAGCGAGGAAGTAGTGACAACCTGAAGCTGTCTAGACTGTCTGGGTCGTACAGACAACTCCTTATCGGGTTGCTAAGGTTGCCGTACTGCGTCACAACAAGTCACTCCTGCTGGTTGTTGAACGTCTTCCCAGTGACACACTGACTCCGTAAACAAAAAATCCTCTAACAAGGACTAAGTTTGGACTGCATGTCTTGCAACACAGCTCAAGGACTATGGGAGCAGGTGTGGTAACAGACGGGATTAGCGACTGAAGTGGGACCATTACCTTCCCTGGAAGCATGTTATGCTTAAATAAAAGTCCATAGGAGGCTACGCAGCTAAAGGCTCCTCTCCAAATGACAGAGTCCTCAAGGGAATATCAGAAGGAGGGAGAAAAGCACTTTCTCATCTACAGGGACCATATCCGAGAAAAGCTAAGTTCTCTCAGTGAGGGTTACACTGTGCAAACGCAGCAGACTAGAAGGCAACGTTAAGAAACTGCTTGACAGTCTAGTGAGTTGGCAACAACCAAAGATGTGTGACTGAGAAGCATGCGGTAAGGTATGCAGAGCCTGTTGTATGCAGAGCATGCTGTAAGCAGAGCATGCTGTAAGCAGAGCATGCTGTAAGCAGAGCATGCTGTATGCAGAGCATGCTGTATGTAGAGCATGCTGTAAGGAAGCAGAGCGTGTTGCATGGCGTGTAACATTTCTCAGAAATTCCATGACCAGTGCTAGAGTGAGTAATATCGCATTACCGTCCATTGAAAGTGCACGTGCCGAGGGAATTGATTTAGACTGTTTTGTTGATGAATTTGATAGCCGGCATGATAATCGTAGAATTAAGCTACACTAAATGTACTATAATCTACTTCACCTCCGGAAAGGGAAACTCGCCCTGTTGGCAACACTGCATTACTACATGCATGCTTGCAAGGGGTTTAATATCAACAAGATATTACCTTACATTCATAACTCATGATTTTTGCCATATTCTGCGATTTGTTAAAAATATATTGCAAGGAATACAAATATATTTTTATATAAGTAATACAAATAACCTCCATTATCATAATGTTTGAAAATGGAGGTAAGGTATGCTGAACAGCAGAGTCAGAACGAGCTGGAACAACAATAGTTGTGGTTTCCTCTTCAAGACTCTGTTGAGGGAACACCTGAGGCTCAGTCTGCAAAGGCTGATCAAAAGAAGTAGCAGAAGGTAGGCGCATGGGTGGAGGAGGCTGACTCCTGGCATGAGTGGCTGAACTCAAGGGTTGCGCTTGCTGAGTGGTTGGCGGATGCGCAGTAGCAAGTTCCTGAGGAACGAGTTGAGGTTCCTGCGGTGTGAGCTGAGAGCGATGAGGTAGTGGCTGCGCAGAACGCAGTAAAAGTCTCGCAAGTTGAGGCTCCTGAGGCGCAAGGCTAAGGAGGGTTGAGCTCTCTGCAGCGAGAGCTGAGGAGACTGACTCATGGATGGGAGAGGTTGTTGTACCTCAAGCGAGTGTTGCCTCACTGGTGGAACAGCAAGTGGAAGCGGAGGAAGAGAGGTATAAGCCTCCTGTTCCCATTGCTGAGGTTGCCTTAAGGAAGGCGGAGGGAGCTGCACACCACTGGAAACAGTAAACTCAGAACGTGGCTCAACATCGTACGCCTGGCAGGCAGTACTGCGGTCAGGCGGAGCGAGCGCAGGAGGAGGCGCAACCTTCTCAGCCTGACACTCACGCATCAAGACCGTAAGTTGTGACTGCATGGACTGCAGTAGAGTCAACTTGGGGTCGGCAGACACTAAGGTCTGCTGAGGTAAAGCCTTAACAGCAGAGATCTGTTGCGGCAGAACCTTACTCCTCTTAGGCGGAGTGCATTCAACTGATGACTGCGGCGAGTCAGAGCTAACCCAATGACTGCATCCGGGTTGTTGAACTCTAACTTCGTACGTCTGGCATAGGTCTGGACTTTACGTTTAAGAGGTCTTGAGACCTGAGACCAGCGTTTTCTCCCCGAAATTTCTTCTGCAGACGAGCAAAATAAGGGCTCAATCGTCTGCGGGTGGGAGTGACGGTCTCTGTAAGACACGCCCGCAACCACCGAGGATACTTCTGTGCGCCGATCAAGGCCTGCCGAACCCTTTTGCCCTTCGACATTGCTTCTCCCCTGGGCTTGGGAGCTTGCAAGAGGTCCCGGACTGGGAGAACGACTGGCACGCACAGAAGTACCCTCACGCACAACACTGACACACTTTGCGCTAATCACTTATCACTTTGATTTTCTGTTTGCACTTATTTCACTGAACTCGAAACTTTAAGTGGTTTGTACCTGAAACACGCAATTCTATCCTTTCTCAAAAGTTAGTAATTGCGAAAACAGAATTACAATGTAACAGAAAAATCTAATGAAAGATAAATAATTCAGTGGCTGGAAAGAGACTAAACACTAGATCACTCTAGAAACGTTTACCTTCTTCCCCTAAAGAGACTAGGGAGAAGAGCAAAAACGATAACAACGTTACTCGCTTGAATGAAACGTTTATCCTCCTCTTTCTCCCTCCGTCTCTATCTCTCTCTCTCTCTCTCTCTCTTGACTTAGAACCTGAGAGAAGAGCCCAATCATATATATCGTTAAAACATATTATTGTTAAAGGAAAAAACTGAAATATTTCCCAAAATGAAAAGTTCCTTTATAAGAATTAAAACCATTAAGTTAAGAAAGAATGAACAAAACGCTAGACACGGTTACTCTTACTGCAACGTGACACCGTGAAAATTCTCTCTCTATCGTAACGATAGAGCGCAAGTTGAACGTTCTGAACGTCAACAACTGCAGAGACAAAACAAAACGTTAGTTCAACTTTGAAAACAGTACGAGACTATCAAAGAAATTCTTTCAAAAACATTAAAATAGCATAATATGTTAACAGGTAAAAACCGAAATGACGGGCTCAATGTTAATTAACTTCGGTACCAAGAAAAGACCGCCTACTATTAGGAAAGGTCGAATATAAACAAATATAAAAATTAATTTTAATAAGTTTATAATAAAAGTAAGTTAATCGAAGAGGCCTATAAAAGGCGGAGAGATATAAAATAAATCTATAACAAAACTAAGAAAGAGAGTCTATACTCTCTTAGACACCAACACTTCCGTCTAAGGGAAGGGTCGGCCATTTAAAGGTGAAAGAGAGTTCATACTCTCTTCGTCACCATAAAAATTAAATTAATTCCAAACGCTAGCTAAGCTAACATAGAAGTTCCAGTATAGCGAATAGCTGCAAATTTAGAGAAATACTTCACCAAACCGTGAACAATACTCCAAAATCATAAGCGTATCCAAGAACGTCTAGCCGGAAGCACGACAGAGGAAAAAGTGAGGTGGCGACAACAACAAGTACTGTAGTACCTGGCCACAGGTGGCGCTTTTGAGTACACCCCCTTCTAGTATAGTGATAGCTGGCGTATCCCTCCCGTAGAATTCTGTCGGGCAACGGAGTTGACAGCTACATGATTATCGGGTAAGTTTAATATTGAAAATATAATTCTTACATCTTGTATGAATATTTAAAAAATTTATCAATACATTTTTCACACAATTTTCACCTTTTCAAATATGTAATTTCAAGCATTACAAAGATATTTGCTTACATCATGACTATGTTCAATCTTTATTCAATATAATGCAACCAACTATGAGTTCATAATTGTTATAATTTGGCCGTGCTGAGGCGCAGAAAAAATATTTCTCTGCATGAATGCCACTTCCCCAGACCAAAATCAATGAGCCTGATAGCGCTTGTCGCAGGTGCGGGATAACCAGAGAATTAATACAGATAAACTAAAGTGGAAAATACTGAATAATAAGGAATAAAGGAAATATTGAATAAGAAAGTGAGTACTGTAATGATAAGTATTAAAAGTGGAATTTGGGTAATAAGGAATAAGGGTATAAAGAACAAATGTTGACTGAAATGGATAGTAAAAATATTTGGATAACAGCAATGAAAATATAAATGTATAGGAAATAGAAAAGGAGGAATTTTAAATTACAATTTATATAATACAGTACTACAGTACCTGTAGTACCTCAGGTTACAAGTAACCCTAAATACAAACATAAAAATTTTAATTGGGCTAAAAGTATTGCATCGGCCCATGAACAAATATTTTACACCGAAAGGATACTTTTCATGGACAAGTATAAATGAGACTATCACAAGATGCACAGAAGGCAGTCATGTTGTGCTCAAAACCCACACAATATCACTGCTGTATTCGTCCAGATAAGGCTTAGGCAGAGTTAAGAGCTCATATATTTACCGACAATGCAACGGCTCAATTCCTTTCCAAAGGAGTATAAGAATAGATGACCAAGTGTCCGAAAAGCGTAAATTAAGTGATTTAGTTAGCAATATTGAATGTCATTCATTAGAGGTAATCCTAATATTTTACCAGAAATGCTCATGGAGGGAGATTCTCCTTACCAGCAATAACCCCCTTGTCCATCTCTTACTTCTCTCGTCTCCCTCACTCCAACCACAACTCTCCTCAAAGGTAAAGTGCAAATTAATTTGACAATTATTTCTATTTTTCCTTGAGAATTATTAATTTGTATTCATTTCTGATGGTAGGAGTTATAATTTGTACTATAATTACCACAACAAAGCCTTTAAAAATGAGTGTATATGGGCTTTTATGGACATGTGGAATGCATTGACCAAAGTTCCTTTATATCTTATGACAAAAATTTTTTTAAGATACAAATTTAGGCTGTGAGCTCACTTTCAGAACAAATTAAACTCGTAACCTAAGGTACTGCTTTATACAGTACCAAAGTTTGTATGCAAAAATTTTATCTTTCAATTCTAGTTAATCTAGTTACAATGGCAAGGTCGAGTGCTGGTGATTTATTATACAGGAAAGAATTAAACCATGTTTAAATGGGTATAAGTTGAAAATAAGTAAAAAAAAATGATGAAAGGAATGAAAATAAATGGATAATGAATTGAAATTTTACTGTAATTAGAGAATAGAGAGAAATTATATTAAAGTAAAAATTGAACATAACGAAATTACATAAAACATAAAAAAAATAATACAAACGATGTCAGACAGCAAACTCCACTCTTCACATGTGAATCTTCACGAAAACAATACCATTACAATAAATGGTTTTGTAGAGTTACAGTATTCATGAATAATGTAATAATAAACAAGTCTGAATCTGAACTTGATGAAATCAGGCAAGGTTGAATTTGACCTTTCAAGGTCATACAAGGTCAAGTGTTTTGATGTGATTTTAAAGCCTATAAGTGGTTTCTATCTGTCTGTAATATTAATCAAGTGTATTTCTCTACTCGTTTGAGAGTTATAGCCCTCTGAAATTTGGTGACCTTGAAAATTCAACCTTTTTGAACTTTAAATCTACCAATCTTCAAAACTATGCATTTACACACATATAGAATTTGATTTTCAGCACTGGAAATGAAGATTTGGTCTTAGTTTCAAGTAAATCTGATAAGTTAAAGGAGTTATAGTAAAAAAAAAAAATGATTCTGACTTTTCAGGTCACAGTGACCTTGACTTTGGCCCCATGTGGTTTAAATTTCATTGCAGACTATTGTGCGTCTTTGTCCATCTCTCTTGAAAATTTTAAGTAAATTTTCCAAGTATTTTTTTTTTGTAAAGTTAGTAACAAAGAAACAAGCAAACCACACAGCGGAATCTACCAAAAACAATCCCCTTCGCCCACCTCAGTGACACAAGGTAAAAATGAAAAAGTTAAATCATACAGTTAGACTTTGAAGATAAGAGAATGAAATTTAGATATAGTTTATTTAGTGTTATAAATGATTTATGAATTTATTAAAAAAAAGTGTGCAAGAGTTGGAGTTTGTACAGTACTGTACACAGCAATTAAGAGTAATACAAACTACAGTATAGTGAGTGAACTATGTCATAAGAATGTAATGAGTTATTAAGGGTGTTAGTTGACCGCTAGTAAGCAGTGGTCAATTGGTGAGGGTGGTGATGAGTTGATTAACCTTAGGGCACCAAAATTTTGTGGTACTTCGTTTCAATAGTTTGACAGTGTAATAAACCATAAAAAGTTCCTTTCAAGCTTTACAATAAATGAAAAACACTAACCTGATCAGGTCCTCTTTCATCATTGGGGACAATTTCTAGACGAGAATCTGTGAGAGCTAATATTCGAGACTGAGTGTCAGCTACACTCAAACTATCTTCAGCCCAAGCTCTCATACACATGCTATGTAGTACCAGGTGAGCCCTTTCAATCTCAGCTACACTAACTTGCCTGCAAGAACACCATGAAAGTTAACTTTTTCACATATCAGACACAACTGTCTTGAAATGTTCTACAAAAAGTACAGGAAAAACATACACAAAATAAGGCTTTGGGAAACATTGATGGGAAAACTAATAGAACTAAAAATACATTGAATTTCCCTAAAAACAATTAATCAACAAACCTCTTCAGTGGCTGTATGAGTGTACATGCTGAAACGAGATGTTTAACTAAAACTCTAATAGCGGTTCGAATTTCATCTTCTTCATTCAGTAATGACACAGAGCTACCTTTCTCCCCACCATCCTGCAAATCAATAATAAATCTTAAAAAATACAATAACATCCAACTAAATTCCAAAGACACCACTCCATATTGTTATATTACTACTAAAAAATACAATGTAAAATAAAACTCTGTTTAAAAAATATAAAACCATTTTTTGGAGTTACATGTGCAGTGTGGTCTCCAAGAGCTTTTCTGTGGAAGGCTAGAACAGAGAATACAATACAACAAAAAAGTACCAAAAAATTTTGTCTTCCCTGCCTCAAGGACAGTGTATCAATGTGCACAGCACACACTCAGAGGAAGATCTATGGATTCAGGCTTTATTAAATCTGTCACAGCACCCATTAAGCTGAAATACATTGCACACATGATTAGAGTTCCCCGAGAACCAATACTAGCTCTGGAGCTGAGGCTTCCTATTCACTAATATGTGCTCAGTTACCATCTTTTTAATCAGTCAACCAATGTGCTAGGATGTTCTTTTCTGCGCACTCTTAGTACTAAATCAACCAGTCAGGTATCCTACTCAACATCTAATTAAGTAGTGTTAATTAACTTCAGATTTTGTTATTATTATTATTATTATTATTACTATCCAAGCTACAACCCTAGTTGGAAAAGCAAGATGCTATAAGCCCAGGGGCTCCAACAGGGAAAAATAGCCCAGTGAGGAAAGGAAATAAGGAAATAAATAAATGAAGAGAACAAATTAACAATAAAGCATTCTAAAAACAGTAACAATCTTATCGATTGAGTTAACGTAATAAATATACCAAACTATTTGTCTCGGATGCTGTTTACTTTGAGCTTTGTCACTCGTTGTATGAAACATCTTGGTGGTTTTTTTACGACAGCATGAGAGCAGTTTACCTTGAAAAAGTTTGTCTTTTCTTTATTTCTTTGGAGTATTAACTTGGTTGTTCATATTTTTTAAAGTCTAAATCATGGCTCTTACTTTTAGGATTGCATAGCCAGGAATTTCTTACATCTTTTGGCGTATGGCTCCAGTACAATTTTGACATTTTTCGTGTGAGTTTGGTAGGTGTTTATTAGTACACATCACCTTCTCTTCATTTCTTAGAAATATAATTAAAGTGTCATAAATTTATAAACCTAATCTTAAGTCTTGACCTCCAGGGTAATGTTTTAAGTTAAATAACAGTCTTACCTTTATCGGAGCATACAAATTCTGCTTAATGTACATTGTTGTGACAACTTGGGAGTACAGTACTTCGGTTATACGGCATTACAGTACTTCTTTACCTTTGTTAGTTTTAAGATCTTATACAAGAGCTTCTGGCAGCATGACTGATAGACCCCTTGCATTTTATTCAAAGTGACTGAGGTTTGCTCTCAATGTGGAGTGAACTGCAATAATTGGGCTTTGCAATTTACTTAGTAGACTAACATTTTCATTGCATAAACATTTAGACATTAACCTCAACTAGGTTAAGCAAAGGGTGTGGAGTAATATTTTGCCTTGAACACATAATTAACACACATCAATGGGTTATTTGGGGGAATTGACCCATGGGAAGGATATGATTGATAAACGAATATCCCACTAATTCATTGGTCCTTTTTCAGCAATTACATAAAGTGGTTTGGGCAGATATGTCCTCCTCCCTCCTCAAGACATTTTTTTATGTACAGGGGGGAAACCTTTTCTTTCCCTCCTGCAGCTGGAGCCTCTGCCACCCCATACTTATTCTATAATAGATGTCAGGGGATGGAATGACAACTCATTTGATATTGGCATAGCCATGCTATTAGAGTTTTCTACTTATAGGATTTATCAAAAATAAAGTTTTGACAACAATGTATCTGGGAAAGAGATTCACTTAAGGCCTTTCTTACTCTTCAACATGTCGGAGTGTTCAACTATCTATCGATAGTTAAGGGAAAAAGTTAGCCTTTTATGGTTGTTTCAATCGAGTTAGCCTACTCCAAGAATTAATTTCTTTTATATTCCCATGTAAAGCCAAGGAGTAGTATGATACCTTGAGGATGCAACAATGTAAGCTCTCACTTTATGGGGGTAGCTAATAATCAGTCTCATTTAAGAATTTTATATTGCAAATGAGTGAAATCAAAAGTGAATGCATCCGACTTGGGTGCAGTCATCTTATCAATCAAAGAAGGTGAAATGCCCACTGCCATTATCATAGAGAATATTCTGCCTCTTGAAGCAGGTCTTGGGACACTACAAATTGCCTTATCTACCTCCAATGGTTTCAGGTTGCAAAGAGTAGAGAGTTGTTAGCAGCAGGCTTAAGGGAGGGAGCTCTATTTTCATTGTTTCTATGTGAGAGAGATTTTGCTAAGATCTAAGAGTCTTCAAAATATTTGCCTCATAAGGTACTTTGAAATCTCATTTGTCCATCAACATTAGATTCAGCAGTTAGGGGTCTTAGTAAATGGGTTATGGTGGACCAGGCTACAGTCAAGTAGAAGAGCTTGAATCAGAGGTTGGTCTAGACCCTGAGGGCCCTCAGAGGAGACATTAGTTCACCCAAAGAAGCAGCTTTTGGCTGCATACCCTGGCATTAAGAATCTAATAGTTCAACAATTACCAACTGAACTGAAACATCACGCTTCTTCCAGGCAGGCTACCGTCCCTCCTGGGTTTGGTCAGCTTTCATCACCTATGGATGCCTCTATCATGGCCAAAATATTTGAGGCTTCTATTGGCTCCCTTTTCTGTATGGTGGCCCCACTCAAGGTCTTTCCATTCCCATCAGCTCCTTTGTTTCTACTGCTACACATTTACCTAAGCTTCTGGACTCAGAAATTCATGGACCTTTGGATTTTCAAGCTCAAGAGAAAGCCCCAGTAGGAGCCTATTCTCCTTACCAAAGTCTTTCTGATTCACTAACGGGGGAGGAGTCGGTGGAGGCTGTATCTGTTATGGATACTGAAGAGGGAGACGGTGTAAAACCCCAGATAATTGGGAAAGGGATATTCTTTCTGGCCTAAGGAGAATAATTTCCTTGCCAAATGCTTTGATATTCCTTTTGATGATGTAACCCACCAGAAGAGGACACCTCTCATCCTAGACCCTCAACAGAATGTCTATAGTATGACAGGCATCTAGCTCCCTCCCCATGGATCTTCTCTTCTGAGGAGAGTTTCAACCTATCATTTAATACACATTTGCTTGGTTGGAGATGAATATCTGTTATGGTACACAAGTCTAATCTTATGTTTCTCTGGTATTAGTTCTTGGAGACCACACAACACATTAACCCCCAAAAAGGGATTTTGACGAAGGAAAACCATATTTTTGGGGAGGCGCTGAATGGTTTTCAAGACCCCCTCACCTCCCTAGCCTTGTGTAGGGAAGGGAGGCTTATAAGCCTTTCTTAGAATATAAAAGATGGCAGTTGAACGCTTACTAGCGACCAAGTAACCTTAGCCCCAGTACCAATATTGGTTTTCTGCAATGAGTCATCTTGTGTCCAACATATTTCATCATAAGAGGTGCTGTGATATATTCAATAGAGCCTGAGTCAATAGTTCTTCCTTAAACTCACAGAGTCCATGCTATGTACATTGATACACTGGCCCAGAAGCTGTAGTTCGACTGGAGCCTACTCAATGGACAGCCGTCTTCTGTCACAAGACTAGTTACACTTGCATTTTTGGACACAAAAACTGGGTATATAAATGAATAATGGGTTTACATAAAAGGGATTTTGACGAAGGAAAAATCTATTTCTGGGTGAGGGACCTGTGTCGCCCAGTGAAATGCTCCTTATAGCACCATTTCTAAGGTATAAATACTGCTAAATATACCACAGAAAAAAGTTGCATGGAATGCCAGAAATAAACCCACCTCACTCACTCTAATAGTGTGTCGGTATAGTAACTAGGGCGTGTTAAAACCACTACCAGAGGTCCCTTACCAATTAGTCCTCTCCTTCCTCAATATCCCCCGATACTACGAGGTGCCGTTTAGACAGCTTTACAAGCAAACATTCAATGAAAAGATTAAAAGTAACAAAGTTAATGAATAAATAAAGAAACAAAGACTGTAAACAGGTGTGCATCAAGAGCCTTGAACAAAGTGAAAATTAATGGCTACCAATGGGATACTTAATATCAAGGTAAAGTATCCTTTAGTGACTTGCAATCATTACAGAATATATTTTTAGTTTAAGCCTTAATTCTACTCTAGATAGAAAAAATATCATATAAGTGTATTATAATATATACGGTATAAAATTCTAAGCCATACACGCAAGCAATCCATCAAATCTTTAAGCTTTGAAAGATAGCAGCCATGAAATAAAATAATTCAGTGTTTTACATATAAAGTATATTTTGCAATCAGCAAAAATAAATGTTGTACTATATCTATACTATATTTTGCTTTCCCAAAACATCAATTATCTTCAATGTTTTTTTCAAAATCTTGACATGGAATAATTTTCCGTAAACAGTTTATATGTTGATATTGATTACAAAAACTGAAGGATACAACAGTAATTCCGCACCTCATAAAATAAGCAAAAAACACAATACACTATGAGCCTTGACATTACATACCTTCTCTTGAACTGCTTTGGGAACCAACAACATTTCAGCATAACTCGGGCAATTCATAATTACACATATTGATCGTAAACTAGCACTCTGAAGGAATGCTAGGCGTAATGCCATACCCTCTTCAGCTGCCAGTTCCCCAGGCTGCAAGAAAAAAAAACTTTAAATTTTTGCTTCTTAATTCTGCAATAGGGAGAGACAGATACACTGTACACATAAACAAAAAAGGAAAACTTAAAAGTGATGAGGAAGAACTTTGTATTAATTTACAAAATACATAATAATGAGTTACGCAAATACGTAATACAGTAATGAGTTATGAATTAATTATTAAAAAGATATCTATGGCAAATAATTATGAAATTATGATGTGTACAAGGGTAACTGAGACTTATATCATTAAGAGAAGGTTGAAATACAAAAGAGGTTAAAAACAAATAAAGAAGTTAATTACTTTATACTCCTATCTCACAGCTGGATGAATTCTCTTTCAGCGAACAACTCTATCAGCCATTGCAATAAGCAAAGCAGTGGGAGATCAACATAATATTTATTTGTGCTACGTTATACAAATTACTTTTCAAATAAAACCTACACAACAGCCAATTTATCATTAACCTTTAGCTATTTTTTTAAACCATTAGGTGTTTGGATAATATACCACCACCTAAAACTATTCATATACCTAAAACCTAAATCGAAGACAGATAATGGAAGTTTATAAAGAACAGAGCACTAACAATTAAATCTTAGTTATTCAAATAATGGGTTATAAAGACTTTCTCAATCATTCTTATAATTAATATGCAAATTGGGTAAAAATGGCTAAAATTGATAAAAGCAGGAGAACATAAATTAAAAGCAATTCAAATAGGTCTACTTAGTCCCTAAGTTAATAAACATTTTTCCTTTATTAGTTAATAAGAAATGTCTGGTATGGAATATTTATGATACTGAATCCCAAGGTGAAAGCTTCTTTGCCAGTTTCTACTAAATCATCTGTTTTTGCAGCTGATGAATAAGTGACAACCTTCACTACATTTTCAAGGTGACAAGAGAATACACTTATGATATACTTTCTGGAGTAATGTTCAAGCTATACAGCTAGTGAAGCTACAGTACAACTAGTGAGACATGTTTAGACTGTTTTATA
Organism: Palaemon carinicauda; assembly: GCF_036898095.1. Taxonomy (NCBI): domain Eukaryota; kingdom Metazoa; phylum Arthropoda; class Malacostraca; order Decapoda; family Palaemonidae; genus Palaemon; species Palaemon carinicauda. The sequence goes on along the minus strand of NC_090754.1, from coordinate 32,855,693 downwards.
GCCAACTGGACAATAAGACTTTAACAAATTGCTAAGTAGAGCGCTTTTTATACATGTTTATCGAGGCAAAATCTGTTCGGCATATTTTCTTTTTAAACACTATAGGTGTTGGGAGATAAATAGTGAGGGGATGAATGCTGTACTATGTACTGCTTTTAACACACTGTGTCTCAGTGGGCCCATGGATTACAAAATCTACAAGGCATAAAAGATTTTAGATACCCAAAATTTATGAGAGTAAATGACGAAGATAAAAGGGTTGAGAACTTTGTATTGGCAAATAGGTAGGTCTCAAAAGAGGTAGAGCATTTTCCTCACCATGGATAGACAATGGACTGTATAGCAAGAATTGAGAGGGCAGTGAGAAAGAGCATGGATGAAATGGAGATTGCCACACTTTTGGCAAATTTTCCATTAATAGAAAGAGTACAGGCTTATACTGTAATGAGTACCTAAAGTTTTTAAAACTATATATTGCTAAAAAATGGTAACTGACTGAGAAAATGAAAGATATTTTGATAAGGTGTGACCTTAAGATGTACGATTCATGAGTGGATTGATTGATTGATTGATTTAAAGTTTTCAGGCATCCTGACATCTAAGGTCATTGATGCCTCATGAGTGGAGAATAGTGGGAAGATCATATCGCAAACGACGACCTGACGGAGAGATGTGATACCCAGAAACTGGAAAAAAAGGCTGACAACTAAAAGATTGAGAAGATTTGAATAAGTGATGAGAATGGATAAGGGACAGTTAGTAGCAAAAACAAAAAAATACAGAAATGGTAAGACAAAGGCTAGCAAGAGGGCCAAGGAAGATGTGAAAACATGATAAATGATGACCTAGCCATTATGGGAGTTCTGGAAGACAAAGTACAGGAGAGAAGAGAATGGAGAAAACTCATATGTCTAACCTCACAAAGGGAAGAATAAATGTAAAAATATTTATGATTATGATAATGATAAGAATACTATAGGCTACAGTAAAAAAAACATACCAAGTACATGTATAATGGTACATAAATAAATAAAAGAAGGCTCATTGAATTCGGGAATGGGGAACTGCCTTAAGATGTATTTCCGGAAACAGTTGAGGAAAAAAATTGGGTCATACTTGCAGGCATTATTTTGAACATTTGGATAATTTGTTTTTTAGCCTCAATATGTTAATAATGTGCTCTACATTTCATTTTCATCAAAATCAGTTGCAGTGCCCAGGTTCCATTCAGTGCAACCACACAGAAATAATGTACAACACTAAAGCTTTATCTAGTAAAAATATAATAATCCACAATAAAAAAACAGTAAATTTTGCAACCACCTATAACATACAATAAAACTCCCCAAAACAATTACATGTATAGACACAGTATCATTTCAAGATAACAAAAGAAGACTAACGAATTAAGCTTATATTTCTATATTACAGACCACAAAAATGCAAATTTTTATAGGGACACAGAAACAGAAGTCCTCAACTTCCTATAAGAAAATAGGGAACAAATAAACCCCTATCAAAATCCAGATCTGCAGACTGGACAAGAACAACTACTTAATAGCAGACATTAGAATACATGAGATAAAGAAAGCAGTGAAAGTATTTAAACACAAAGCACTAGGTAAAAGTGGCATAAACAAGCTAATGCTATCAAAACTACAAATGGTGGCATTGAGAAGACTCCAACAAATATTAAACCTAACACTCTCAAAGGGATATTACCCAAATTCAAGCAAAGAAGAAATACTCATACTTCCCCCCTAAACCAGAGAAAGACCCAAAACAGCCAGCAAACAGAAGGCCAATCACACTGCAGGAAGTGCTGGGAAAAGTGTTTGAAAAATCATAAACACAAGACCAAGGAGATTCCTATAAAGTAACAATAAATTGTACAAACACCAACATGGTTTCAGGACAGGGAGAGGCATTGAAACTGCCCTCATGGCAATTTACAAAATAATAGCCATGAATCAACTAAATAAAAAATACCAATGCAATATCATATGTAGAGATATCTCTAAGGCATTTGATAAAGTATGGCATGGTAGCCTCAAATATAAAATACTCCAATTGTAACTACCAATAATAATGGAAAAACTCTTCTCAAGCTACATTACAGAGAAAACAGTCAGAATACGTAGCAGAGATGGGAAACTGGGTGAAACAATAGATATAAAAAGTGGGGTGCCACAGGGGGGCATACTATCCCCAACTCTTTTTATCATCAACACAGCAGATATGCCAACCGCCCCCGAATATGCATAAACTATGCCTATCCAGATGACATCACACAAGTAATAATGCATCCTACAAATTCCAAAAGATTTTTAAAAATAAAAATCGAAAGAGAGAACAAAAGAATAAATGATTAAAAAAATAAGTGGAAAATAAAAACAAACAGCAACAAATTCCAACTCTTATTAGTATCAAAAAATTAATCTGCACCAATAACAATAAAAAATATAAATATACCATTTAATAACGAAGTTAAAATCCTTGGTGTGTCTATTTAAATAACTGGCATAAGCTGCCATATCAAACAAAAATTCCAATTGGCAAAACACAGAAAAGGAGCATTAAAACATTTCAAACTACTGGATAAAAACACGAGAGTAAATCTTTACAAAAGCCTGATAAGACCTCTATTCGAATATCCAACAGCACCAGCATGCTCAATGGCTCAATCAAAGATGAAAACCATACAAAAATTCCAAAATGGAAACATAAGAAACAATCATAGCCTAAACCGTAACAACAATAATAATAATATCAATGAAAATAGCGAGACACTCCATAACATATACAATCTTGAACCAGTTAACGTCAGATACCACAGAAGAGCCACAAAAGCCTGGGATAGATTAAAAAACATTTACCCAGAACTTGCAACAACAAGTGAGGAAATAAACACACAACATGAGCATTCCTGGTGGAAAAGAATAGCTCCATTCATTGCTCAGGACAAACCAAATCCAGAGTATTAAAATAAAACAAAAAGTAGATAAACATAAATAAATAAACAAGCCCCCAGAAAAGGAATAATCATGAAAACACAAGTCCCTCAGAGGATGGCAAGAGAATCACCTCATGGTAGTCCACTATATATATGTATAAAAAAAAAAAAAAAAAAAAAAAAAAAAAAAAAAAGAGGAAAAAGAAGAAGAAGAAGAAAAAGAAGAAGCTATTGGGTCCATTCCAATCTTTCCACGTCTCACTATTCTTCATTTTAACACTTTTCTCTCCAAATTCTTCCAAAATCCTAATTCCCCCTCCCCTCCCCACCTATCCTATCCCCTTATACTGTAGCTGTAGCTGTTCTATGGGGCATATATAAAAGATTTATAATGAAATTAGAGGTGAAATTGACTCAAAATATTTTTACTGAAGTTGGCCAGGTAAGTGAGATGAAGCCAGAGTAGGTATAAATACAAAAAGCTGGAAGTAATACAGCTTGGATTGGATACGAATATGGCTATCATGGCCAGTACTTTTGTCAGGGATGCCATATTTCAATAAACATAAACTAGAGTAATTAGCTAAAAAACTGATAGTTTTAAGAAGTAATTTTCTACTCCGTATTTTAGGTTATGTCACTTGCCAACCAGAGACTGACCCACAGAGATCCAACACTGACCTAAAGAAGCTAAAAAGTACTATATACCTTATAATTTTCCTGATTTTACTACTTTTAAACTAAGATGTTCTTTCAACTCGGGATTTCACGTATTGTATACTAAAAGAAAAAGTACTTGGAACAATGGAAGCAAGATCAATCATTCTCTGCACGATTTTCCTGAAAATTAACATCTCAATGGCTGAAATTTATCTTATTTATAATGTAATGTATCATCCTTCAATACAAATAATAAATATATATGGAGGAATACCACACACTGGATGCATGCTCATTTTCCTAATAAACCAGTTACATTCCCATCTAAATGTTCCAACAAGAGACTTACTCTTCATTCTAAACATATGTCAATCACTATCTAGACCATATATCCTCAACACCCTCAATACTGGATCTCAACCTACTTACCCTGGAGCTTTTTCTAACCCCAAGTAAGCCTTATATAGTTTTTTCTTTGACTCAAACACTACAAATTTGAAAATAAACTTTTAATACACATCCTTCTTTTTGTTGAAATCCATATTATTTTCACCTTTTCAGTCTTTCGCCATTTGCCTTACTCTCTCAATCAAAATTCTACCATACACCACTTTCCCTGGTATACTAAGTTTTGTTATACACCAACAGTATATTATAACAATTACAGCCACCTATAACACCTTCCCTTATATACAAACATTCATTACCATTACAAAAGTTTTGGAATCTGTCGCACATCCACATTACCATGAAAATTGGACAAATCAAGGACCTGCAAACAAATCCTCCACAAAAAAGCATGGTTTACATTTTTTTTTGAGTTACCTTTTTGATCCCGAAACTGTGAGAACTATTTAAACGTGTAAGGCCTTGACACATAAAATAAGCAATAAAGCACATACAGTCCTTACCTTTTGATCACTTGGACGATTTTCTCTTTCACCCGATGAAAAAGTCTCCAGCTGTGAAATAAGCACCTATTTAGGGTATACATGGCTACAAGCAAATCAAGTGAAAGCTATGGCCTTATGAGTTGAAAAAACACCCTGATTACAATACTGATACAGTAAAATAAGATAAAATACATAATGCACAAAATAATACTGTACATGTATGTCCAAATCAGCTAAATTACTAAACACATACAAAGACTTTAAATACAGTACTTCTAATTTAGTATAAGGAATTAATGCTAAGATTTACTGGGGGTTCTTTTAAGGGAAACTGGGCATTCAATTTAAAAGTAACAAATTTACTAAAAACAATAACATGACCAGATGAATTAAAAAATAAAAACTGTGCATTAACATTTCATAGCCAAATCAAATGTTTATCCAGAGGAGGTAGGTTTTAATCAATGGAATAAAATAAACAATGGTGGAATGAGCAAACAATGTCCTCTCATAATTTTGTAATACATATGATAGCACAAGATCATGACCAAGCTTTTGTTACCTCACAGCCTGATTATCAACTTCTACTCCTCTTGAAACATAACGTCACAGATAAATAGTTTGGCTTACCACTTACCAGATTCTAATTCTAAGGACCCTCTTATTTAGAGAAATTTGAAGATTATGCATGAATCTCACATCTCATGTGAAAACATATCATTAAATTATTTTCAAGTTAATAAACAAATCAATAAGTATTTAATGCTATAGAATAAATTAATAAAAAAAAAAAAACAGTAAACCTCACTCCCACTTGACAGCATGGGATAACTAGCTAGGCCAATATGACCTAACATGAGATTCCTTTAACATCTTCCTTCTCATCACCTATATACAGTATCTATATAAGATTTTCTATTTGCATGATTAGATATAAAACTATTTGTCACCCCTGTCTGCTGTTTTAGATGCACTTAGTAAAAACAAAAGTTTTGGTGAAACAGTTTTTAGTTAATTATTCCCTTTCTCTCCTCCTACAGTCTAAAGTTACATGCTTCCAATGATCCTATCCTTTCATCCCTTTTATCAATTCTCTTTTCTTTTTATTAGAATTATCCTATATAATTTCTTCGAAATTTAAAAGTTCTCTAAGAACTAATGTAATATCATGTTATCTTCCTCCTTTTGGATGGAATTAAATAAACCTTCTAATATACTCCACTGCTCTCCCTAAAATAAATTATATTCGTCTTATTATTATATTCATATATATTGCTGTTTTGTCAGTAAATCTTAAGAAGACATTCCTGCATATTCCTAATTTTAAAACTAAATAACTTTCTCCTATACTACACTTACTCTTGTTAAATATAGTTCCTCAATGTTTGCATATCTCCCTACAAATGGCTTCATCTGAATACAGACTAAATCATCTTACAATAAGAAATATTAATGAAATTCCAATTATCATTACATAACGCCCAAAATAATTCCTCTTGAATTCTGACCACCTTCCTCAAAAACCAAACATGAGGGAAGAGGTACTACATTCCTGTTTGACTAATGGTTTTTCCAACAATATCATTCAGTGACAGGTGTACAAATAAACAAAACTAAATGTAAGACTATTTTTATATGACAAATAACACATAGTGCTCCTAAAATCAAACATACTTAAACTTGATATACGAGTGGATCTATTGGTTAAACCAAAATTCCCAATATATTCAAAGTTCTAACAGTCAAACTTACTCTGAATTTTTGCAACCATGTTCCCTAAAATATTTTCCATATTCTCTATCTGGTGTCTCATTATAATTATTCAAATCAAATTAGAAATAAAACTTGCTAATGATATTAATTTGTATTCTAATCCTGTCTCATACATTCTATTACCTTTTAAATCAAAAGTTATAGCAGACAGCCATAACCTATTTTACCTTTTATGTTAAGCACCACACTTTTCTTCTTTTTTGAATGTGTGTGTGTTAGGGGGTCGAATAAATGAAAAATTTAGTTTGCTTGTTGTATCCACTTCTATATATAAAAATGTTATTTTGATAATAAAATAAATTTTTGAATATACTTACCCGGTGATTATATAAGCTGCAGCTCTGCTGCTCGACAGAAAACTCTACGGAAAAAATCCGCCAGCGATCGCTATGCAGGTAGGGGGTGTACTTCAACAGCGCCATCTGTCGTGCAGGTACTCAGTACTCATTGTAAACAAAGAACTCAATTTTCTCCTCGGTCCACTGCGTCTCTATTGGGGAGGAAGGGAGGGTCCTTTAATATATAATCACCGGGTAAGTATATTCAAAAGTTTATTTTATTATCAAAATAACATTTTTCAATATTTAACTTAGCCGGTGATTATATAAGCTGATTCACACCCAGGGGGGGTGGGTAGAGACAGGCAATAAATGTTTACATTATTATGAGCTAAGGATTTTTATTTCATTTTAGAAGTTATCAAAATAACAAAAATAAAATAAATAAGTACCTGGTAAGGAAGTCGACTTGAACAATTACTCTGCCTTTTTAAGTACGTCTTCCTTACGGAGCCTCGCGATCCTCTTAGGATGCTGAGCGACCCCCTAGGATCTGAAGTATGAAGGGTTGCAACCCATACCACAGGACCTCATCAAAACCTCTAATCTAGGCGCTTCTCAAGAAAAGAATTTCACCACCCGCCAAATCAACCAGGATGCGAAAGGCTTCTTAGCCTTCCGGACAACCCAAAAACAACAATAAAAACATTTCAAGAGAAAGATTAAAAAGGTTATGGAATTAGGGGATTGTAGGGGTTGAGCCCTCACCCACTACTGCACTCGCTGCTACGAATGGTCCCAGGGTGTAGCAGTTCTCGTAAAGAGACTGGACATCTTTAAGATAAAAAGACGCGAACACTGACTTGCTTCTCCAATAGGTTGCGTCCATTATACTTCGCAGAGATCTATTTTGTTTAAAGGCCACTGAAGTTGCGACAGCTCTAACTTCATGTGTCCTTACCTTCAGCAAAGCTTGGTCTTCCTCACTCAGATGTTTGTGGTAGCTCAATTCCCACTGATTACCGCCCAATTTCCATAACTCCCATATTATCTAAAGTTTTTGAACGTCTTCTGGCAAAACGTCTTAATAGGTTTGCTGAAGGTAATCATCTACTCCCTAGTTTGCAATTTGGTTTTCGTAAAGGCCTTGGAGCATGTGATGCCCTTCTTACAATCTCCAATGCTGTACAGAAATCCCTTGATTGTGGTCGGGAAGTTCGTATGATTGGCCTTGATTTTAGTGCTTCCTTTGACCGTGTTAATCATGAGGCCCTTGTTTTCAAACTGAAACAGTTGGGAGTGGGTGGGTTGTTTCTTAGCATTATTATTGATTTTTTAAGTAATAGATCTCAAAGAGTTGTTGTTGATGGGCACCATAGTGATTATAGGAATGTGATATCCGGTGTTCCACAGGGTAGTGTTCTTGGCCCATTACTTTTCATACTATATACACATGACATGTGGTTTGGCCTAGAAAACAAGCTTGTTGCATATGCAGATGATGCTACTCTCTTTGCATCAATTCCATCCCCTGAATGTAGATCTAGGGTTGGTGAATCCCTTAATAGAGATTTAGCTAGAATTAGTGCATGGTGCAAATTATGGGGTATGAAGTTGAATCCTAACAAAACTCAAAGTATGATTGTAAGTAGGTCAAGGACGGTGGCTCCTCAACATCCGGATCTCAGTATTGATAATGTTTCTTTAAATATGTATGACTCTTTCAAAATTTTAGGTGTGATTCTCGACAGTAAATATACTTTTGAGAAACATATAAGGTCTCTGTCTTCTTCAATTGCACAAAAAATAGGCTTATTGAGAGTCTTTCAAGATTTTCGGTGATCAATCTATTCTGAAGAAGTGTTTTAATTCTTTCATTCTACCTTGTTTTGAGTATTGTTCTCCTGTTTGGTCTTCAGCTGCTGATTCTCATCTTAATTTGTTGGACAGAAACTTACGGTCTATTAAATTTCTTATTCCTGATCTAGATATTAATCTCTGGCACCGTCGTTCAATTAGTTCATTATGCATGTTGCATAAGATTTTTCATAACTCTGACCATCCTTTACATTCAGATCTCCCTGGACAATTCTATCCTGTTCGTAATACTAGGCAGGCAGTTAATTCTAATAGCCAGGCCTTCTCCATCACGAGGCTCAATACTACGCAGTACTCTAGAAGTTTTATTCCAGCTGTTACCAAGTTGTGGAATGATCTTCCTAATCGGGTGGTTGAATCAGTAGTACTTCAAAAGTTTAAAGTTGGAGCAAATGCTTTTTTGTTGACCAGGCGGACATGAGTCTTTTATAGTTTATTTATGACATATTTGTTTTTGATGCTGTTAATAGTTTATATATGACATGTCTGTTTTGATGTTGTTACTGTTTTTAGAATGATTTATTGTTAATTTGTTCTCTTCATTTATTTATTTCCTTATTTCCCGTTCCTCACTGGGCTATTTTTCCCTGTTGGAGCCCCTGGGCTTATAGCATCTTGCTTTTCCAACTAGGGTTGTAGCTTGGATAGTAATAATAATAATAATAATAATGAGCTTCTCGTATTAACAGTCTGATAAAATAGGATAAAGCATTCTTTGACATAGGCAAAGATGGTTTCTTAACTGAACACCATAAAGCTTCTGACTGTCCTCGTAAAGGTTTAGTTCGTCTTAAATAGAACTTAAGAGCTCTCACAGGGCATAAGACTCTTTCTAGTTCATTTCCAACCATATTCGATAGGCTTGGAATATCGAACGATTTCGGCCAAGGACGAGAGGGTAGCTCGTTTTTGGCTAGAAAACCAAGCTGTAAAGAACATGTAGCCGTTTCAGATGAAAATCCGATGTTCCTGCTGAAGGCGTGAATCTCACTGACTCTTTTAGCTGTGGCTAAGCAAACCAGGAAAAGAGTCTTTAAAGTGAGATCTTTAAAGGAGGCTGATTGTAGCGGCTCGAACCTTTCTGACATGAGGAATCTTAGTACCACGTCTAAATTCCAACCAGGTGTAGCCAAACGACGCTCCTTCGTGGTCTCATAAGACTTAAGGAGGTCCTGTAGATCTTTGTTGTTGGAAAGATCTAAGCCTCTGTGACGGAAGACTGATGCCAACATGCTTCTGTAACCCTTGATAGTGGGAGCTGAAAGAGATCGTTCTTTCCTCAGGTATAAAAGGAAGTCAGCTATTTGAGTTACAGAGGTACTGGTCGAGGATACAGATACTGACTTGCACCAGTTTCGGAAGACTTCCCACTTCGATTGGTAGACTCTAAGGGTGGATGTCCTCCTTGCTCTAGCAATCGCCCTGGCTGCCTCCTTCGAAAAGCCTCTAGCTCTCGAGAGTCTTTCGATAGTCTGAAGGCAGTCAGACGAAGAGCGTGGAGGCCTTGGTGTACCTTCTTTACGTGTGGCTGACATAGAAGGTCCACCCTTAGAGGAAGAGTTCTGGGAACGTCCACTAGCCATCGAAGTACCTCGGTGAACCATTCTCTCGCGGGCCAGAGGGGAGCAACTAACGTCAACCTTGTCCCTTCGTGAGAGGCGAACTTCTGCAGTACCTTGTTGACAATCTTGAACGGGGGGAATGCATATAGGTCTAGATGTGACCAATCTAGGAGAAAGGCATCTATATGAACTGCTGCTGGGTCCGGGATTGGTGAGCAATATATTGGGAGCCTCTTGGTCATCGAGGTTGCGAAGAGATCTATGGTAGGCTGGCCCCATGTGGCCCAAAGTCTCTTGCACACATCCTTGTGTAGGGTCCATTCTGTTGGAATGATTTGTCCCTTCCGACTGAGGCAATCTGCCATGACATTCAAGTTGCCTTGGATGAACCTCGTTACTAGTGAAATGTTTAGATCTTTTGACCAGGTGAGGAGGTCCCTTGCGATCTCGTACAACGTCATAGAGTGGGTCCCTCCTTGCTTGGAGATGTACGCCAAAGCCGTGGTGTTGTCCGAGTTCACCTCCACCACTTTGCCTTGAAGGAGAGACTTGAAGCTTTTCAAGGCCAGATGAACTGCCAGTAGCTCCTTGCAGTTGATATGCATTGTCCTTTGACTCGAGTTCCAAGTTCCCGAGCATTCCCGGCCGTCTAATGTCGCACCCCAGCCCGTGTCCGATGCGTCCGAGAAGAGAACGTGGTTGGGAGTCTGAACAGCCAGGGGCAGACCCTCTCTGAGGCTGATACTGTCCTTCCACCAAGTCAGGGAAGACTTCATCTTCTCGGAAATGGGGATCGAGACCGCTTCTAGCGTCTTGTCCTTTTTCCAGTAAACAGCTAGGTGATATTGAAGAGGACGGAGGTGTAGTCTTCCTAACGATACGAACTGTTCCAGGGATGATAGTGTCCCTATCAGACTCATCCACTGCCTGACTGAACATCGTTCCTTCTTCAGCATGTTCTGGATGCATAACTGGGCTTGACTTGTTCTGGGGGCCGACGGAAAAGCCCGAAAAGCTAGACTGTGAATCTCCATCCCTAAATACACAATAGTTTGGGATGGGACCACTTGAGACTTTTCCATATTGACAAGGAGACCCAATTCCTTGGTCAGATCTAGAGTCCACTTTAGATCCTTCAGACAGCGACGACTGGAAGAAGCTCTTAGAAGCCAGTCGTCCAAATAGAGGGAGGCTCTGATGTCCGCTAAATGAAGGAATTTGGCTACATTCCTCATCAGCCTCGTAAACACAAGAGGAGCTGTGCTTAGGCCAAAGCACAGGGCTTGAAACTGGTAGACAACCTTTTCGTAAACGAATCTCAGAAAAGGTTGGGAGTCTGGGTGGATGAGGACGTGAAAGTATGCGTCCCTTAGGTCTAAAGAGACCATCCAGTCTTCCCTTCTGACCGCTGCTAGAACGGACTTTGTGGTCTCCATGGCGAACGTCTGCTTTGTGACAAAGACATTCAGCGCACTGACGTCTAGCACCGGCCTCCACCCTCCTGTCTTCTTTGCCACTAAGAAGAGACGGTTGTAGAAGCCCGGGGTTTGATGGTCCAGGACTTTGACTACCGCTCCCTTTTCTAGTAAGAGAGACACCTCCTGTTTCAATGCTCGTCTCTTGTCTTCCTCTCTGTACCTGGGAGAGAGATCGATGGGAGACGTTGCTAGAGGGGGTTCTCGTACAAACGGGATCTTGTACCCCTCTCTGAGCAACTTCACAGATTGTGCATCTGCGCCTCTCTTCTCCCAGGTCTGCCAGAAGTTCTTGAGTCTGGCTCCCACTGCTGTCTGAAGAAGCTGGCAGTCAGACTCTGCCTTTAAAGGACTTGGTTCCTTTCTTCTTCCCACGTCTCCCTTCGGCACGAGCACCTCCTCTGCTGGAGGCTCTGCCACGAAAGGGCGGAATAAATCGGGACGCTGGAGTGTCCATCCTTGGTCTAGTTGACAAGGTAGGCAAAGGGGTGGCTTTGCGGGCAGAGGACGCAACCAGGTCATGGGTGTCCTTCTGTATCAAAGAAGCAGCAATCTCCTTAATCAAGTCCTCTGGAAAAAGGCACTTAGAGAGAGGAGCAAACAGAAGTTCGGATCTTTGACAAGGTGTCACTCCAGCTGACAGGAAAGAGCAAAGGTTCTCACGCTTCTTGAGGACTCCGGATACGAACGATGCAGCAAGCTCACTAGACCCGTCACGTATGGCCTTGTCCATGCAGGACATGATGAGCAAGGAAGATTCCTTCTCAGTCGGGGAGATCTTCCTGCTCAAAGCTCCCAGACACCAGTCTAAAAAGTTGAAGACCTCGAAGGCTCTAAATATCCCTTTCAACAGATGGTCTAGGTCCGAAGGTGACCAGCATATCTTAGAGCGTCTCATGGCTAGCCTGCGGGGAGAGTCTACAAGACTTGAGAAGTCGCCCTGGGCAGAGGCAGGAACTCCCAAGCCGAGAACTTCTCCCGTGGCATACCAGACGCTCGATCTGGAAGAGAGTTTAGCAGGGGGAAACGTAAAGGCTGTCTTCCCTAGACTCTTTTTGGACTGCATCCATTCTCCTATAACTCGTAAAGCTCTCTTGGACGAGTCTAGTAAAGGCAGGCGAGGATGACTGCGTACCTAAAGCAAACTCTGACGGAGGAGAGCGCGGAGCCACAGACACAAACTGGTCCGGAAACATCTCTTTGAACAGAGCAAGAACTTTTCTAAAGTCCAAAGAGGGTTGCGTGGACTTGGGCTCGTCAAGGTCCGAATGTGGTTCATCAACGTGTGCCGCATCGTCATCATCAGAGAGTCCATCATCCGAGTATTGAGGAGGAAGCGGCAATGGAGTAGGTATAGGCTGGTTAGCTGAGTCCGGTCGCACGGGTGCACGCGTGACTGAACCGGACGCAACGTCATGGAACTGTTGCCCAGTCTGTGAGCTGGCAACAACCATAGCAGCGCGGGGACGCACAGCGTCTACTCCAGACTGTCTAGTCTGATGTGGGCGAGCAGAGGCAACCACACTGGGTTGCGGAGGTTGACGCACCGCGTCAGAACAAAACAACTCTGACGGTTGTTGTACCTCGCGAACGTCAACGGAAGGTTCCGTGCGTCGCTGAACGTCAACATGCGGCTGGCAGGGTACACTGGAACGCATGGGTGGCGGGACTCTCTCAGCTGGAGTGCGCAAGAAGGTCGCCTCAGCGTCCACAGGACGCACAACCGAGAGTGTGGTTGGTTGTAGGCAAGAGGTTGGTGCAGCAGCAACCTTCTCCGCACGAAAGTCCTGCATCAGAGACGTTAATTGGTACTGCATGGTCTGCAGCAAAGACCACTTAGGGTCTGCAGGAGCAGGTGCGGCGACAGACGGTGTAACTGCCTGAGGCGGTACCGCTTTGCCTCTCTTAGGAGGTGAGCAGTCATCGGAAGACTGCAGCGAGTCCGAACTGACCCAGTGGCTACAACTGGGCCGTTGGACTTGCGCGGAAGGGACCGACTTGCGCTTAAGAGGTCGTGAGACCTTGGTCCATGGTTTCTTACGAGAAACCTCTTCCGCAGACGAGGAATAAATGGGCTCTCTCGTCTTTGTGTGGGTGGGGCGATCTTGGGTAGATACGCCCGAAACCACGGAGGGAACGTCTGTTCGCCGATTAAAGCCTCTCGAACCCATTGGTCGTACGACATTGCTTCTCCCCTGGACTTGGGAGCTTGCAAGAGGTCCCGGACTAGGAGGACGACAGGCACGAACAGACGAACCCTCAAGCGCAACACTATCCACAACACTATCACTCACTTTACCACTTCCCACTGCACTTTTACACTTCAGCTCCTTGACGTCCGCCATGAACTGGTTACGGTCACTAGCCAGGGACTCAACTCTCTCACCCAGAGCTTGGATGGCACGCATCATGTCAGCCATCGAAGGTTCCTGAGTGCCAGAAGGGGGATCAGGAGCAACCACTACAGGGGAAGGAATAGGTTGTGGGGCATGAGGAGAGGAAAAATCAACAGAACGAGATGAACTTCTCCTGACTCTATCTCTCTCTAGCCTACGTGTATATTTTTGGAATTCGATAAAATCGAATTCCGAAAGCCCAACGCATTCCTCACATCGATCTTCCAATTGACAGGTTTTATCCCGACAATTGGAACAAACGGTGTGAGGATCGATAGAGGCCTTCGGAAGACGCCTTGAACAGTCCCTAGCATTACACTTCCTGAATTTTGGGACTTGAGAAGGGTCAGCCATTTTGAATTGGTCAAAGGGGAATTCAAAAACTATCCAAAGTCATCAACAAATAATCCGATATCAAAAAAAGAATGCAAGGATTTATTGAAGAGAAAGCCTGCACAGCGAAAGCTCAAAACTAGAATAGTGTACTTCACCAAATAGTTGTGAAAACAAATCCAGTTAGCAACAGCGAATTAGTAGGTCTTGCCGGTAGCACGACAGAGAGAAAATTGAGTTCTTTGTTTACAATGAGTACTGAGTACCTGCACGACAGATGGCGCTGTTGAAGTACACCCCCTACCTGCATAGCGATCGCTGGCGGATTTTGAACGTAGAGTTTTCTGTCGAGCAGCAGAGCTGCAGCTTATATAATCACCGGCTAAGTTAAATATTGAAAAATACCAAATATTATCACCTAATCATTTCAATTAGGTTGAAATTTTTAAAGTAACTTTTCCCTTGGGAATTATATGTGAAATTAACTCTTTCCCATCTTTACTGTCTTGTGCACTTTATAACTGGGTTCCTATCTGGTCTATGTTTTTATCTATGCATTCCTTACAAGATACCCTGAGTACAGTATGTCTTTCAGCAGGTCTTTGACTTACTTCTATACAGTTTTTAGTGATTTTTCTTTAATCTTCTCAACAAATATTCAAACATTTTCATTAAGTGAGATCTGGCTATTTACAAGCCAGTAGATACCACATCTCTCCACCACTTCCTCAATTCTAATGACACCATCTTTCAGCCACACCTTTGTCTTCAATCTCAACAATTTGTACTAATACTTCTTCAAAACCTGTTTTCTTACTCAGTGCCAAACTCTCATCTGCAGAGTAGTACAAGTCTTACACATGCATAACAAGTTTTTGTTCTTTTTCACTAATGACATATTTTCATTGACTAGTAGTAGCCTATATAGACATCAGCCGAGTATAATAATAAGAAATTTCATTATTAAAATTCTGTTTATTTCTATGAACCTCACCTGGTGTTCATATTACTGAATTCCAAACTCTAATGGAGGTGGAATACCAGAGAATGAAAGAGATAGGTCATTCGAGACTTAAAATAGTACAATAAAAATGATCAAAAAGGAAGAATCAACTGGTCTAGACTAATAGTTATAATCCATCTCAAAATACAGTTTGAAATATGTGACACCAGATTTTCTCCCTAAAGCTATTGGGAATAAGGGACTCAACATTATCTATAAATGATAACTTACTTCCAAAACATCCCAAAACCAACTAAACCTATAATTTCTTTAATACCCTGTATAATACCCATTTAACTGGGCTCCACAAGGCACTGGAAGAGGGCTATGAAGCATGAAGTAGGAGATGACGAATGGAGAAATATTTTCTGATGTAATGCTTACATCCATTTCCAAAAGAGGGATGTGAAAAAATTCTGAATTATGGCAGACTCATAACCTTGAATAATTTTTGTGCTGATGGAAGATAAAAGACAAAATCGTCTTACACTCACAAAGTCTACCGTAAAAGATAGAACTTTCAGTTTATTATGCATTTAACCGATGCAAATGCCAAAAGCCTTTTCATTAAAGTAATTTTGTCCTAAGCCTTTTTGTCCTGAAGTTTTTTGGTCCAGCCTCTCTTTGTACAATGTTTTCCTTTTCTAGGATCCTTTCTTTGGTTTTCTCAGAAAATTTGTTGGATTTTTATGCATTAATTAAAAGTTAATATACACATATAATACAATAGAATTTTTTCCCTATTTATTACATACATTTATATAAAAAAATAGAAAAGAAAACTTAACTTAAAATATTAAAAATATTTATAAAGTGCAAAGGTTGAAAGCAACAGCATTAAAAAGTTTTTTTCTTTTTTTTTATGGGAATCACGAAGTCTGTAAGCATTTGTTAATTTAGGTATATTTTTTGTTTATGTACTCTATCCCCTCAACAAATGTGAGTTATCTTGATTTAAATCAAGAAAGTTTCATTTTCCAAAGTTTCTATTGGTCGCCAAATATTAGGATGACTTGAGCCAATAAAAAACTTTAATGGAGAATGGTATCCTTCCAAACTGTTATTTGTTCTTGGCAAGTTATAGACAACTCTGGCATTTATATACCATAATTCCATAATCTTTTCTTCATGATGTATTACACTTTCTGATATAATGTTATGCACACTATTCGGCTTACTTTGAACTGCCTCATCCTGCATTTCAGCTACAGCAATTCTTGCTGTTACTAACGCCAGTTCTGATGGATTTTTGTGGTCATCTGACACATACACACTGTATGCATATGCAAACAGCACAAATTTCTATGTTCATAATGCCAATAATATTTTTCCAATTTTAATTGTGGGAGTGAAAATAATACACATACCACATATTTTCATGTAAAGGACGACCCCATCCAAAGGGCGAACTCCAAAATTTCCCTTAGAAAAAGCATTTTTATCATACACTCCATGTAATGGGCAAATAGCAATTTCAAGGCCAGCCTAATGTTACTACACTTTTATCATAAATATTATACCATACATATAATCTTTATTTATAATAACATCTTTACTAAAAGCCATTAGTATCCTTAATTATCAATTGCATGTGTAAATGAATTCGTTATGATCGGCGATGAAATGTAACAAAACGTTTTCTGTTTTAGGCAGTGTTTTTTTGGAAAAGCATGATATAAAATTGCTCTTATTTTATCTATTCTGAAATTCTAAGGATAAAAAGTAAGTAAAATAACATTAATAATAATATAATTATTATATGACCAATACTTGGTAGGATATCTGTTGCTGCAAAATCTAACCTATACACATGTGTGTAAATGCGTTTCTTTGTTCATTATGATCGGCAATGGAACGTAAACAAAGCAATAGTTTTGGTTTTCGGTGGCATGTTTAGCAAAAGCATGATATAAAATTGCCTTTTTAAAAATCTAGAGGAAATTGGATTAAAAAGTCATTGGACCAAAAAAAATCAAGGACAAAAAGATGGTACACTAAAAAGTCATTAGACCAAGAGACGTTGGGCCAAAAGGGATGGACAAAGAGATGTTGGATAAAGTGACGTCAGACGAAAAGATATATAAATCCTAAGGCAACTCATTTAGAGCTTTCAACTGGAAAGGTACTTTACATGAGAGGAACAATGCGGCATTCACACTCCTCATAACAGATATATAAATCACATTATCATCTCCATGTAGTAATTGCTGACAAATCCAGAGGAAAAAACTTATAACGCAATTAAACTTATCACAATCTGGAAATCTGAGTGTTGAACAAATGCCACCGAGAGATATACATAACAACGAGTCCCTTTCGTATCTCTACTTCGCTTCTTGCCATTAACCACTAGTGTGTCTCATTACTGTGCTTTACTAGAGACATGTGTCTTGAATGTTGAGAAAAGGGGAAATTTTAAGAACTTTTAGGAGTGAATGTCAATAAACTGAGCTTTTCCTTAGAAGAAGCAATACATCAGGCAAGGTTGATAAAAATAAATCTAACCCAACAGTATTTTGCCACTAAATGCATCATCTTTAATACCAGCCACATACACTTTTTATGCTTTGCTTTACTCTTTTCTACTTTTCAAGTCTTTACAAGCTTGGTTTTGCCTGCAATGATTTTAAATCATCTCATCAATTCCAAGATTTAATTCTTACACTTTTAAACTAAAGTTAACTCCAGGTCTTCTAAATATAACAAATCTCTGGGGCCTCCCTTCTTGCACCCCTTATTAGATTATTCTATTGATAAGATTAACAAGAAAGAGCTCAGAATTGATCAACATTTATCTCAAAATCTGACACATCTGCCATTAACTTCACTCCTCCAGATTTTTTTTTAATGGTACAGTGTCCTCACTGTTCAATTCAATGATATTTTTTATATACATTACTTTGTCTTTGCAATATGATACCCTTTCTATGTAGTTTCTCATTATTGCCTCATCATACAGACTACATCTGTCATCTTCTGTCATGAAGATAAATAGACAAGTTAATTTTTCTAAAAGTTTCCGTGAACATCTTCTCTGGCACATTCTTCAATAATACATTCTTCTAGTCTTCTATAATTCCCCTATTGAAGTGCATCCCATTTTACTTTGTATAGAATAACTACAACAAAATGTTCCCACTTCCCTGGTCCTACCCCTTCACTTATTAGGCATTTAATTATTGCATATCAGTCATTATGGCTAATGACCAGCCTTGTAGTTACTTTTGCTAAATCTATTTTAATCTAAGATGTTGTTCAAATACTTTATTCTCTATCAATCCCTCATATAATGCACATACCCTACAGTTCATATGAATTTTAACAATTCAGATGTTTATAATACTGCCTGAATTATTGTAAAAATGTTATTTTCATTAGTAAAATAAATTTTTGAATATACTTACCCGATAATCATGTAGCTGTCAACTCCGTTGCCCGACAGAATTCTACGGACGGGATACGCCAGCGATCGCTATACAAGAGGGGGGTGTACTCACCAGCGCCACCTGTGGCCAGGTACTGCAGTACTTCTTGTTGACACCACCTCAATTTTTCCTCGGTCCACTGGTTCTCTATGGGGAGGAAGGGTGGGTCAATTAAATCATGATTATCGGGTAAGTATATTCAAAAATTTATTTTACTAATGAAAATAACATTTTTCAATATTAATCTTACCCGATAATCATGTAGCTGATTCACACCCAGGGAGGTGGGTGAAAACCAGTGTACATGTATATCAAGAAGCTAAGTATCCCGTATTTCATATTATCAGTTATTCAAAATAACAATGAAATTATAAGTACCTGGTAAGGAAGTCGACTTGAACCATTACTCTGCCTTTAATAAGTTCGTCTTCCTTACTGAGCGCAGCGTTCCTCTTAGGAGGCTGAACAACTCTAAGGTGCTGAAGTATAAAGGGCTGCAACCCATACTAAAGGACCTCTACACAACCTCTAACCTAGGCGCTTCTCAAGAACGAATTGACCACCCGCCAAATCAACTAGGATGCGGAAGGCTTCTTAGCCTACCGTAACAACCCAAAAACAACAATAAAAGCATTCAAGAGAAAGGTTAAAAAAGGTTATGGGATTAAGGGAATGTAGTGGCTGAGCCCTCACCTACTACTGCACTCGCTGCTACGAATGGTCCCAGGGTGTAGCAGTTCTCGTAAAGAGACTGGACATCTTTGAGATAAAATGATGCAAACACTGACTTGCTCCTCCAATAGGTTGCATCCATAATACTCTGCAGAGAACGGTTCTGTTTGAAGGCCATCGAAGTAGCTACAGCTCTCACTTCGTGGGTCCTTACCTTCAGCAAAGCAAGGTCTTCATCCTTCATGTGGGAATGAGCTTCTCTAATCAGAAGCCTTATGTAATACGAAACTGCGTTTTTGGACATAGGCATCGAAGGTTTCTTGATGGCACACCATAAGGCTTCTGATTGTCCTCGAATAGGTTTTGACCTTTTAAGATAATACTTTAGAGCTCTGACAGGGCAAAGAACTCTCTCTAGCTCGTTACCCACCATGTTGGAGAGGCTAGGAATTTCGAACGATCTAGGCCAAGGACGTGAAGGAAGTTCATTTTTTGCCAAAAACCCGAGCTGTAAGGAACATGTTGCTGTTTCGGATGTGAATCCTATGTTCCTGCTGAAGGCGTGAACCTCACTAACTCTTTTGGCTGTTGCAAGGAAGACGAGGAAAAGAGTTTTGAGAGTAAGGTCTTTGAAAGAGGCTGACTGGAGAGGTTCAAATCTAGAAGACATCAGGAACCTTAAGACTACGTCTAGATTCCAGCCTGGAGTGGACAAGCGACGTTCTTTAGAGGTCTCGAAAGACTTAAGGATGTCTTGTAGATCCTTGTTGGAAGAAAGATCCAAGCCTCTGTGGCGGAAAACTGATGCCAACATACTTCTGTACCCTTTGATCGTAGGAGCCGAAAGAGATCTAACATTCCTAAGATGTAACAGGAAGTCAGCAACTTGGGTTACAGAGGTATTGGTAGAGGAAACTGCATTGGCTCTGCACCAGCTTCGGAAGACTTCCCACTTGGATTGATAGACTCTACGAGTGGAAATCCTCCTTGCTCTGGCAATCGCTCTGGCTGCCTCCTTCGAAAAGCCTCTAGCTCTAGAGAGTCTTTCGATAGTCTGAAGGCAGTCAGACGAAGAGCGTGGAGGCTTGGGTGTACCTTCTTTACGTGAGGTTGACGTAGAAGGTCCACTCTTAGAGGGAGAGTCCTGGGAACGTCGACCAGCCATTGCAGTACCTCTGTGAACCATTCTCTTGCAGGCCAAAGGGGAGCAACCAACGTCAGCCGTGTCCCTTCGTGGGAGACGAACTTCTGAATAACTCTGTTGATGATCTTGAACGGCGGGAATGCATAAAGATCGAGATGGGACCAATCCAGCAGAAAAGCATCCACGTGAACTGCTGCCGGGTCTGGAATTGGGGAACAGTACAATGGGAGCCTCTTGGTCATGGAGGTGGCGAACAGATCTATCGTTGGCTGACCCCACAAGGTCCAAAGTCTGTTGCACACGTCCTTGTGAAGGGTCCATTCTGTGGGGATGACTTGACCCTTCCTGCTGAGGCGATCTGCCGAGACATTCATATTGCCCTGAATGAATCTCGTTACCAGCTTGAGGTTTAGACTTCTTGACCAAATGAGGAGGTCCCTTGCGATCTCGTATAGCTTCCTCGAATGAGTCCCTCCCTGCTTGGAGATGTATGCCAAGGCTGTGGTGTTGTCTGAGTTCACCTCCACCACCTTGTTTAGCAGGAGGGACTTGAAGTTCATTAAGGCCAGATGTACTGCCAACAACTCCTTGCAATTGATGTGAAGCGTTTCCTGTTCCTTGTTCCATGTCCCCGAGCATTCCTGTCCGTCCAAGGTCGCGCCCCAGCCCGAGTCTGATGCGTCCGAATAGAGATGAAGATTGGGGGTCTGAACAGCTAACGAGAGACCCTCCTTGAGAAGGATGTTGCTCTTCCACCACATGAGAGTAGTCTTCATCTCTTTGGTAACAGGAATAGAGACCGCTTCGAGCGTCATATTCTTGTCCCAGTGAGCTGCTAGATGAAATTGAAGGGGGCGGAGGTGGAGTCTCCCTAACTCGGTGAACAGGGCTAACGATGACAGGGTCCCTGTTAGACTCATCCACTGTCTCACCGAGCATCTGTTCCTCTTCAGCATGCTCAGAATGCACTCTAGGGCTTGGTTGATTCTTGGGGTCGACGGAAAAGCCCGAAAAGCTTGACTCCGAATCTCCATTCCCAGGTAAACGATGGTTTGGGAAGGAATAAGCTGGGACTTTTCTAAGTTGACCAAAAGACCTAGTTCCTTGGTCAAGTCCAAAGTCCAATTGAGACTCTCCAGACAGCGACGACTTGTGAGGGCTCTTAACAGCCAGTCGTCTAAATAAAGGGAGGCTCTGATGTCCGCCAAGTGGAGGAATTTCGCAAGATTCCTCATCAGTCGCGTAAACACCATAGGTGCCGTGCTTAGGCCAAAACACAGGGCTTGGAATTGGTACACAACCTTTCCAAAAACGAATCTCAGAAAAGGTTGGGAGTCTGGATGAATGGGGACGTGAAAGTAAGCGTCTTTCAGATCCAACGAGACCATCCAGTCCTCCTGCCTGACCGCTGCTAGGACCGACTTCGTCGTCTCCATAGTGAACGTCTGCTTGGTGACATAAGCATTGAGCGCACTGACGTCCAGCACCGGTCTCCAACCTCCTGTCTTCTTGGCCACCAGAAAGAGACGGTTGTAGAAGCCCGGGGATTGATGATCCCGGACTATCACCACTGCCTCCTTCTGTAACAGGAGCGACACCTCTTGATGTAACGCTAGCCTCTTGTCCTTTTCCTTGTAGTTGGGAGAGAGGTTGATGGGAGAAGTGGTCAGAGGGGGATTGCGGCAGAATGGTATCTTGTAACCCTCCCTTAGCCACTTGACAGACTGGGCGTCTGCACCTCTTCTTTCCCAAGCTTGCCAGAAGATCTTGAGTCTGGCTCCTACAGCTGTCTGGAGAGGAGGAGAGTCAGTGTTTGCCTTTCGAAGACTTGATACCTTTCTTGGACCTGCCCCTGTGACCGTCTGGGCGGGTACCTCCTCGGTTGGGGGCTCTGCCACGAAAGGGCGGAATAAATCTAGTAGCAGGAGTATCAGCCACTGGGGTGCGGTAAGTTCTAGGAACTGAAGGAGCAACCTTAGCCTTCCGTGCTGAAGAGGCCACAAGATCATGCGTGTCCTTCTGAATGAGAGCCGCAGACAATTCCTTGATAAGATCCTCAGGAAACAGGAACTTAGAAAGAGGAGCAAAAAGTAACTGCGACCTTTGGCAAGAGGTGATACCAGTGGAAAGGAAGGAGCAAAGCTGTTCCCTTTTCTTGAGGACTCCCGATACAAACATAGAGGCCAGTTCGCCGGAACCATCGCGAATTGCTTTGTCCATACAGGACATGATCAGCATGGCCGAGTCTTTGTCAGATGGGGCAGTCTTCTTGCTCAAGGCCCCCAGGCACCAGTCGAGAAAATTAAAAATCTCAAAGGCGCGAAAGACTCCCTTCAAGAAGTGGTCCAGGTCAGAAAAGGTCCAGCAGACCTTAGAGCGTCTCATAGCCGACCTTCGTGGAAAGTCAACCAAACTTGAGAAGTCAGCCTGGGCAGAGGCAGGGACCCCCAAGCCTGGTTCCTCTCCTGTGGCATACCAGACGCCCGCCTTAGACGTCAGCTTAGGAGGTGGAAACATAAAAGACGTCTTTCCCAGTTGCTGCTTGGACTGCAACCAATCCCCTAACATTCTCAAAGCTCTCTTAGAAGATCTAGCGAAGACGAGCTTAGTGTAGGCAGACTTAACAGGTTGCATGCCTAGAGAGAACTCGGATGGAGGAGAGCGAGGGGTAGCAGAAACAAAGTGATCCGGGTAAAGTTCTCTGAACAGAGCCAGAACCTTGCGAAAGTCGATGGAGGGTGGCAATGACTTGGGTTCCTCCACGTCAGATGAAGGATCATCCAGGTGAGCAGCTTCATCCTCAGAAACCTCATCACCTGAGGGTTGAGAAGCGAGAGGTAAAGTTAAAGCGGTCTGCTGAATGGCTGAATCCTGAAGAGCGGGTGCATGCGCACTTGCGGATTCATCCTCAAGTCTCTGTTGAAGAGGATGAGGGCTAGTAATGACAAAGTCCTGAGGCTGGGATGAAGGAGGTTCTGCGGAGGTCTGAGGAGCAAGCGTGGTGAGAGGCGACTGTAGTAAAGCATGAGGCTCATGCTGCATAGACTGCGGTTCAAGTTGAATGGGAAGAGGCTCAAGCTGAGGAGAAAGTGGCAGATGCATGCGTTGAGGTGGCTGACTCATAGCATGAGGTTCCTGCCTCAAGAGTTGCGCTTGCCTCAAGGGTTGAGGTGGCTGCGCAGAGAGAGGCTCTTGACTCACGAGTTGAGGTTCTTGAGGTGCTTGCCTCGAGAGTTGAGGTTCTCGCCTCGAGGAAAGTGGAGGTGGTTGCTGCGAGAGTTGAGGTGGCTGCCTCAAGGATGGTAGAGGTTGTCGTACCTCAAGAGGTTGCTGCCTCGAGGGTGGTTGTAATGCAAGATACTCCTGCCTCAAGGGTAGAGGAGGTTGTAAGGCATAAGGCTCCTGCCCCCATTGTTGAGGAGGTTGCTGCGTGGTAAGAGGCTCCTGCCTCAAGGAAAGTGGAGGTTGCTGCACAGCGCTGGTATCTGGCAACTCCCAACGCGGCAGCTCACGCATGGAGGTAGCTTGAGGAACCTCAACCTCATACGTCTGGCAGATTGTACTGCGCAGAGGAGGAGGAGCGTTCGCAGGAGGAGGTGTATTAACCTTCTCTGCCTGAAACTCCCGCATCAACACCGCAAGCTGCGACTGCATAGTCTGCAGCATAGCCATCTTAGGATCAACAGAAGTTGAGGTCTGTTGAGGCATAGCTTTAACAGAAGTTGAGGTCTGTTGAGGCAGCGCCTTACCTCTCTTAGGAGGCGTGCAGTCACCTGATGACTGCGGCGAGTCCGAGCTAGCCCAATGGCTACACCCTGGCTGTTGGACTCGCGCGGTCTGGACTTTACGCTTAAGAGGTCTTGAGGCCTGAGTCCAGCGTTTTCTCCCCGAAAAGTCTTCTGCAGACGAGGATCTAAAGGGCTCAATCGTCTGAGAGTGGAAGTGACGATCTCTATAAGATACGCCCGCAACCACTGAGGATACTACTGTGCGCCGATCAAGGCCTGCCGAACCCTTTTGCCCTTCGACATTGCTTCTCCCCTGGGCTTGGGAGCTTGCAAGAGGTCCCGGACTGGGAGGACGACTGGCACGCACAGAAGTATCCTCACGCGCAACACTGACACTGACACTAGCACTAGGCACAGCACTGGCACTACCACTTCCCACTGCACTTTTCACTTTAAGTTCCTTGACGTCTGCCAAAAGGAACTTGTGGTCACTCACTACCGACTCCACTTTATCACCTAAAGCCTGAATGGCACGTAAAACATCTGACATATCAGGCTGAGCACTAATAGTAGGTTCGGGGGTAGCCACTACAGGGGGAGGTAGCTGAAATCTCAGAGCAATACTTCACCAAAACCGTGAACAAAGACTCCAAAATTATATAGCCGAACTCCTCCTAACTCTCTCTCTCTCTAACTTAGTGGTATATTTGAGGAATCGAATAAAATCAAGTTCCGAAAGTCCGGCACATTCCTCACATCGATCTTCCAACTGACAGGATTTTCCCCTACAGTCGGAACAAACGGTGTGAGGATCAACCGAGGCCTTCGGAAGCCGCCTAATACAAGTCCTACATCGTCTTTGTAGCTAAAGATCGTTAAACCATAAATCAAAATTAATCCAAAAGCTATCTAAGCTAAGGGAAAAGCTTCCTGTATAGCACGACAGAGGAAAAATTGAGGTGGTGTCAACAAGAAGTACTGCAGTACCTGGCCACAGGTGGCGCTGGTGAGTACACCCCCCTCTTGTATAGCGATCGCTGGCGTATCCCGTCCGTAGAATTCTGTCGGGCAACGGAGTTGACAGCTACATGATTATCGGGTAAGATTAATATTGAAAATCACTTTCTCTTAAATTTTACTTTCTCCATTTTCAACATTTACATGATTTGACCTTTCATGTATTTGCCAGTTTTCTTTAGCCAATTTGCTATCCTGTATATTCTAGATTATCTCTCTATTATGTTGATATTTTAATTTCAATTATATAAACTTTTCATTGCTTCTGGCACCTGCCTTTTACCCTCCCTCCCCTTCACCCTACTGTATATGCAGCACTACTCTGTTCCCTGCCTGTCCTCTACCAGAGCTTGAGGCCTCACTTCTCTCTAACTGCCCTTTGTACATCTGATCACACCATCGTGTCTCACTTTATCTATAGATTTTTCCCAAAGCTACACTGGCTACTTATGTTGCCTATCATTTGTCTTCTTTCAGCAATTTTCACCAGTCAAGTTTTGATGCTCTTTTTTTCCAAAAGTTTTTCTTGATATTCTCTTTTTGAATGGTTTATTTTTCAGTTCACATGTTTTTATTTTTACCAAAAAAGGCAAAAAGAAGAGCTTTCTGCAGAAGAAATCTGTTACTAAAACATGTGGTCGCAAGATATTAAAGTACTGTACACTTCGTACTGAGGAAGAGGTGATGATCCATGTCTGCAACATATTAGCAAGACTATCATGTTTAGAAAAATCTTTGCTTCCAATGTAAATTTTATTACAAAAAATAGAGGACTATTTCTGCTCATTCCACTTTAAAGCCATATCATTTTAAAGAGGGAAGAACACTACTAACCTGCGGAGATGTTCGATGGCTAAGATGTGGATCTGGAGGTTCTGTATAGTCATAAGGACGACCTGTCACCTCTACTATGATGTCATTTACCATCTGACTTGTTAAAGAATCCATTGTTAGTCCTTCAAGACCCATCCTGCAAAAAATGAGAAATATAAGCATGGTCAAATATAAAAAAAAAAAAGCCAAGCCTTACTATATCCCGATCTGAGTAACAGTAAAAAACCTTACTGTCAAAGACAAATGAATAAGTGCACAAGTTTATAAAAGCTAGGTTTCTATCTAGCCGAAAGATAAATATAGAGTATTAAAACATCATCTGCATTGACTTTATACAAACCATATAGTTTTACATAACGATTTTGGTGAATCCAATGCTCACTACTTATGTAAAAGTAAAATTTACTCATTATGAATTATTTATTTTCCTTAGGCAGCTACTGAATATCAGCTGTGAGTTCTCTTTCCTTTGATTTCTGAAATATGTTTACCAATAGTTGTACTATATTTCATACTGTTCCCTTTTCATCAGAATCACTTATTTGTATTCATTTGATTTTCAATTTCCATCAAAATGTCCCTATATATTAGCCCATATTACATGTTAAGCATTTATCTATGACTACGTCATTTATTTCCCATACCAATAAGGTGGTGCCACTTACAACATATCTTCCAATCACGGTCACCTAGCTATCCAACTTCATTGGCTTATATACCATTTTTGTTAGGTTAGCCAG
The DNA here is from genome assembly GCF_036898095.1 of Palaemon carinicauda. Taxonomy (NCBI): domain Eukaryota; kingdom Metazoa; phylum Arthropoda; class Malacostraca; order Decapoda; family Palaemonidae; genus Palaemon; species Palaemon carinicauda. The sequence goes on along the minus strand of NC_090754.1, from coordinate 32,828,929 downwards.
GGCACCAGCCATCCACTGAGATACTACTGCTAGAGAGTTATTGGGACCTTTAACTGGACACACACACACTCACTCTCTCTCTCTCTCTCTCTCTCTCTCTCTCTCTCTCTCTCTCTCTCTCATTCCTTTGCCTACACATACACCGAATAGTCTTTGCTTAAGGAGTTAATTACTGCACTGTAATTGTTCAATGACTACTTTCCTCTTGGTAAGGGTAGAAGAGACTCTTTAGCTATGGTAGGCAGCTCTTCTAGGAGGTCACTATAAAATCAAACCACTATTCTCTAGTCTTGGGTAGTGCTATAGCCTCTGTACCATGGTCTTCCACTATCTTGGGGTAGTTCTCTTACTTGAGAGCACATTCGGGCCCACTATTCTATCTTATTTCCCTTCCTCGTATTTCTTTAAAGTTTTTATAGTTTATTTATAAAAGATCTATTTTAATGTTATTACTGTTCTTAAAATATTTTATTTTAATGTTATTACTGTCCTTAAAATACTCTATTCTAATAGTTCTTTACTTCTCTTGTAGTTTATTTATTTCCTTTTCTGACAGGGCTATGATGATGATGATGAAGTTGATGATGATGATGATGATGATGATACCACAATTTGGATGCTAGACACTTTTCCATAAAAAAAATCAAGTACACATATTCTACAGTGGAAATCATATAGCTCACAATCCTACAGTGTCAGGGTCACTTGTTTTGACCTTTTAAGAAACAACTGAAAACAGTTTAATGGGTGATAAAGGCAACTTATGATCAACGTGTTGCATTGAACAATTGGAGATTTACCAAATGAATGATTCCTATTCAAATATGGATAATTGATACTTTTTGACAAAGGCAAAAGCTTAATGACTGAACCACTCCTATTCTGATCTCAATGAGCACTGATATTTTTCAGCACTCTTTAGCAGAACAGAAACTCTTTATCAATAACCAATTTAATTACAACATTACTAAATTAACGAACATTAGAAGATAAAAAATTTACATACATTGTATCTTTTCGAGGGCTGGAGGTATGAGATGTGCCTCTAGAATTTGCTGTACTAACTTTGGATTCCAGGTGAGTTTGAGGAAGATGTGGAGATATAAGGCTACCAGTTGATGAACTCTTCAGTTCATCGGTTTCATGATTATAAACAACTTTAGGGAACTCAATCTGCAATTGAAAGATTAAGAATTAAGTACGGTACACAGAATTATTTTTTTTTCAGTAACATGACTGGTTAATAACCAAGACGTACCTAGTGTTAATTTTCCCATCCAGTTGAAAAGTATCATTAAAATTAATCATAACTGACTTTATATTAGCCAGTACTCTTTGTTTATGGTTCTGATATACTACAATATATTAATTATAGTACCAATGATCATGTTACAAAATTAACCCTTGAAAGAATCATAGCTATTTGAGTAGGTTACTTCACTGTGGATGGTGTCTCTTGAATTATAACAGTTTGTGGACAGTTATAAACACAAGATGGACAGAGAAACTCAGCTGTGCTTTATTTCAGGAGTACATAAGATCAGTGAGTTATACTGGGTATTGGGTGATGCTTCGACTGTATATAATGCCTTTAGAATTTAAGCCCAAATTTGACGCTAGTATACTCAGGAAACCAAAATGCAGTTTTACATTATATACTGCCAAATACATAAGCTTATAAACTGTGAAATATGTAATTTTCCAAAATGTTATTTTTATAATAAAATAAATTTTTGAATATACTTACCCGGTGATTATATAAGCTGCAACTCTGTTGCTCGACAGAAAACTCTACGTTAAAAATCCGCCAGCGATCGCTATGCAGGTAGGGGGTGTACTTCAACAGCGCCATCTGTTGTGCAGGTACTCAGTACTCAATGTAAACAAAGAACTCAATTTTCTCCTCGGTCCACTGCGTCTCTATTGGGGAGGAAGGGAGGGTCCTTTAATATATAATCACCGGGTAAGTATATTCAAAAATTTATTTTATTATAAAAATAACATTTTTCAATATTTAACTTAGCCGGTGATTATATAAGCTGATTCACACCCAGGGGGGTGGGTAGAGACCAGCAATAAATGTTTACATTATTATGAGCTAAGGATTTTTTATTTTATTTTAGCAGTTATCAAAATAACAAACTTAAAATAAATAAGTACCTGGTAAGGAAGTCGACTTGAACAATTACTCTGCCTTTTTAAGTACGTCTTCCTTACGGAGCCTCGCGATCCTCTTAGGATGCTGAGCGACCCCTAGGAGCTGAAGTATCAAGGGTTGCAACCCATACAACAGGACCTCATCAAAACCTCTAATCTAGGCGCTTCTCAAGAAATGACTTTGACCACCCGCCAAATCAAGTAGGATGCGAAAGGCTTCTTAGCCTTCCGGACAACCCAAAAACAATAATAAAACATTTCAAGAGAAAGATTAAAAAGGTTATGGAATTAGGGAATTGTAGTGGTTGAGCCCTCACCCACTACTGCACTCGTTGCTACGAATGGTCCCAGAGTGTAGCAGTTCTCGTAAAGAGACTGGACATTCTTAAGATAAAAAGACGCGAACACTGACTTGCTTCTCCAATAGGTTGCGTCGATTATACTTTACAGAGATCTATTTTGTTTAAAGGCCACGGAAGTTGCGACAGCTCTAACTTCGTGTGTCCTTACCTTCAGCAAAGCTTGGTCTTCCTCATTCAGATGGGAATGAGCTTCTCGTATTAACAGTCTGATAAAATAGGATAAAGCATTCTTTGACATAGGCAAAGATGGTTTCTTAACTGAACACCATAAAGCTTCAGACGGGCCTCGTAAAGGTTTAGTTCGTTTTAAATAGAACTTAAGAGCTCTTACAGGGCATAAGACTCTTTCTAGTTCATTTCCAACCATACGATAAGTTTGGAATATCGAACGATATTGGCCAAGGCCGAGAAGGCAGCTCGTTTTTGGCTAGAAAACCAAGTTGTAGAACATGTAGCCGTTTCGGATGAGAATCCGATGTTCTTGCTGAAGGCATGAATCTCACTGACTCTTTTAGCTGTGGCTAAGCATACCAGGAAAAGAGTCTTTAAGGTGAGATCTTTCAGGGAGGCTGATTGTAGCGGCTCGAACCTGTCTGACATAAGGAATCTTAGTACCACGTCTAAATTCCAACCAGGTGTAACCAAACGACGCTCCTTCGTGGTCTCAAAAGACTTAAGGAGGTCCTGTAGATCTTTATTGTTGGAAAGATCTAAGCCTCTGTGACGGAAGACTGATGCCAACATGCTTCTGTAACCCTTGATAGTGGGAGCTGAAAGAGATCGTTCTTTCCTCAGATATAAGAGGAAGTCAGCTATTTGAGTTACAGAGGTACTGGTCGAGGATACGGATACTGACTTGCACCAGTTTCGGAAGATTTCCCACTTCGATTGGTAGACTCTAAGGGTGGATGTTCTCCTTGCTCTAGCAATCGCTCTGGCTGCCTCCTTCGAAAAGCCTCTAGCTCTCGAGAGTCTTTCGATAGTCTGAAGGCAGTCAGACGAAGAGCGTGGAGGCCTTGGTGTACCTTCTTTACGTGTGGCTGACGTAGAAGGTCCACCCTTAGGGGAAGTGTTCTGGGAACGTCTACTAGCCATCGAAGTACCTCGGTGAACCATTCTCTCGCGGGCCAGAGGGAAGCAACTAGCGTCAACCTTGTCCCTTCGTGAGAGGCGAACTTCTGCAGTACCTTGTTGACAATCTTGAACGGAGGGAATGCATATAGATCTAGATGTGACCAATCTAGGAGAAAGGCATCTACTGTATATGAACTGCTGCTGGGTCCGGGATTGGTGAGCAAAATATTGGGAGCCTCTTGGTCATCGAGGTTGCGAAGAGATCTATGGTTGGCTGGCCCCAGGTGGCCCAAAGTCTCTTGCATACATCCTTGTGGAGGGTCCATTATGTTGGAATTATTTGTCCCTTCCGACTGAGACAATCTGCCATGACATTCAAGTTGCCTTGGATGAACCTCGTTACTAGTGATATGTCTAGACCTTTTGACCAGGTGAGGAGGTCCCTTGCGATCTCGTACAACGTCAGAGAGTAGGTCCCTCCTTGCTTGGAGATGTACGCCAAAGCCGTGGTGTTGTCCGAGTTCACCTCCACCACTTTGCCTTGAAAGAGAGACCTGAAGCTTTTCCAGGCCAGACGTACTGCCAGTAGCTCCTTGCAGTTGAAATGCATTGTCCTTTGTCTCGAGTTCCATATTCCCGAGCATTCCCGACCGTCTAATGTCGCACCCCATCCTACGTCCGATGCGTCCGAGAAGAGAACGTGGTTGGGAGTCTGAACAGTCAGGGGAAGACCCTCTCTTAGGTTGATATAGTCCTTTCACCAAGTCAGACAAGACTTTATCTTTTCGGAAACCGGGATCGAGACCGCTTCTAGCGTCTTGTCCTTTTTCCAGTGAAAAGCTAGATGGTATTGAAGAGGACGGAGGTGTAGTCTTCCCAGTGACACAAATTGATCCACGGATGACAGCGTCCCTACCAGACTCATCCACAGCCTGACTGAGCAGCGTTCCTTCTTCAGCATCTTCTGGATGGATAGCAGGGCTGGGGGCTGATCGTCTTGTTCAGCAACGTCCTCATCAGAGGGTTCCTCATCCGAAACTGATGAGGAAACGGCAACGGAGTGGGCAACGTCTGACTCGCTGAATCCGGTCGCACTGGTGGATGCGTGACGGAGCCGGACGCAATATCATGGAACTGCTGCACAGTCTGTGAACTGTCAACAACCATGGGTGCGCGAGGAAGCACAGCGTCAACCCGAAAATGTCTAGACCGTCTGGGTTGTGCAGTCAACACCCTACCGGATTGCTGAGGTTGACGCACTGCGTCACAACAAGTCACCTCTGCTGGTTGTTGAACGTCCTGAACGTCAACAACCACCTCCGAGCGTCGCTTAATGTCAACGTGCGGCTGGCAACCCACACTGGGTCGCATCGGTGGAGGAACCACCTCAACTGGCAGACGCGAGTAGGTTACCTCAGCGTCAACAGGGCACACAACCGACCGGTTGGAAGGTTGTTGGCCAGAAGGTTCTTCTCCGCATTTAAGTCCTCTATCAAGGACGCAAGCTTGGACTGCATGTCTTGCAGCAAAGCCCATTTAGGGTCTACGGGAGCAGGTGTGGCAACAGACGGGGTTAGCGACTGAGGCGGAACCGTTTACCATCCCTGAAAGCCTTGTTATGCGTGACATAATAGTACAGCAAAACTTCAAAGGCTCGACAACAGCTGAGAAGTTGACCTGTAAACAACTTGGAGCGTCTCCTGGCTAGGCGCCAGGGAGAGTCTACCAGAATTGAGAAGTCTATCTGGGCAGAGGCATGAACTCCCAAGCCGAGAACTTCTCTCGTGTCATATCAGACTCTCGCTCTATAAACCAGTTTAAAAGAAGGGAAAGCAAAGGCTGTATCCCCCAAACTCCTCCTGGTGAAAAACCAGTCGCCTAGCCAACGTAACGCTCTCTAGGAGAGCGAGAGAGCACTAGCTTAAAAACAACGGCTTCGAAGTAGCTAGGCCTAGTGTAAGTTCTGACGTTTAGGCGAACGAGGAGCAGCAGTTACAAGATCCGGACGAAGATCCTTAAAAAAAATCATCATGATTTAATTAAAGTCCATAGGAGGCTAAGCAGCTTAAGGCTCCTCTCCATCTGACAGAGTCCTCAAGGGAATATCAGTAGGAGGGAGAACAGCAACTTCCTCATCTACAGGAACCTTGTCCGATAAAAGCTGAGTCTCTCACTGGTGCATTAGTAGCGGACCAGAACGCAACGTCATGTAACTGCTTGACAGTCTGTGAACTGTCAACAACTGAACTGTCAACCACAACAGGTGCGTGAGGACGTACAGCGTCCACTCGAGACTGCTTTGACTGCCTAGACTGAGCAGTCAAAACAACTCTAGAATGCGGAGGTTGACGCACAGCGTCAAAACAAGTCAACTCCGATTGTTAGTGAACGTCTAGAACGTCAACAGGAGCATCAGCCAGTGGCCTAACGTCCAAATGCGGCTGAAAAACCACACGAGACCGCATCGAGTGTGGTTCTAAACAACCTGACTGACGTGACTAGCTACGCCAACGTCAACAGTAAGCACAAAGGAACGTTAGGTTGGCTGAAAGCCAGGATATCGATGAGATAAACGGCTAGACTCAACGGACTAATCGGCAGAATAGTCTTCCATAAGGGAGGCAAGCATATACTGCATGTTTTGCCATACAACCCCTTAAGGATCAACGGAAATGGTTGTGGTAATAGACGAGGGTAACGTCTGTGACCGCAACACTTTGCCTACAAAAAAAGACTTTCGGAGTCTGTGTTACGCTTTTGTTAGGCGGCGAGCAGTTATCCGATGACTGCATAGGGTCAGAGCTGTCCTAATGGCTGTAACCAGGACGCTGGACCTGTCCTGAAAGGACTGACTTTCGCTTAAGGGCTTCGAAACCTTGTGACAGGTTTCTTATGCGAAAAGCCTACGGATGGCGAGGAGAAACAACGTCTCTCTCGTCTTATGGTAGGGGAGATCTTGGTAAGAAACACCCGATACCATAGAGGGAAAACGTCTGTTCGTTGGTCAAGGCCTCTCGAACCCATAAGTCTTTTGACATTACTTCTCCCCTGGGCTTGGGAGCTTGCAAGAGGTCCCGGACTAGGTGAACGACAGGCACGAACAGACGAACCCTCGGACGCAACACTGTAACACTTTGCGCCTCGGACGCAACACTGTAACACTTTGCGCATATCACTTTATCACTTCGATTTTCTGTTTTGCACTTATTTCTACCTGAAACACGCAATTCTACCCTTCATTAAAAGGTAGTAATTGCGAAATAAGTCGTATAATGCAAGTTCATAATACCAGCAAAAAACAGAAAACATATTTTAAGATAAAAAGAAAAATCAGTGGCTGGGAAAGAGACTAAACACTAGTTCATATAACTACGTTTTCAATCTCTCACCGCACATAGCCTGGGGACGAGAATAAAAACCTAAAAACGTTTTATCCTTCCTCCCCGTACAGAGACTAGGGACGAGAGTAACACGAGAACAACGTTACCCGCTTGAACGGAACGTTTTCTCTCCTCTCTCTCCCTCCGTCTCTATCTCTCTCTCTCTTTCTCTCTTGATTTCGCACCTAAGAGAAGAGCCCAATTATATATCGTCAAAAAAAAAACATGTTATTTGACTAAAGGAAAAAACTGAAAGGTTTTTCAAATAAAAAGTTCCTTTAAATTAGAATTTAAAACATTTAAGCTAAGAAAGAATGAACAAAACGTCAGAATCGATTTACTCTTACTGCAAAGTGAAACCGTGATACACTCTCTCTCTATCGTAACGATAGAGCGCATGTTGAACGTCCTGAACGTCAACAACTGCGTAGCATAAAAAACTAAACGTTAGTTCATCTTTGAAAACAGTACGAAGACTATCAAAGAAATTCTTTCATAAAATATTACATTTAAAAAGTTTTAAATTCTTTAAAAGCTAATTACGATATAAAGGGCTCAACGTTGATTAACTTCGGTTCCAAGTTAGGACCGCCTACTATCAGGAAAGGTCGCATATAAATAAAACATTAAAATTTATTTTTATATGTTTATAATAAATGGAAAGTTAATCGAAGAGGACTAATAAAGGCGGAGAGATATAAAATATATAGATCTATAATGTGATAAGATAATTACTAAAAGCCTAAACACACTTCCGTCTAAGGGAAGGGTCGGCCATTTAAAAGTGAAAGAAAGTCCATACTCTCTTTGTCACCATAATTAAATCTATCAAAAACGAGTTCAAGTTTTGAGATGAAGATAAAACACCTGCATAGCGAAAGCTCAAAACTAGAATAGTGTACTTCACCAATAGTTGTGAAAACAAATCCAGTTAGCACAGCGAATTAGTAGGTCTTGCCGGTAGCCCGACAGAGAGAAAATTGAGTTCTTTGTTTACATTGAGTACTGAGTACCTGCACGACAGATGGCGCTGTTGAAGTACACCCCCTACCTGCATAGCGATCGCTGGCGGATTTTTAACGTAGAGTTTTCTGTCGAGCAACAGAGTTGCAGCTTATATAATCACCGGCTAAGTTAAATATTGAAAAATACAAAGTTTGTACAAAACAGTACTGTACTACAAAATATGTAAGCCAATATATTCCTTAAATAAGGACAAAAAAAAAACTGATTCTTATTTGCATCAATAAAATAGAATTTGAATGTTAAAAACAAAAAAAAATCTTGATGCCTTCATTATGCATACCTCTTATAATGCCAAACATATAATCCTGAACCTTAGCCAGACCTGCATTCATTGTTTAATCAAACCAATTACTTTCTTTCACCAATGCCCATCCCTTTACAATATTTCATTATAACCTAGTACAGTAATAGCTATTGGGGATGCCTTGTGAATAAATGCTAACAAACAAACATGATGAATGCATAAAACTTTGGCCAGGTAAAAACTACTGAAAATTAGATAAAAAGTAAAACCTAATTGTACCTAGAAACTTTCTGTTATTTATAACAAGACTAAGGTAACATACAGTATATATATGATATACAGGCATACTTCGGGTTACGTAATTTCGATTTAAGTCATTTTCATCATAAGCCGTTTGTCCAAAATAATATAAGGAAAAATAGAAATACAATCTAAGCCATTTTACTTGACTTTACATCAGTCCAAACCCGATATTGAAGTTGTAATAATACTAGAAAAGTATTAAAAGCACATAAATCATCTTACTGTACAATAAAATTAAGAATAAAATGGGATAAAACCCCATTAAAATACGTACATTTACAGTACAGTAAATGTTTATAGCATACTGTAATCATTTAGTAGTCATCAAGAGCTTAAGGGGTTTTCTACAGTAGTTCCCAATACTGTACTTACCGTTTAGTGGCGGTGTCAGTGCCACTAGTGAAATTAAAATCCAGTTTACTTTAGGCATACATAACATTCTAAAAATACCCTGAAGCTTAAAAAGTTAATTGTGCTTTTTTACAGCACCACTCACTCACTCACTCACTCACTCTCACTCTCTCTCTCTCTCTCTCTCTCTCTCTCTCTCTCTCTCTCTCTCTCTCTCTCTCTCTCTCTCTCTCTCTCTCTCTCTTCATATATATCAGAAATTTCTAAAATAATCTTTCTCTCTCTCTACTTCATATATATCAGAAATTTCTAAAATAATCCTGGTTTTCTGTTATCTGAAATTCATTTAATCAATTTTGTACTGTACTTTTCTATTATCAATTTGATGTGTACTTTAAAAACTACAATTACTGATTTTCTTTATTTCAGTTCTGTTGTCAGCTGTTTTCAAAGTTAGGATGGTATTATCCTCCCATACAATTAACAGAGTACTGTTGAAATAATTTTGTTCCCTATCATGTAATCCTTGAAGAAAAGAAAAGCACAGTTCAACACATATATATACAAACAACTATGGCCCTTTATGGTTTCCTTCTTAGTATTACCTATGCCTACCAAAAGCTACCCATTTTTTTATACCTAATAAAAAATACCCATTTTCAGTACTCTGAAGGTGCCAAATCATCAATTTCGTAAAAAAAAAAAAAAAAATATGTATACGAATATTTCAAACACGAACCTCCTGAGTTAGGCCTGCTAACCGCATAATCTGTGTGATAACTTGAGCTGTGATTCCAGTCATCTTTGACACATCAAAGGGTACAGGTTCGACTGGTTCCAGATAAGACACAGGTACATCGCTAATACTTGTATCCCAATCACACCATTGGACCTGAAATACAAATAGAATAAAAAATCTAAAATACAAAGAAGATGGGGTTTTTAAAATAAAAATCAAATCAATTTTTTTTTAATATTAAAATCAATGCCTTCTTCATACTGTTTACCTAAATAAAATTTAAAAAATCTCTACTGTACCTTTATGATAAGAATATACCAAAAACATTCATGATTTTTCAAGAATAACTTAGGAGACAAGAAAAGAATGGGAAGAGTATTACACCCAAACTATACATGGTGATAACACTGTAATACTAACAATACAGGCAATATTACTGGAACACAATATGAAGTACAGTATTTAGGTTGTGCATTGAGAGAACGATTAGGATTACTGTTAAAAATATAAATGTGACAATTTGATTTCAAATGTTTAACAGATGAAAGAGTAGACTGAAGATGACAGGCTATCAAATAACCATAAGAGTAACAAAACACAAAATTCTCGTTACAAATCTATTTGATTTAGACTGCATTACTTCTGGTCAATGAATCCCTGTCAACTCTAATCAATCCTTATAAGATTGACAGGCTGCTGCTATGAAAGTTCACACTAGCATAAGACTTCACTTACCAATCATTCTTCAGGTGCCCCAAATTCCTTAATTAGAATGCAGGGAAGGTGGGAGGTTTGCAATGAAAACTGTTTTGTGTTATGAAAATATAATGTTCACTATAACTCATTTAATCACAGATGTAAGGAAAAGCTATTCAGGAGAAGGATAAAATACCATCAATTAAGATATGTGAGGATACAAAGAGAAAAGAACAGTATGAATAAAAGTCAATCTAATATATTAGAAGACAAGTCTGTGCTCTTCCAAATATGGTAATAAGGGCAAGTCTGTTGGATATTATTTTATACTTAATGTCTGATTGAAGAAACTATTATCGAGCATGAAAAAACAGCTTAAGGAATAAGGGGAAATACCTCAGAAAACCAAGCATTCAAATCCCCAGAAATATGAGATGATCATAAGATTGAAGATGAGGGCGCGTAAGAAATTGAATGATCCCTCTATTACTAAAACTTGACCAGCGTGACAATTAGACCAAACTAGAAAATATCACGATGCTTATGAGTTAATCTCCAAAGTAGAACCCTTTAACATAAAATAACAATTTCATGTTCCTGCCAAACGGATAAAAGCAAAAAATGGAATGGAAATTCCATGTTCCTACTAAAGCCAAGATTATATTCAAATGCCAATAAAAAAGATACCATTTTAACTTCATGCACTTTTCATTTTATCTGAGATAAATCTACTTCTGATGCATCCTTATACACTCTAGTGATGAACTGTGTTAAGTCAAAAGGATACATCATTCTTTGAGGTTTGAGACTTATGATGACCTAGTGGTTAAGAAAGGCAAGAAATAAAGGAATACATTTCATCAATTCACTGAAGATTTTACAAATTAACAAAACAAAGCAAGAAAGGCATAGGAAGGCATTACCCTCATTGGAAAAAGAGAGCATGGATGGTGAAATGGGCAACCATCAAATAAAATTAAACAAAACTTTAATCTTGGCTAAGGAAGCTGGACCTACAATAGACCAATCATTTATCATGCCTTGAAAGTGGAACTATTACCTGATATAAAATGTAGCTAAATAGTCCACTTCTTCAACACCAAGGTCTACTCAAGGGCTTATAGATAGTGAAAGAATGGCAAAGGAGGTAAAAATATTTCTGTAAGCACCTAAATCCAAGCCATATACAATACAATTAAGACATGAGAAAAAGTAGTCTTCCAACCAACTTTTTCTGTACAGTGTAGTAACTGCAGCTGTTGTGACCTCTGAAAAGCCTCTCTGAGTGGACACTGAATAAGTTCAACATGTGTAGGAAAAGGAACTTCAAGTAATCATAGAATATGTGAGAGTAGGTTTTGTCAGCACCTTCCTCAAATGGTTAAAATCTCTGATCGAATCTCCACCAAGGTACAGAAAATCTGGTGTTGGAGCTTTATAAGAACCCTTCTGAATAGACTGAAGGGTGTGAAAGTGTAGGGTCATCCCACGAATGCTACATAAATACCAATGGTGCAAGCTGGACCCCGCTAAACTGAACAGCATGCTAGAAGCCTGCTGTTGAGAGATGTTGTAAAAAGTAAACTAGGTGTTTCTTGTACATTTGCTAAATTACCTTGCAAATGTCCATGGTGAGAGGGTACCATGATGGGAGAATTTAGAATTTCCTTCCTAGAAGGACAACCAGGCAGCCAAAATAGGACCTTCATTATTCCTACAAAGATTCACCAAACTCTCCTTTCTGCTGGCCTTTACAACTTTGAGGTGTTAGGGAGTTGTATACTTTGTCAGGCAGAGCCACACATACTGGAGGTTGGTCTTTGGTTTGCCTGTCATTTGCTTTTGAATTCATTGGCAAAACCAAGATGGTGTGTAATTAAGTTCCTAACAGTACTAAATCTTATCATTAAACTTGATGTCAACAACACACAAACCTCCTCCTACCAATGAGACCTATATACCTCTTTCTAAAGAAGACTATGCTTCTAGACTTTCTTGTCAATACATTAATGAAGGATACGTCACCAAGAGCAAAGTTTCTTACTGTGTAGATTTTTTCCTTCAAGTATATGCACAAGTTTTAGAAGTCAAGGCTAATCAGGTGAGAGTGCCCTAGAATAAAATATGGGCCCTTTCAACTTCCTTACCAAGACTTCAAAAAAAACCCTTATATTCCATCAATCACGAACAAATGTACATCATGGAGATGTCAGTTAACCTTTTACAATCTTTACCCAAAGAAATTATGAAAAAAATATAGGACTGCACTAGTTGGAGCCATAATTTGAAGGTCAACTCTTACCAGTAGGAGATGGTACAATGCACTCTTCTTCCTCTGAATTCTAATCCTCACACTAATCAAATTTGTCATTCCTTCTTAACAGACTTAGTCTTTCCGAATTATGAGTTTCTAGAACTCACCTGAATGGTTGGATGATCTTAGTATCTTTTTAATAATCTATAAGTATGAATTTCTTGCTAAATCTTAAGATGCCAAGCTACTTTCAGCACAAAATAAGAGAAACTTATGACACTTGATTCATGAACCCAATCAAGTCCACAAGTGCTCCTCCTGGATCAACTGGACCTTTCAGCATATAGACCTGCTTAAAATGCTGTATGAGCTCTTTAAGACTGATGATTTTATCATGAAACAAATTGAAGTTTTTATAATAGGAGTATAAAATATATATATATTTTCATAAAAACCTATCACTCACATAAAAAGTGTCATCTCCCATCCACTCACTCTCACCGGATTACATATTCTTTACAAGATACAATGAGCATTTTTTTACTTCCTACTGATGGGCTATGTCACTAGCACAGAGATTGGCGTCAATTACCTTAGATGTCAGGATGCCAGATAACTGATAATCAATCAATCAATCAATCAATCAACTAGCACACAACTATGAGCAGTTACTCTTAAAAACTTATTTCTGTCTTTTTTTAAGAAAAAAAAAGACACCACCCAAACAAAATACATTTCCAGATCAGGCTTTCATATACAGTATTCAGTTTATGCCATATGCTCTCTCTTTGGATCAGACATAACACAAGTGCACAAAAAGCTTTCATGCATGTTCCAAGGGCAAGAGCAGTTACCTGCAAACCAGCAGGTAATCAAAACAATTTCTAAGAATAAGTAGTTTTCTTACTCTTGTGAAACTAAAAAAAATTAGTCACATTTTTCATGAAAAATCCAAATGATGGAAGGATGAAAATACTGTAAAAGGGAAAATTTTAGGGGCATACCGTACATGGTAAACATTGGAATAATCTGTAAGTTATGAAAACTATTCATTAATTATAACTATATGGCTAACATCAAAATAAAATGTAAGAAATAATATTTTAATACATTTTACCTTTACTGTTGGATGTCCATGTCTCAATGCTCCTAAAACCATTGCTCTTCGACCACTTCCCTTCTGGATACACTGGCTACCAACACGAAGTCCACTGTCAACCCCTCCAATCACAGCCAAAGCAGGATATACTTCTTTACACAACTGTTCAAGGTTCATTTCATGAACAAGATTCGGACCACCTGTTTTTCCTTTGGTAACATTTGCTTTTACATCTGGGCTATGACCTAGCTTGTTTTCTGTCCCTACTCTAGGAGTATTTCTGGTATCCTCATCTGAACTTGAGCTAGTCTTCTTTTTGTGTCTTTCTTCTTGCTCCAATCTTTCATCTAAAGTGAGGACCAGCTCTTCCCGTGGAGGAACCTGTAGCTTCACATTACCATCCCTACTTTCCTCTGCACATGACTGGAATTCAAAGGCACCATCTTCTGAATCAGATTCAGTTTTTGATGCAGTGTCAGCAGTGCTTTCATGACTGGTGTCTTTTGGTTGTGGAATCAATTCTTTAGTTTGATTAAGACGTTCTATAATGCAATCATTTACTTGCTGTGTCCAAGTGGAGGATTCATGTAGTTGACGGAGCAATGTGATGTGAGCTTCTGCTAAAACTGCAGCCTGTGGAGCACAGAAAGGATCACCAGGATCAAGGTCACGGGGAGATCCACGCACCTGCATGTCTACCATTTTCACTTTCTCACCAGGATTTGTACTATAAAACATCACACATGGATAAAGTTCAGTAGCTTCAATATTTTCAAAGGCAAGACGGGGCTCTTCGCCATTTTTTCCAAAGCTGAGAGTACGGGCCTCCATATCAAGCACAACCATAATGTAGTCACCCTGTGTGAAACCAGGAAGAGAAACACTAAGCTCCCCATTGTGATATAAATTTCCAGAATATGCCCTGTACAACCACATATCAGATGAAGTCCTATGACTGTAATCTCTTACTGGGTATTTTGAAACGCCAACACACGTACCTTCATTACCTCTGTTTTCTTTAACAATCAAAAACTTCCACTGATAACAACCTGAGGTGATTGGAGTTGACCCCAACCCATAACCACGGCCACCAGGCCCGTGAACTAGAGTATGTCCTCCTTCAACAGAACAGCAAACAGACTTATCAGGGTCAAAGCCTATTTCTTGAACGGGTAGGTTATCATCAGGCGAATCTGGTCTTGACCATTCATCACTTATTTCTGGGCTTGAAAGTCTAACAAGATGACGCTGAAGTTCAGTAAGCAACTGACTAGCTTTAAGATGAGCTTGAGCTGAAGGGATGACCCACATGTTAGCTGCCAGTTGCATAAACAGCTGTCTCACCACTTGCTCACGTGCTTCCAAATCAAGGTCGGAATGAGGTAAAGTTGCCCCTAATAAAGTTAATGCTAATACTCTTGTACGCACACTAATCACCTGCGGAAGGTGTGTTTCTGCTTGCTCACCAGTAACTAGCAATAAAAGACGCACCCAAGGCTGACGTCCCACAAGTTCCCGAACTCTCCCATTAACACAAAGCCTACGGACAAACACTAATATATTGCCTAAAGTTACTTCTAAATGTCTTCGTTTCCTAGTATCTCCAGTATTGTTGGAATGATTATCACTTAGCCCAGGAAGTCTCAATTCCAGCTTTCTTGGTCCAGGCTTTTTACTTTTCATTGCTTCCAACTTCACCACAGGTTCCTCTAATTCAAATGGCTCTTCCTTTTTTCTTGGATCAGTCACTTCCGTTTTTTTATCCTGCGAGGTTTGAGTCTCATTCAAACTACTCTTCCACATTTCCTCATGAGTTTTTATGATATCCTTTGCAAGATCCTCTACTTGCAAATAAAGCAAATTCATAACTTGTCCAAGAACCATCTCACTGATATCTTCAGCATAATACCTGAAATAAAATTAACCAAATGATAAAATAATGTAAAAAGCACTGCAATCTTTTATCATCACTTACTAAGGCTACCACAAGAGCTAATGTTGGTAAGGAAAATAGCAGTAACCAAACTAAGGAGATTTTTGTATGCTTTGATTTCATATATAAATGTGTCTTCTTATATACAGGACTTGAAAATTTATCAAAAATATAAAAAATGACTCCCATAGGGACTAACAGGTCCTCTCTCATTTAGACAAGTCATACTAACATTGTTTGAAGCTTCAGTCATCCTTATGAACTTTGTTGTAACCTTTCTCTCTCTCTATTGCCTTTACACTATCCTCCTTTGGTCATTACTTATAATGATTGCCTCAGGACCACTTTACCTTCCTGCTTTTACACCAGTGTTGTCCATTTTGTTGATATTGTGAAGTTCAATTTTTTTTTAATTTCCAGAACTCCATCAATTTTAAATCATGTCTGTGCAATCTCATACACCAAAGCCTATCTTTGCCATACTTGACATTTTTACACCAGGTTTCCTTTTAAAAGTATGCCATTTATATAATAAAAGTTGATGATTTATAAGTGATGATGACCAATGGCTTTTTATCACCCATTATGGGAGTTGCTTAGGCCCTAACATGTTTCCATGACCAAGGATCTGTGCATATCTAACAGATAATCAAAAGGGATGGTAAGTACAGGAGTCAGTTAATTTGCAAACTCTCAAATTATCTGGACATGAATATGATCTAGGCCTATGTCATTCGTCAATTTTTAGAGATACAAGAGATTTAATAGAAAGGCATTTTCAATTGAAGAGAAGGGAAACAACATTAGTTCCTTGCATACATCACTGAAAATAGAATATGGAGTTTGGGCCATGACCCGATGGTGGGGCTGCAGAAGTAATGAAGCTTTACATTAACATTACATGAAACAATAAAATCTTTGTTTGGAAGCATTAATGGTGATATCACAGCATTAACTGTTTTAAACTTGGTTGTAACTTTGATGATACTCTAATATATATATGGAATAACCCCATAGTTACACATTTTTAAGGGTATTAAAGGTCAACTTTTGTATTGCAGCCATAGTCAAGTCCTATAGTTGTCATACAAAAACTGATCAACCTGTATCATTTTTAGGCATTCCTACACAATGGATAATCCTCAAGAACTTTGTAAGTCCCTGTGTTTCAATGGCATTACTCCTCTTTTGTCACTTTCACAGGTCCTGCTTTAGCTTTTTCTGGAATCTTTAAGCCCTTGACCCTTCAGCATTGGAAAGAAGGTCCAAATTAACTACCACTATATTTCTCAGAAGGCAGAGTGGAAGAATATAAAAATAAATGACACTTGTTTAGATACCAACAATTAGGATATTCTTCTTCATTTTTAAGTTAACACAGTAATCAAGGAAGTTTTGGCTCTCGTGACTTAGATATTATTATACTGGATAAAACATCTTTGAACATTCCTAAGATACAAGATGCTGCAGCCTAACCTTTGTGACTAAGAAAACCTAAAGCAGTTTGAACAAGACTCTAAACTGCACTTTTTTTATTAATCTATTTTAAAGGCTACCAATAGAATGGAAAAAAATACTTAAAGTCTTGAAAGAAAGAAAAAAACTGGTATACACCACCTAAGGTGTGCAGATCTTGTTTGCAGCTTTACATATTGATATGAGGAGAGGATAGCTTATTTGTAAGTATATAAACATTTGGGAGACGCTTGTGGCTTGCTTGGCCGTACTTATACAGTACATCATGGAGGTGTTCATATATCATTTGCTTCTTGCTTCTATACACAATGCTAAGGTGCGTCTAGCTTGTTTGCATCCCTCCATACCACTGCAAGGTATGCATAGTGTGTTTACAGAAACACAAATTACTTAGGAGGGATGTACACCTTGTCTGCACCTATTGACACCTCCAGACTTGAAGGAGGGGAACATAACTATGAGTGTTTATTTGATACTTCCCCCAGGAATTAGGTACATCTGGAAATGATTGCTCACACGTCCTCTGGGAAGGCTGCAAGGCCAGGGAGGGCTACATACAATGTCAGGCAGTGTGTTTACCCATTAGAAACTCAGTCCAAAACATTTCTCAAGATTAATTTCCAAGTGCCATCATTCTCTGAATTATAAATGGCTCATTCCATATTAATTTTCAATTCAAAATTTTCTATTATAGCAAAAGTAAATATTATTTGAATAGACAGCAACCTTTAATGTGAATTATTACAGCTATTCAAGTGGGTGGAAAAAGAAGAACAAAAACCAAAAGAAAAATAATTTCCTAAAAATAAATAAAAATAAATAATTTGCCTAGCATAAATTGTTTCATTCAAATACAAGAATAATAAATATGTCCACACTATTAGCCATTAAGAGCTCTTAAATTATTAGACACCAAAAATTGGAAACTAATTCTATATATTGCATATACCAGAACTTATTTAACACTTTTACCCTGTTAGAATGGTAAGTATCTGGAATAAAGTGTGTGTAGCATGAGGCAGAAGATCTGCTGGCGATGGATGTGGAGTGTGACGCAGGGTTGGAGGGTCATATGGGGAGCACATGCGAACTAAAGCATCTAGGAGACCACTTGATACAGCCAAGCTGAGATCTGCAGCTTCATATCGTACACTTAAGGCAAACACTGTGAGGAGACACAGTCGTTCTCTAAGACCTGTGAAAAAAAAATCAATGAGTCAAAAAAAAGTTCAGACTTATGATGAATAAAGTGAAATATAACTTCCCCTCTACTATATTACTAATGATAGAAAATACAGTTTTGAAAAATATTGCCATAGAAAGAATTATTAAGATATTAATTTTGATACAGTATCTTTACTAAATACAAAAAGTACTACATGAAAGCCCATTTACAATACAGGTATACCTCGGTTTATGACATTAGGAGTAAAGTTGGTTTCGAATTTACGTCAGTTGACAAAAATAATACACGGAAGAATAAAAATTAAGTTTTGAGTTATTTTGTTTGACTTTTTGTCTGTCTGCCACAAGTATTGAAGTCATAATAATAAAATGATATCCAAATACTTAAATCTACAGTAAATGTTCATATAATTAACATAAATCTTGGCAAACAAAATATGAAAACATCTATGACTGATTTTATATTAGTTAGCAGTCCATAAGAGCTAAACAGTGGCATTTTCTATGGTAGTTAAAATATCTACTATTTTGGAGTGGTAACAGAATATTACTGTACAATAAATAAGAATACGTACAGTGTATAAAATCATATGAAAATATGGTATTTACATTTACAGTAAATGTATATACAGTATAATCTTTATAAATCCTAGAGAATGAATTATAAAAAATGCTGTAACTGTGTTTATCTTATTTAGCGGTCTTCTAGAGTGAAATAGTGACGTTTGTCATAGTGTACTGCAGTTTCAATATATACCGTTTCGTGGTGTTGTCAGTATCACGAGTCACAATTCATGAGTGACTCGTGGTTCCCGTGAAATCGAGATTAGTTTAAAAATATACACGGATTATATGTCTGCTTATCGCCTATTTTTTCATTCATCGATAAGTTTTTGTTGTTCTAATGTTGTCAAAGAAAAGTCTTAGTGCAGGTGCTAAGTGTCATTCTATAAGTTGGACGATAAAGTGGCTATGATAAAACGCTATGAAAAAGATGAAAGGCTGCATCGATTGCTCGCTCTTTTGGAATGAGTCAGACCATTGTATCAACGATTTTTCATAAGGATATGATTTTGGCACCTAGCAAATCTGATGCCCCAGGGATGAAGAATAGATATAAGAAAAAAGGAAGAATCTATGAAGAGATGAAACCACTTCTTTCATTTCGGATTGATAGGTTTAATCATCAGCATGCTTGTCTCAGTCAAGAAATTATTCAAGAGAAAGCGTTGTCGTTGTTTGAGGACCTGAAAAAAATACCCAAATGAGAAAGGTGTAGAATTCAAGGCATGTCAAAGCTGGTTTATGCACTAGAATGGAGAAGTTATCACCCTATTAAGAAGTGAGGTGAAAGTGTATCAGCTGCTGAACAAGCAGCAGCTGATTTTCTCAAAGCATTTGCTAAGATCATTGAAGAAAATCGGTTTCTTCCCGAACAAATTTTTAACATTGATGAAACTGGTTTATATTAAAAAAATTGCCAGACTGTTCTTTCACTTCCAAAGAGAGGAAATCAATTCCAGGCTACAAGGTCTAAAAAGAATGTGTGACCGTCACGTTAGGAGGAAATCATGCCGGAGATTCTAAATTAAAACCATTGCTAGTGTATCATGCAAACAACCACCCCGTGTCCTGAGGACCATAGTCAAGGCATCTCTTCCTGTTATATGGATGGCAAATGCAAAAGCATAGGGGACTCTTGTTATTTTTGAAGACTGATTCTTTAATCCGTTTATCCTGGCAACAGAAAACTATTGCAAGAATAAAAGATACTTTTTATGACAATAATATTAATTGATAATACTCCAGGCCACCTGCAAAACATTGTTGATCATCACAAAAAATGTTACTGTCTTGTACCTTTCTTCGAACACAATGTCTCTTATACAGTCCATGGATCAGGGAATTATTCCTATTTTCAAATGTTATTACATGAAATGTACGTTGCAGCAAGCAATAGCTTTAACTGATCTTGACAAGTCATCCACTCCATGATTTCTGTAAGAAGTATGATATTTATAAGGCTGTACAGAACATTGGAGTGGCATGGAATGATGCTCAGACTGTGGCTATGAATGGTGTGTGGAGAAAACTATGCCCAAATTTTGTGAATGACTTCAAGGGGTTTGATAATGTTGAAATCAACAACATTTTGGTGACTATGAACAAAGAGCTGAAAATTAATTTGAAGAAGGAAGATTATATAGACTTATTTGGAAAAGACAAGCAGCCCCTAATAAATAGAGCTCAACGAGTAGCATAAACCAGAAGTCAAACCTACTCCAAGTCACATTTCCATGAAGAAAATACAAGAAGTGTTTGCTTTGATTGGAAAGGGACTTAAAATTTTTGAGGATATGGACCCAAATGGTTAACGATTTTCAAAGGTTATGCACGCTTGTCACGAAGCTTTTATTCCGTAACAATTGATTCTTCAAGAAAAGAAGAACACAGTTCAAGGAACTCTCGACCAGTTTCTCATTGAACAACATCAGCCAGCATCAGTTGTTGATGCCAGTGATCCACAGATATCTATGTCTTGGACGTAAGCAATTAAATTGCATGTAACTTTGTAAGGTTCATTTTCCATTATTGCAAACTAATTTTAATAACTGGATTTGTTATTTAACCTTACAAATTTTTATTTTATTTTATGATGTCTTAGAGAAAACTGTACTCACTAATAAAGAATTGATGTATTGTAAATATTCCAAGTTGTCAGCATTAAATTTACACATATATAGGACATTTATTTGTAAAATTTGGCAAACTTTTTTTTTTTGTACTATGTTAGAAAAAAAAATTATTTGTTTGCAAGCTTAAAATAGATTCTTATTACCCAAATAACATTAAAAATGCTTTTATAAGTAAAGTACAAAACTGGTAATGGTTATTTGTGGTTTAGTCTAGTGTCAAGTAAATTTGGAAACTAGTAAATTCGACTTCCATCGCCTCTCCTGGAATCAATTACTGACGTAGGGCGTGGTATACCTATAACTAGAAACCTACTAATAATTCAGCTAAGCATTCAATTTACCTTGTAGTAAAATACAGTAGTAATAAAACAGAAAAAAATCAGTATCTTTATCAAGAGAATTACTCATATTTCTGACAAATACTTAGGTATATGTAAGCTATTAGTTACAAGAACCATCCAGAAAGACTAATAAAGATCCATAAACTTTCAATGAATGCACTGCATTCCATAACTAATATTATCTTAGGAGACTTAGCAAGGAATAAAAAAAAAATTGAAATAAAATAATCCTTGTGTAAAATCACTACTCCTGTGGCTTGTATAACTTTAAACTTTGTAAGAAAATTTTCTTAAGAAAATTAAGAACTATAGCAAATGCTTAAGTCAAATTAATAAGCCTTCCCAAACTATCATGGAATTTTTTTTTTTTAGTTTATCGAATTATAACACCTAAAAGGTACTTTCAATGATCAGTCATCCAGCTAGTTAAACTTCAATAAATTCATCTTTTGGAGACATGAGATCTTTTAGGTAAGAAAATGTCAATTTTAATGAATTAACTAACTGAAAATGATTGGAAAGAAACATCTTCACTGCTTACCTATAACAACTGCTGAACAAAATACCTGAGCTGGAATGAAATTTGTCAGAAATCAATAAAATCTGAGAATTGAAATAAGCCAAAAAAATCTGTGGATGAGTGCTAGTCTAAACAACCCACCATAGAAAACTTTCCATTCCATAAGATGACTCAGAGAATAGTCAAAATACTTAGAAACTAAATCACTTCATTAGCTACTTCCCTTTTCTCATTTCTCAAAACTTTTGGGGCAAATAAGAAACTAACAACATTTTTATATTTCTTAGAAAGCTATTATCTAACTAAAAGAATTTCTAAAATGTAATTTTACAATACAAACCTTTGTCAGGCTGTTCATGTTGTAACAAAGATGACACTAAGTGCCTGTAGATAATATGTACAGTTGTAGCAATCTGTTGCTGAGTTGGCTGACTAGCTGCCCTAATTCCATCAAGGTAATGAGTTGCTTCCAGCGAACGTACAAGTGAATAACTGCTACTGCTCCATAAACTTTCGAGGCCAAAGCAACCAGTCATTACTTCATGGTATACCTGGAAAATCAAAAGCATTGTGAAATTTATCAGATACGCCTTTACTCTATTGATACCTTTATGCTGTAAGATGTTTTCTACCCTGGTGCAGCTGGGGTTTAGGGTTTAAACTGACAGCAATGTTTTCTAAATTAATACAAAGTTCTTAACTTTGATGAATAGATGGGGAGTATATGCACAAAAATCATGCAAATGCCTAAACTTCAACATCATCATAGTAAACAATTAATGTAGCAAATCATAAGTTATAATAACACAGAGCAACTTTACCCAATACCAAAGGCTAAAAATGCTTTTAGTCTGCTATATATTGATATCATGTCTGCACAAAGATGTGTATACAACACCTATGTTACTAAATAATATCTTGTACATCACTGCAATACTACTATAACTACAAGAATATACTGTACAATCCTAGTAACATTAAGAAGCTTGAGAGAACTTTTAATCAAATTGAATGTTGTACTGTACTGTGTACTGTATTAATAAAATGTGTGTAACATTTCCTATTTTGAATTATTTCTAGCATGTTCTGATATAAATTTATCTAAAGCTTTGAAAATTTTGGTCCCCCACAAGAATAAATAGCTGCATAATAGATTAAAGAGTATAATTCTGAAATAAGAAAATGACAATGACAGCAAGATTTTCAACCATCATAACAGTAATTATACTAATTTTCCTCTGTAACAAATATGTGAATAGGGTAAGATTTCATGGATATGTACTACAGTACTTCAAACACAAGTATGAAAAGGATATGATTACAAAATTACAAAAGCTTTAAAATATGTGGTATAAGCATATCCTATATTTCTTGCAGAGGAAACTTACTACCAAATAGATTAACCTCCATTCCTAGTCTGAAGGATGTTACCATCTACCAGATCTTCCCAAAGAAACCTTGCTTGAAGAATGGAATGAAAAAACTATGCAGATTCCTATGGACAAATATCTTATGCAACACACACAAACAAGAGTTCTAGTTTTATATAATAAAAAAATTTTTGCCTAATAGTAAATAACCCACCTTATAGTAAACAGTTTCCACCTAAATTAGGCATTAAACAGAGTATCAACAAAATTATATTTTCAATTTAAAATAAATTTTGAATATACTTACCCGGTGAATATATATGTAGCTTACGTCTCCGACGGTCGACAGATTCTAAAAACTAGCGAGCGATCGCCATGATGGTTGCTGGGTGTGACCACCAGCGCCGACTATTGGCCAGATACCGCATATATTTCTCCAGGAATTCAGTTCTTCTCAGCCCGTAGGGTCTCTATCGGGGAGGAAGGGGGGCCTTTAATTATATATATTCACCGGGTAAGTATATTCAAAAATTTATTTTAAATTGAAAATATCATTTTTAAATATTAAACTTAGCCGGTGAATATATATGTAGCTGATTCACACCCATGTTGGAGGGTAGAGACCAGTATTAAAACATTAAAGGAGTATATGCTCAAGAGTTTTTGACAAATATTCAAAAAACAAACTTAAGTATAGGTACCTGATAAGGAAGCTGACTCTGATGATTACTCTGCCTCATTAGTCCGCTATCCTTACAAAGCCCAGCGATCCTCTCAGGATGCTGAAAGACTCCCAGGAGCTGTTATAATCAGGGTGAACACCCCTACAACAGGACCTCATCAATACCCTTACTTTGGGTGCTCTCAAGAAACAATATTTTTACCACCCACCAAATCAAAAGATTGCGGAAGACTTCTTAGTCTCCACATACAACCCAAAATAAGATTAAAAATTTCAAGAGAAGATAAAAGGATATTGGGATTAAGGGAATGTAGTGGTAGAACCTTCACCCACTATTGCACTCGCTGCTACGAATGGTCCCAACGTGTAGCAGTCCTCATAAAGAGTCTGGACATCTTTCAAATAATATGAAGCGAACACCGATTTGCTCCTCCAAAAGGTCGCGTCCATAATGCTTCTAAGGGATCTATTTTGTTTGAACACTACTGAAGTTGCTACCGCTCTATCTTCATGAGTCTTAACTTTAAGCAATTTTAGATCCTTCTCACTTAAATGAGAGTGAGCCTCTCTAATCAACAGTCTAATAAAATAAGACAATGCATTCTTCGACATAGGTAAAGAGGGCTTCTTAACCGAGCACCATAAAACCTCTGAATTACCTCGCAGCGGTTTGGTTCTAGTTAAATAAAACTTAAGAGCTCTAACTGGGCACAGAACTCTTTCAACTTCATTCCCAACAATCTCAGATAGACTGGGAAGCTCAAACGATTTAGGCCATCGACGAGACGGAAGTTAATTTTTGGCCAAAAAACCAAGCTGAAGCGAGCATACTGCTTTATTAGCGGTGAAGCCGAGAAGCCGATATTCTTGCTGAAAGCATGTATCTCACTAACTCTTTTCGCAGAAGCCAAGCTCACTAAAAAAGAGTGTCTTGAGGGTAAGATCCTTAAGGGAGGCTGAATTCAACGGTTCAAACCTGTCTGACATAAGGAACTGAAGGACCACGTCCAAGTTCCAAGCAGGAGTAGAAATATGATGCTCCTTGGAAGTCTCGAAAGACTTAAGAAGGTCTTGAAGATCTTTGTTATTAGACAGATCCAAATTTCTATGCCTAAAAACTGAAGCTAACATGCTTCTATAGCCTTTAATGGTAGATGCAGAAAGGGAGCAACCATTTCTCAAATAAAGCAGAAAGTCTGCAATCTGCGCTACAGAGGTACTGGAAGAGGAAATAGAGGAGGACTTGCACCAGTTTCTAAATACCTCCCATTTAGATTGATAGATCCTGATGGTAGAGGATCTTCTAGCCCTCGCGATCGTTCTAGCTGCCTCCTTCGAAAACCCTCGAGCTCTAGAGAGTCTTTCGATAGTCTGAAGGCAGTTAGACGAAGCACGGGGAGGCTTTGATGAAATCTCTTTACATGAGGCTGACGCAGGAGATCCATCCGTAACGGCAAACTTCTTGGAATGTCTACTAGCCATAGAAGTACCTCTGTGAACCATTCTCTCCCGGGCCAGAGGGGAGCAACCAACGTCAACCTGGTCCCTTCGTGAGAGGCGAACTTCTGAAGCACCTTGTTTAGGATCTTGAACGGTGGGAAGGCATAGATGTCTAGGTGAGACCAGTCCGGCAGGAAAGCGTCTATGTGGGCCGCCTCTGGATCTGGAACAGGAGAGCAATAAGTCGGGAGCCTCTTTGTCAGAGAAGTCGCAAAGAGATCTATGGTGGGTTGACCCCATGTCACCCATAGTCTCTCGCACACATCCTTGTGTAGCGTCCACTCCGTGGGAATAGCCTGTCCTCTTCTGCTGAGGCAGTCCGCTAAGACATTCATCTCCCCTGGCACGAATCTCGTCAAAAGAGAGATGTTTCGAGCTTTTGACCAAGTGAGAAGGTCCCTTGCGGTGACGAAAAGGGAGTGGGAGTGAGTGCCTCCTTGCTTCGAGATGTATGCCAAGGCCGTGGTATTGTCTGCATTCACCTCCACCACTTTGTTTCGAACCAGACTCTCGAAACTCCTTAAAGCTAGATGGACTGCTAAAAGTTCTTTGCAATTTATGTGAAGACTTTTGGTCTGCGGACCAAAGACCCGAGCATTCCAGATTGTCCAGTGTCGCTCCCCAACCCAAATCCGATGCGTCTGAAAACAACACATGGTTTGGGTTCTTGATCGCAAGAGAAAGACCTTCCCGAAGTCTGATGTTGCTGTCCCACCAAGCTAGACAGGTCTTGACTGGATCGGAGATTGGAATTGAGATCGTCTCTAAGCCCTTCTCCTTGTTCCAATGGTGGTTTAGGTGAAACTGGAGAGGGCGAAGGTTGAGTCTCCCCAGAGAGATAAACTGCTCCAGCGACGAAAGAGTTCCCAGGAGGCTCATCCAAACTCTCACAGAGCAACTGCTTTTCTCTCGCAAGTGACGGACTTTGAGCAGAGCTTGCTCCATCCTTGTGGTAGACGGAAAAGCCCGAAAAACTCGACTCCGTATCTCCATGCCCAAATAAAGAATAGTCTGGGATGGAGTCAGTTGCGACTTCTCCACGTTCACTAGGAGACCTAACTCTTTGGTCAGGTCCAAAGTCCATTTGAGGTCCCCCAGACAGCGATGAAGGGACGACGCCCTGAGTAACCAGTTGTCCAAATAAAGGGAGGCTCTGATCCCTGACAAATGTAGAAACTTCGCTACATTTCGCATGAGCCTTGTAAAAACAAGAGGAGCAGGGCTGAGGCCGAAGCACAGTGCTCGGAACTGATACACCACCTTCCTGTACACAAACCTCAGATAATGTTGAGAGTTTGGATGAATCGGAATGTGGAAGTATGCATCCTGCAGGTCAAGAGAGACCATCCAGAGACCGCAGCTAAAACAGATTTGGTAGTCTCCATCGTGAATTTTGTTTTTACAACAAACACATTGAGAGCACTTACATCTAGCACTGGCCTCCAACCTCCTGTGTTCTTCGGAACCAGGAAGAGACGGTTGTAAAAACCTGGGGATTGAAGGTCCGAGACTTTCACCACCGCCCCCTTTTCCAACAACAGAGAAACTTGATGATGCAAAGCCTGTCTCTTTGTCTCCTCTCGATACCCGGGAGAGATGTCTATCGGAAATTTCACTAGCGGAGGTCTTCGTACAAAAGGAATTTTGTAACCCTCCTTCAGAAACAAAACTGACTCCCGGGCTGCACCCCTCTTCTCCCAGGCCTGCCAAACGTTTGTCAATCTGGCCCCTACCGCTGTCTGAAGCCGTGGGCAGTCAGACTCTACCACGTGAGGATCTGGATCCTCTTTTCTTACCTCGTTTGTTATCTGAATGAGAATTTCCCCTGCTGGGGGCTTTGCCACGAAAAGGCGGAATAAACCTTGCAGCTGGCGTGTCAAACTTGGGTTTGTTGGCATGAGAAGAAGAAGGCAAAACCTTGCGCGCAGTCTTGGCCACCAAATCGTGCGTGTCCTTCAGAGCAAGAGATGCCGCGATATCTTTAATAAGATGTTGAGGGAACAGAGTAGACGATAAGGGAGCAAAAATAAGTTCTGACTTCTGACAGGGAGTAACCCCTACAGAAAGAAAAGAACACAAGGCTTCTCTTTTCTTAAGAACTCCTGCTGTGAACGTAGCCGCCAGTTCATTGGAGCCATCCCTTATGGCCTTGTCCATGCAAGACATTATTTGAATAGTAACATCATTGTCCGATGAAGAGACCTTCTTACTTAAGGCTCACAGGGACCAATCCAAAAAATTAAAAACCTCGAAGGCACGAAAAATTCCTTTAAGGAGATGATCCAGCTCTGTGGAAGACCAGAAAATCTTTGAGCGTCTCATGGCTAGACGACGAGAAGTGTCTACAAGGCTTGAGAAGTCTCCCTGGGCAGAGGCAGGAACTCCCAAGACGAGAACTTCTCCTGTGTCATATCAGACGATCGCACGAGAGGCCAATTTAAAAGGGGGAAAGGCAAAGGAAGACTTTCCTAAACTTCTTCTGGTTACTAACCAGTCTCCCAACAAACGCATGGCTCTCTTAGAAGAGCGAGAGAGAACCAACTTCGTAAACGACGGAGTAGATGAAGTCATGCCTAAAATAAATTCAGAAGGCGGCGAACGTGGAGCCGCAGTAACAAAATGATCGGGAAAAACATCCCAAAAGATATTCATAATCTTTTTAAAGTCAAGGGATTGTTGGACAACCCTAGGCTCCTCCCCTTCTGATTGAATCCCCGAAGGAACATTAGCTGAAAGGGGATCATCAACTTCTTCTTCAGAAGGAACATCATCTGACAAAGGTAAAGTCTTGCTACACGGAGAAAAATCAGAATGACGAGACGGCAAAGCCTGACAGGCTACATCAACTTGTAAATGAGCCGCAGAAAAAATCGAGGGGACGACGTCACGTCGAGACTGCAAAGACTGATGGTCTACGCCACAAAGGGACAGAGGAGACTGATGTTGTATGTCAAAACGAGACTGCTGCGACTGTCGTTCGACGTTACGTCGGGTCAACGGAGTCGGCCGATGAACATCACGTCGGGGCTGCGGCGACTGCAGCTCAACGTAACGTTGTGACTGCGGAAACTGAAGTTCAAAGTCTCGTGACTGACGTGACTGACGGGAAACACGTTCTGAATCACGTTTAACCGCAAAGCTGACATTAGGGATAACGTCAGAGCGACGAGATAAATCTCGCTTAGGAGGTTGAAGACCTGAATCACGCTTGCCGGTACCGTGACGAACCGCAAGTAAAGGTTCCTTACGCACAGGAACATGATCGTAAACTTCCATTAAGGAGGAAAGTTTTAACTGCATATCTTGTAAGACGCTTAACTTAGGGTCAACAGAACTCGAAACAGATCGTGACGTCGGTAACGTCTGTGCATGCACGTCATCGCACTGAACGTCACGTTTGCGCTTAATAGGAGAGTAATCCTACGATGACCGAATACGATCGGGGCTGTCCCAATGACTACAGCCAGGACGTTGGACCTGTCCTGAAGGGACTGACTTGCGCTTCAACGGTCTCGAAAACTTACGCCAAGGTTTTTTAAGAGACGAATCATCGGAAGACGAGGAGAACTTCGTCTCTCCTGTCTTATGGTAAGGACGTGCTTGAAGAACAACGTCTGATACCTTTGAGGGAACATTCTGTTCATTGGTTAACACCTCTCGCTCCCTTAGGTCCTACGACATTCCTTCTCCCTGGGGTAGGGGAGCCTGAAAGAGGTCTCGGACAAGCACGAACAGACGAATCCTCCGGCAAAACACTAAACACATTTGTTGCACTTTTCACTTTATCACTTTGACCCTTTAAAATCTTAACGTCGGACATAAGTTGATTCCTGTCCGAGGCCAACGATTCGACCTTCTCACCCAACGCTTGAATGGCCATTAACATATCTCGCATAGAAGCTTCATTAGTGCCAATAGGGGGTTCTGAAACTACCACTACAGGAGGAGGATTAGGTTCAGGGACATGGGAAGAGGAAAATTCTTGAGATCTCGAAGAGCTTCTTCTAACCCTATCTCTTTCGAGTTTCCGAGTATATTTATCATACTCCAACCACTTGAATTCAGACAAAACAATACATTCCTCACATCGATCCCCGAATTGACAAGATTTACCCCGGCAATTAACACAAATAGAATGAGGATCGATGGAAGCTTTAGGAAGACGTTTATTACAGTCTTTCGCACATTTACGATAGACAGGAGAAGTGTCAGCCATTGTGAAAATTTCAGAGACAGTCCAAAAATAAAGCCAAGTTCAGCAACAATAATCAAAAAAGTAATTTAAGAGTTTTATCGAAGATAAACCAACACAGCGAAAGCAATAAAACCATGAACAAGTACTTCACCAATCAGTAGAAACTTTAAGGTTAAGCGCGAGCGGAACTAATGCTGTCACTACCACCGACAGAGAAGAACTGAATTCCTGGGGAAATATATGCGGTATCTGGCCGATAGTCGGCGCTGGTGGTCACACCCAGCAACCATCATGACGATCGCTTGCGAGTTTTTGGAATCTGTCGACCGTCGGAGACGTAAGCTACATATACTGTATATTCACCGGCCAAGTTTAATATTTAAAAATGACATTTAGGATAAAAAAGGCATTTTATAATGCTGAATAAGTTTGGAGATGGAACAATGTTCAAAATTCTGAAAAAACAGTTATACCTCTCAATACAAAAGTTTCTGTATACAAAAAATTCATGATACGAAAAGAGATACAAAATATTTTTCCCCTTTCATTACAAAAAAAAACCCTCATAATAAGAACCGAGATATGCCTGCCCACCGAAAAATAATTTTTAATTCGCGGGCTGCAAAACTGTAAACTCGCCACCATCATCCTGCTCTCCGAGAAGTTATCTCCCTACCTTGATTCTAGTTACTGCCGGAAGATCCTGCTCTCCTATTTTATATCACTAAGTACATTCTTAATTTAAAAAACACTATGAACAGTACAGTACTGTATTGTGGCTATGTACAGTATGTACGTATGCACAATGCTACTACGCATATCAAAACATTACTGATATATTTTTCTTTCATTTCAGTAAATAAATAACGATTATAAAACTATTTACTGAACAATTAAAGTTTATTCATATTACAAAGTAAGTACAAATACATATTAACATCAATGAATCTTGCTTGTATTACAATTAAATAGCGTAAATATACAAGTGTAAAAAAATAGGTAGGTTATTTATTGATGTATCACCAATGAATATTAATTGTACAGTGATACCTCTACATACGATCTTAATTCGTTCTGTGAGCTGCTTCATATGTTAAAAAGATCGTATGTAGGAGCAAATATTCCCATAAGAATACACTGCAATTTGTTTAATTCGTCCCTCAGCCTAAAAACCCATGATAACTCCTTAATAAATTGCTACACATAATTACACATAACATTAATACAATTGAATAATACAGAAATATCTAAAAAAGAATAATAAAGAAATAATAAATAATAAAGGGGTTTTTATTGACACTTTACCTTAGAGACAGGCCAGCGCAGGTGTAGGAATTGCTATGCAGGAGACGGAAGATCAGCGAGGAGGTAGAGACGGCGACTGCGATAACGTACCGTAACTTATTCTAACTTACACTATGTGAACTTTAACCTAACTTAGCTTATTTTTTTTTTTCATTTTTATATATTATATTTTTTTTTTCTTTTCTATTTTTAATTTGCATCACTTTCACTCAATTCGGTCTTACTTTTCTTTGCTTCACTTTCTTTCTCATCATCATAATCACTAGACCGCTTCGTAGATTTTTTAAAGAAACTATCGAGAGAAAGTTGCTTGGTACGGCTTTTGAGAATTTTTCCTAAAGTGTGTTAAACAAACATCATCAAACTGCGCAACTACACGGCAAACCTGAAGTTTCTGTGGGTGATGCTCATCTATGAAATCAACCACGTGTTGATGATATGCCAACATCTGTTTTATTTCAGCCATACCTAAGATGTGACCTACCTCCTCGATCTCCTCCGACTCACTCAACTGCACTTGGAACTCATCATGCTGCATGGCTTGCAGCTCCTTGAGTTCCTCGGTGGTGAGCTCTTCATGATGCTCATCGACGAATTCGGTGATGTCATCTTCATCGACCTCCAGACCCATGGACTTGCCAAGGGATACAATCTCTT
The DNA here is from genome assembly GCF_036898095.1 of Palaemon carinicauda. Taxonomy (NCBI): domain Eukaryota; kingdom Metazoa; phylum Arthropoda; class Malacostraca; order Decapoda; family Palaemonidae; genus Palaemon; species Palaemon carinicauda. The sequence goes on along the minus strand of NC_090754.1, from coordinate 32,797,384 downwards.
CAATGTCTTCCTCGACGGCAACCACAGGTCCAGGCTCGGGGCCAAAACCTTCGAAATCTCTGGGAGCAACAGCATCAGCCAAAGTTTTCTTCCAAGCTGAATTCAGTGTCCGACGAGTTACTCCCTCCCAAGCCTGATCTATGATCTTTAAGCAGTGCACGATATTGAAATGGCTCCTCCAAAATTCACGCAAAGTTAAGTTGGTGCTTTGTGCGACATTAAAGCACTGCTTAAATAAGTGCTTGGTGTACAGCTTCTTGAAATTAGAGATGACTTGCTGGTCCATGGGCTGGAGGATTAGGGGTGGTATTCGGTGGAAAATACAACACATTGATGAATTTGTATTCGTCAATGATATCATCTTCGAGTCCTGGGGGGTGAGCGGGTGCATTATCCAAACAAAGCAAGCACTTCAAAGGCAAATTCCTCTCCTGAAGGTACTTCTTGACAGCAGGGCCGAAAACTATGTTTACCCATTCCACAGAGATATGCCTAGTGACCCAAGCCTTAGAATTAGAACGCCATAGAACATGCAGCAGTTCTTTATTAATTCTATGTGCTTTAAATGCCCTAGGGTTTTCTGAATGGTAAACTAATAACGGCTTTATTTTGCAGTCCCCGCTGGCGTTGGCACAAAGCGCAAGAGTCAACCGATCCTTCATAGGCTTATGTCCAGGCATTTTCTTCTCTTCGGCGGTAATGTATGTTCGACTAGGCATCTTTTTCCAAAATAGACCGGTTTCATCACAGTTGAAAACCTGCTGCTCTTCGTAGCCTTCCTCCTCCAAGATCTTTTCGAACTTTTTAACAAAATCATTAGCAGCCTTGGTGTCTTAACTTGAAGCCTCTCCATGCCAAACAAATGAATGAATCCCGGTCCGTTTCCTAAATTTCTCGAACCAACCTCGAGACGCCTTGAATTCCTCCATCGTAGGATCGGTTGAACTCTCCCCTGCGTCACCCCCAGAGCTCGCCGCCTTCAAGTCATTATAGATAACGCTGGCCTTCTCACAAATGATCGTTTCAGTGATCGTATCGCCAACAATCTCCTTGTCCTTTATCCAGACCAACAAAAGGCATTCCATCTCTTCCAGAGTAGGGCTACGACGTTTAGAAATACAGTGAACCCTCGCTACTTCGCGGTTCGACCATCGCGGATTCACCACTTCGCGGATTTTTTCCATAACCCATATCTATACAGTAATATATATATATATATATATATATATATATATATGTATGTATATATGTAGGTATGTATATGTGTATACATATAAATATATATATATATATATATATATATATATATATATATATATATATATATATATATATATATATATGTAGGTATGTATATGTGTATACATATAAATATATATATATATATATATATATATATATATATATATATATATATATATATATATATATATATGTAGGTATGTATATGTGTATACATATAAATATATATATATATATATATATATATATATATATATATATATATATATATATATATATATATATATATATATATATATATATATATATATATATATATCTATCTAAAGTAGGAAGATGTGATGTAGTTCTAAGGGAAAAGTATGGGAAATATGTCTGGGTAATAAGCAAAGCTCTACCTCCAGTTTGTTTCTTCATTATGATCAGAGATAAACGTAAACAAAACATTGGTTGCCCTTTTTTATCGTGCTTTTTAGCGTGTTTAGGAAACGCATGATATAAAATCGCCTTTAATATTTGTGCCTGTTTTAGTTTAGGGTACTGTAGTACATGCATTAAGTGTTCTGTACATTAAAGGGTAGTTTGTTAACAGTACTACGTACAAGGGAAGGTTTTAAAAGTCTGAATATACATGTTGAATAAATAGGTAAATATGGTGTCACTACTTCGCGGATTTTCACCTATCGCGGCCGCGTCTGGAACCTATCTACCGCGATAAACGAGGGTTCACTGTAATGGTGATCCCCTTCGATGGTTTGACTGCTTTAATGGCTGCCTTTTGTTTTATGATCGTCGAAATCGTAGACATATTCCGGCCATACTGTTTAGCCAGATCGCTAACACGCACACCTCGCTCATGTTTTTCTATTATTTCTTGTTTTAGTTCTAATGAAAGCATTGACTTCTTCCTTTTCTTACCACTACTACTTCCTGAACCGAAACTAAGCTTTATAGGAACCATGATTATACGTAAAATAAAAAATGAAACGTGAGAAAAGGAAGATAAAAAACACTGTTAATAACGGAGCGAATAGAGAACAACCACACGATGCGCACGAGATGAGAGGACTGATCAAGGCGACGCTTGATTGATGTCCCTCCGATGTGCTGCCGTCTACCGGCGTAAACAAGAAACTACGATCGACGATTCAAGAAAATTCTACGCGTATGATCTATGTCGTGTGTTGGAGCACGACTTCGGGTGTCGAGACGCAAATTTGATCGAATTTTACTTCGGATGTTGGAAAATTTGTATGTAAAGACAATCGTATGTAGAGGTTCCACTGTATTAAAGAATAAATTAGTTACCATTAGAAATATGCGCAAGGTTAAGAAAACAGTTCGGAATGCATGATAGAAAACGTTCCTCTCTACAGTAAGGGTAACATTAATAAAGTATAGTACGTACGCTGCTTATCTATTTTGTATGTCTACAGTATTGTGCTGTACAATACTGTATGAATTGCATTATTTTCTTCCATTTATTATTGCATTATGTTCTAATAACTACTTCATTTACAGGTATTAACAGTTAGGTTATGTATATCAAATGATTCAAATTTATTTAGCTATATTTCATTGTGGTTATAGCTTTATTACAAAATTTAATGTGGGGCTTGGAACAAATTAGGTGATTTACATGTAAAAATGCCCTCATTATACGAAAAAATCATGATATAAAAGCAACTCCGGAATAATTTCGTATCTAGAGGTATTACTTATAAAATCATACTTACATACAAGGCATACTTAGTAATATAAAATTACAGTATTTTAAACTACTGAGCAATGGCATGTGGAAAAATATCTCATTCAATAGATAGAGATTGAAGATTTTTGTGTTGTATTAAGATCCATAAAATATTAAGGGAATTTTCATGAAACTTCTCGTTAACATTAAGAGAGAAAATTGATAAAATCATGTACAGTACTGTATTCTTGACTTCCCCAAAAACTACTCTGAATTACATCAATAACAGTTTGCATTTTCAAAACAACACAATCATGACTAAATTATCTTACCAGCATACCAAGGTGGATAAAATAAGCAGCACATTGATGAAAATACAATAAAAATGCTAAACAAAAATTCAACTTTGATTAAGAATTTAATATAAGGTGAATTTAACATGATAACTTACTGAAGGTAGTAATGATCCACAGGCTTTCTCAACTGAACTATGCTGTTTGAAGTCCTCCTCCATTTTTTCGGCAAGTTGAGCAGGTGTTAAAAGTGTTAGCATTAGTTCTAGGGCTTCTAATCGTGACTGAAATACAAAAATATGGTATTTAACATAATACAGACTTTTAACATAAAACAAATTTAAATTAAAACAGAGGAAATTTTTCATGCAAAAATAATGTGCTAACAGTGACAAAAAATTTCATGCTTAGATATATCACAGTTTTATCATGGCTGAAAGTTTCTGTTGGACTACCTGGTTAAGCTATACAGTACAGTATTACAAGTAATCAAAGCAGGATAAAATATTCAATTGAGCAAGATGCATAAAAACATAATCTAGATAATATAGTTATCAATTACTGTATTTCTATGCTCACCAGATATTCACATGGCTTCCAACTCAAAGCTGGCCAATTGTCGACCTCTATCGGAAAATTCAAAATCTTGTGTTTTCTCTCCCTTCAATTCAATTGTCTTAGCCCTTAGTATTGTATTAGGCCAATATGGGTTTGGGTTTACCCTTTTCAGCACAGTCATACCTCTCGACACAAAAAATCTGCTTATGAAATTTTCACACTACGAAACAAGATGCAAAGAATTTTATGACTTGCATCATGACAAATGTTTCGTGTAATGAAAGGAGATACGGCACGAGAGCCCGACCATGTCTGAGACTGATTTTAAAATTTGCGCTCCCATTGGTTATCTCACTACTCAGATGTTAGTTACCGTCATAAGATCCTGCTCTCTTATTGGTCAGCATCTCCTGTACTGTATTCCACCATGAATTTACGCATTGGCATTTCTCTTCAATTTCGTTTCAGCAGTGGTATTGAACACAATGACTTCGTGTTTGTGATTTTGCTTTTGTGAATATTGTGCATGGAAAGAAGAGGATGATGTTTTCTATGGAGTCAAAGATGGAAATAATCTAGAAGTACGAGCTGGCATGCGGTTAAGTGTGATAGCAAAGGAATATGGACGAAATCCGTCTGTGATAGGAACGATCCTCAAACAGAAGGAAGCCTTCATAGCAGCAACACCTTCTAAGGGCGTGATTGTTTCTCCAGCAAGAGGAGCCACGCCCACGATGAGATGGAGAGATTGCTGCTTGACAGGGAAATTGCAGGAGACACGATCACCGAAGCGATAATCTGCCAATAGGACAACGCCATTTTCAGTGATCTTGTGCGTGCTAAGGCTGAAGCCGACGCAGATGGAACATCGAAGCAGGCACCCCCAGAGTTCATGGCTTCTCAGGGGTGGTTACAAAAATTTAAGAGACAGTCTGGCATTCTTTAGGTAGTGTGTCATGGGGAGGCTGCAAGCTCGGGTACGAAAGCTGCCAAAGCCTTTGTTAGACCGTTCAATGAGTTGACTATCCGGGAAGGCTACAGTCCCCAGCAAGTCTTCAACTGCGACAATACTGGGCTTTTCGGAAAGAAACTGCCTCGTCTGACGTTCATCATGGAAGAAGAAAAGAAGCTACCTGGGCACAAGCCTATGAAGGAGAGGCTTACCCTTGCACTCTGTGCAAACGCCAGTGAGGATTGTAAGGTGAAACTCCTGGTGGTGTATCACTCCAACACTCCTCGAGCCTTCAAGGCCCACAGAGTGATGAAGGAAAACCTTCAGGTGTTATGGAGGGCTAATGCAAAAGCCTGGGTAACGAGAACCCTGTTCACCGAGAGGATAAACTGTTGTTTCGGCCCGACTGAAAAAATATTCAGAAGAGAAGTGCCTCCCCCTGAAATGCCTACTGGTGTTGGACAATGCCCCTGCTCACCCTCCTGGGATTGAGGAAGATATCCTAGCAGAGTATTCGTTCATCAAGGTTCTCTATCTTCCGCCTAACACCACCCCTCTCCTTCAGCCCATGGACCAGCAAGTGATTTCCAACTTCAAGAAACTCTATACGAAATATCTCTTCACAAGATGTTTCGAAATCACTGAGAGCACAAACCTCACCCTTAGTGAATTTTGGAAGGAGCATTTCGATATTGTGATATGCCTCAAAATCATCAATACAGCTTGGCAGGAGATTTTGAGGCACACCTTGAACTCTGCCTGGAAGAAGCTGTGGCCTGATGCCATCTCCACATGAGATTTCAAGGGCTTTCACGCAGACTAGTTGAAGCCGATTCTGAAAATGTTGACGATCCTGAACCTGTTGTTCAATCTGATGTTGCCAAGATCGTTACACTTGGGACATCCATGGGTCTGGAAGTTGATGAGGCCGAGATCGATGAGCTTATCAAGGAGCACCAAGAGGAACTTATGATGGATGACCTAAAGGAGTTGCAGGAAATGCAAGTGAACAAAGTTCAGGAACAGTTCTCCAGCAGCGAGGGGGAGGAGGATGATCCTATGACCACTGCAGAAATTAAGGAGGCTCTAGCTTGCTACCATAAAATGGAAATTTTGTTGAAGAGACATCCAGAAAAAGTTGTCACTGGTCGTGGTCTTGAATATTTAAATGATATTTGACTGAGTCACTTCAGCTTTCTAAGAAGCAGGCAGAAACAAGATTCCTTATATAGTTTTATTAAGAAGAGGCCTTCAGTACTAGCATGCCAAGAGGAAATTAAAAGTAAAACAAAATGTAAGAAAAGTGGCAGTGATAGAGAAAATACTTAATTAAATTTAGAAAATATAAAATGTAAAGTAAAAAAATACAAAATTAGAAAAAGACAGAAAAAAAAAAATTTTAAGTTTATCCTAGGTATCAAAAATTTTAAGAAATTTTTATTTTTCCTAACATACTTACCGAGAACTACTTTCTTAGGAGTTACCTGTAATCTCCTCTCTACCAACCAGAGTTTTGTGTAGTATACCCTATACCCATTTTCTATGGAGGGCTAACCCGGGAGTGAGAGAACGTGCCCCGAGGGTAGCCTTTGAGCTAGGTCGAGGTCCGCTTGGGTCCCGTGAGTCAGTAAGTTCCTCGGATGTTGCAAAAAGTCCCTGCAAGGGCAGAAAGGCACTCGGGGAAGGAAGGGAGGGCCATTACCCGAAAGTAGTTCTCGGTAAGTATGTTAGGAAAAATAAAAATTACTTAAAATTTTTTATTTGTTCCAACACGAATACTTACCTCGAACTACTTTCTTAGGAGACTTACACTTTAGGAGGTGGGAGTGACTTCCTGACCTTCAGACCCAGCAAGCGGATGCCAAGAAGCCTAGATATGAATTAGGTTCTAAAACAAAAACAAACTGGGAAAACGGACGGTAGGGTAAACTACACAAAGAGCTCACGTTAGTGTCTAAGTACTCACCCTTTGAAAAATTCTTCTGATGCTGAGTCCAGTAATACAGTTGCAGAAACGTGTTCTTCAATGGTTACATAAGTGTGGTTATCTCCGATAGGGATAGGAAACGGGGATTAGGGTGAAAAAGGAACGAACCTGTGTCTCCTGGTTTTGCTATCCACGATTGTGCCTGGGGCTTCACCGTTAAATCACTTGGAGCGCGGAGATGACTGTCCCAATGGAGAACCCGTCTAAGGACCTTCTTGAGTAATCCTTGAGGTAATGGGCAGTAAAGGTTGACTGGTTCGACCAGGTGCCCGCTCGAAGGATCTGGCCCACTGCCATGTTCTCCTCAAAGGCTAAGGAAGTGCTCAGACCTCTGATGTCATGGGGGTTGGGAGTACCTGGCAAGGCTAGTCCCTCCTCCTTGTAGGCCCTGGCAATAACTTGTCTCAACCAAAAGGATATGGTATTCTTCGATACCTGCTTCTTTGTAACACCTGTGGAGACGAAAAGGCTCTTGATGCCTGGCCAGAGATGTGCAGTCCTCTCAAGGTATTTTCTAATGGCACGGACAGGGCATAACCTCAAATCCTCAGGATTCCCAGTCCTAGGAATAGCTGGCACAGAGAACCCCTCGAATTTAGGATCCCAGACTGCTGGGTTCTGGGTTTTCGCCACGAACGAAGGGACGAACTTGAAAGAGATCTCTTTCCACCCCTTCGAATGAGACGTCATACGACAGCCCCTGGATCTCACCTACCCTTTTCGCAGAGGCCAAGGCCAACAAAAAGACTGTCTTGAGAGTGAGATCCCTGTCTACAATATCCTTCATTGGTTCGAACGGGGGCTACTTAACATCTTCAGGACCCTAGCTAAGTCCCACTGAGGCACCCTAACAGTTTAAGGGGGGCAGGACTGTTCAAAACTCCTGACAAGCATAGAGATGTGTCTAGAGGAGCCCAGGTCGATGCCCTTCAGAAGGAAGACTTGACCCAAGGCTGCTCGTACTCCTTTTATAGCTGGGATTGACATCCCTATCTCGTCCCTCAGATATACTAGAAAGTCTGCGATATCTGGGACCGAGGCTTTGAGGGGTTTTATGCGCTTCGAAGCGCACCACTTCGTGAAAGAGGCCCACTTCGCTTGGTAGACCGCTGGCGACGACCTTCTCAGGTATCGCGACATCCTCTTAGCCGTTCCTGACGAATATCCTTCCTTCTTCAGGAGTCGCTCGATAGTCTCCAGGCGTGAAGGCGTAGAGACTGTGGGTTGTCGTGGAACCTGAGAAAGTGTGGCTGTTGTAGAAGATCTGACCTGTCGGGGAGTGGCCACGGAGGATGGCTCGTCAGGTCTTTTAGGTCTGCGAACCACTCTCTCACCGGCCACCAGGGCGCTACCAAAGTCATCCTTAAGTTCCGGGCAGCCCTTACTCTGTTGAGCACTTGCCTGATCAACGTGAAGGGGGGAAAAGCGTACACGTCTAGGTTGTCCCACTTGTGCTGAAAGGCATCCTCCAAGGCTGCCTTTGGGTCTGGGACAGGAGAACAATACACGGGAAGTTGCGCGTTCAGCTTGGTTGCAAAGAGGTCCATCACCGGGGAACCCAACCGTTCAATGATGAGCCTGGCTACTTCTGGGAGGAGGGACCATTCTGTTCCTACTATCTGACCCATCCTGCCGAGACCGTCGGCTAGGACGTTCTTTTTCCCGGGGATGAACCTTGCCAATAACACTATCTGGTTCGCTTCCGCCCAATCTAGGATCTCTAGGGCGAGATCGCACAACTCCCTTGATTTTAAGCCTCCCTGCTTCTTTATGTACGCTACCACTGTGGCGTTGTCGCAAATCAACGCCACAGTGTTTCCCCTTAGTAGATCGATGAAGTGCAGGCAAGCTTTCTGGACTGCTTTCAACTCTAGGACATTGATGTGTAGGCCTTTCTCCCCGTCCATCCAGGTTCCTCTCGCCGTCCCGTTGAGGAGATGGGCTCCCCATCCCTGGTTGGAGGCGTCTGTGAATAGGAGCAACTCGGGAGGTTCGGTCGCGAAGGGCATCCCCTTGAGCGAGTTCGACCGGCAATGCCACCATTCCAGGGAGGGTATTGTGTTTGGTAGGACTGGAATTAATTTCTGGGGCGAGTCCAGTTGGTTCCAGAAGCTCTTCAGGTTCCATTGGACGGCCCTGAGTCTGAGTCTCCCCTGGGGAACCAGTTTCTCCAACGACACCAGATGACCTATTAGCCTTTGCCAGTCCTTCGCCCTCCTGGGTTGCCCCGACAGGAAAGGAAGAAGGATCTTCATAAGATTGCTTATCCTCTCCTCTGACGGAAAAGCTTTCACTAGTAGGGAATCCAGTGTCATCCCCAAATAGGTCATTCTGGTGGAGGGAGATAGGTTTGATTTTTCTGGGTTGATCATGATACCCCAGACCCTTGCAAAACTGGAGAAGTTTTATACACTGCTCCTTCAAAACGTCCTCCGAGGAGGAAAGAAGCAACCAGTCGTCCAGGTAACGGATGAGGCGAATGCCCCGCTCGTGAGCCCACACCGAGACTGTCGTGAAGACTCTCGTGAATACCTGGGGAGCTGTTGACAACCCGAAGCAGAGGGTCTTGAATTGCAGGATCTGGGTACCCCATTTCACCCGGAGAAACTTCCGACTTGAGGGATGGACCGGGATTTGGAAGTATGCGTCCTTGAGGTCTATGGTCATCATGTAGTCTTTCTCCCTCAAGGACAGCAAGACTGACTTCGGAGTGTCCATTTTGAAATCTGTCTTTCGCACAAACTTGTTGAGAGCTGACAGGTCTATTACCGGTCTCCAACCCCCCGTCGCCTTTTCTACCAGGAACAGGCGGCTATAGAAACCTGGCCCTGGGTGCAGGATCTCCTCCATGGCGCCCTTTTCCAACATCGTGGACACCTCTTCTTGAAGAGCCGCCCTCTTCAACGGGTCCTTGGGTGCCAACCACTCCAACAGGCTGGCCGGAATTAAAGGTGGGGGTTCTGTCAAGAACGGTAACCTGTACCCCTCCTTCAGTACGGATACTGTCCAGGGCTCTGCTCCGTGAGCCTTCCATGCTTGCCAATGTAGTCTGAGGCATCCCCCAACCTGAGGCTTGGGCAGGAGTAGGGGGCCTCCCACTCTACCTCCTCCTGGAGGAGCGGCCTGAACGGCCTCTCCTGGAGGCAGAATACCCTGTTCTAAACGAGGCCTACACTGCTGGAGCTCCTCTACGGGGGGGGGGGGGGGGGGGGGGGGGGGGGTTGAGGCGCTGAAGCCCACGAGGAAGAAGGGGCTTCTCTCCTCGACAGGTTAGGCGGGACCTGAGAAGTAGAGGGACCGTCTGAGGCTGACCTCTTGTAGGGGGGCCTCCTTACCGGTTGAGGCCTGGGAGCGTTCACTTCTTTTCTTTTAGCCACCTTTTCCATGATCTCCTCTAGCTCTTTCAAGGGGAACAAGGAGTCACCCCACACAGGAAGGCTCCTCATGGCCCTCGCCTCCCTGTCTGGGACCTTCCGGGAAAGCTTCGCCAGAATAGTGTCCCTTTTGCGAAGAACCCAATTCGCTGACAGGGCAAGGGACTGATACGTGAGGAACTTCAGGGTCTTGCCCCCGGAGATGATAAGCTCCCCCAAGAGGCTTTGCTGTTCCGGGTCCGTCAAGTCATATGTGGCTTGAACACCTACCAGTGTGGAAGCCCACCAGTCCAACCAAGAGGAGACGTGAACTAAGTCTTTCGACATCTCCTCCATCATAGCAGCCTCTGACTGCGAAAAACAAATCAGGGCTGAAGACGCTCTGTCCTCTGAGACACCCTGTCCCAGAACGTCGAGGGCAGGCTCCACCTTGCAGGCTCCCGGTCGTTGTCCCTCTGGCACATAAACCCTACTCTGTGTCTTGAGCCCTTGGAGCAACTTCGAAGAGCTCTGCGTTTTGGGAGCTTCGGCATTGCCTGCCACAACTCTATCGACATGAGCCCGTCCCAGGAAGAGATCTCGGGCCACAGGTAGGGCCAGGGAGGTTTTCTGTTGGACGGGTGCCTGCATCAAGCGGGTCAGGCTGGACCTCCAGTAGTCCTCATCGGTTGTAACCGGTTCTTCAATTCTATGATGCCTTCGAATCAGGCCTATAACCTTCCGATAGGCCGAGTCCTCGGTCGGGGAACCTTCTCTACCGTCAGCAGAACCTTTGGCCTGATCCCGAGGAGCCGGGTCACCGGGCACTCCCACCGGGCGCTTCGGTTCTGGAACAACAGGCACTCCCCTGCGGTGGTACCGGTCTTCCCCGGCGGAAACCTCCGCACCAGGTTCGGGGGTCAGAACTGGCATCGCCGTGCGGACGAGGACTACCGTTCGTGCATTCTCTCTGGGGGACGAGGACGCGGATCCCATGGGCTGACCCAACGGAGGGAACCGTTCCTTAAAGTCCGAGGGCCGAACCAGCTGTGCTGATTCGGCCAGGCTGCCCGTAAGGAAGCACGGTTCCCCCGCTAGGCGGGGTGAACCGGAAGCTTCGCGGCCTTATGCCTGCCTGAAGCGGCCTTCTCACATTTCTCCCTGCGAGGGTCATATCTTCGTCTGGAGGATGGCCTTCGTGGCGAGAAATCCCAGGATTGCCGGTCCGGAGAACGCTGCAATTCAGACTTACGGGGAACGAAGACCCAATCACCATAGGGGGACCTACTCCTCCTGTGTTTCCTCCGTGGAGAGCGGGACCGTCTCCTGCTGAACCTCGAACGGGATCTTGAGCGGGAACGCCTGCTCCTGGACCGCTCCCTCCGGCGCCGATGTCTCCTCCTGGTTTCTTCTTCTGAAGAGAACGAAGTCCCACCATCCGAAGAGCCCGACGAAACTGTACCACCCGCACGACGGGCAGAAGCGGGGGCTACGGAGGGCTTCGCGACTCGCTGCGTACCAGAGGTAGAGGGTTGCAGGAAGGTTTCTGGAACCGCCGTCAGAGGAGCTGGAAAAGAGGGTTGACGCCCTACACTAGGGAACCAGGTATCCAGGCCCTCTTCCATCCGTATTGGGGACCTACCTGGCGTTTTAGGGAACTTCCACCCGAAGGACTCACTTACCGTGGAGTCTAACTTACCCTGGGCGTCGCCAGCTGCCGAAGAACCTGAAACATAGGCCCACGAAGCGGGCAAAGAAACAGGCACAACATTACTACACCATAAGGGGTCGTCTGAGGAAATGTGCCCCCCAAGCACAAGGGCAGAGTCTCCAGAACCCCCCGACACAGCACTACCAGGCCTCCCACTAGCCTGAGAAGTCCCAGCAACCACCACTTCACACACATTAGACTCCTGGGGAAGAGCCCTCGGCTCTTTCCCCGCAACGGACTTACCTCGTCCCCTACTCTGGGTAGGGGAAGTCGAAACAGAAGCCCCGTCAGACCGTCCACTGGGTGACGGTAGCGGCGAAGAGATGCTAGATTTCCTGGGCGAACGTTTCGACGACTTCTTCTTCTTAGTGCCGTATCGCACCCACTGTATCTCACTCCAACTAACACACTCAATGCACTTATCCGATGGCGAGCACATCCTGCCCCTACAGGAGAAGCAAAGGGAGTGAGGGTCTACTTCGGGCTTGGAGAGGAACGCTCCACACGACTTTCCGGCTCTAGGCCCAGGACAACGGCGGATCTGCTCCATAGCACACAACCACATGGCACAGGAACGAAGGGAATCAAAGGGATACACTTGGGAAGCACAAGGAAGGATAGTGAACATGCAAGAACACAAGGGATAAGCACAAAGCTACCACGCGGTAACCACACGGGACACACGAGGCGGACACAAAGGGTCGAGAGAGACGAGAGCGACGTGAGAGTATGGTATCACGTTGCGACCAGAGAACTTACTGACTCACGGGACCCAAGCGGACCTTGACCTAGCTCAAAGGCTACCCTCGGGGCACGTTCTCTCACTCCCGGGTTAGCCCTCCATAGAAAATGGGTATAGGGTATACTACACAAAACTCTGGTCGGTAGAGAGGAGATTACAGGTAACTCCTAAGAAAGTAGTTCGAGGTAAGTATTCGTGTTGGAACAACTAAATGTTAATATTTCCTGACATATGATAATGTGTTTCCTAAAATTAGGTGTTTATGTTTTCTGCCACTTGTTAGCATTTTCTTATTAGAAACAAAAGTTCTTACCAAAATAAATAAATATCTTGTTAAATAGACTAAGCTAGATGATTAGTTATATTTTCAGGATTTTATTCACTCATCAGATTTCTGTATTTATATAAGCAGCTTCCAATTTTGCAACAACCCATGTATTTGAGAAGTAGAATACTTTTGCAGATATATAATTGAAGCATACATACTGGGTATAATTCTATACTATAAACACAAATAATGAAGTCCTAATCAATAAACACAGAGTACATTACTTGTGAAAAAAATATTGCCACATCATTTACTGTCCCAGATTTGATAAATACAGTACATAAAATAAAAAAAATTCACTGCCCCAGAGGAAAGATAAAACCTCTTCAGTATTTCTTTGAGAGGTCACAAAATTAACCTATATCCAGTATCAAATAGGATTAAACCCCGAATCTAAATGAGTAAAAGAATTCCTTACCTCAGCTCTGGTTTGTTGAGTAACCATTGATGACAATATGACATCAGGGCCTGGAGGAAGGTTAAGACCAGTCTTCACAGAGGATAACTGATGGTCCTCCGCTCCAACAAACCTCAATATTTCTACACAGCGACCAATAACCAAGGCAGTTACTTCATCCAGAGACCTGAAATTTTTAAAGAATCTTTAAACAGTCTACAGTGCAAAAATTTTATTTTATTCAAAAGTACTAGACATCTGCATATGCTGTTATCCAATATGTAACTAAAAACAAAATTAGAACACAATTACCAAAAAGCTACTTTATGATAAACAGTACACAAAACTGTTTAAACTCAATATGCAAACCCTTAAACATTTCAGTGCCATTGGATGTATTTAAAGTCCAATTTTTATACTACCTTCGGCAACGTTGGACATATTTTACAACCAGTTACTGAAAGTTTTATCTCTTTCTTTTGTTATTCATATATACAAAAATTTTACAAAATATGTAAAACTAGATATCAATGAAAAAGAAATTTATTCAGCTATGATAAAAAAAGTTGTAAAATACTTTCTTTGATTGGTTTTGTAATAAGTTAACCTAATGACAAAAAATGCAAAAAAGGCCTGGAGCTTGAATGCTCAAATGGTTAAGAAAGAAATGGGACTGACATGTCAGTCAAATTACAAAAGTTATGTCTCAACTTTTAAACTATTTAATCCACTTGGTTAAAAAAACAATCATAATAAACATATTCTAAAATGGTTGCTGGGGCTCGTCAATGATATCCAAAGAGATTTAATTTTTCAGGAAACTAAAATATACGATACACAAGTACAAGATATAGTTTTTATTTACCCCATTTTGCCACTGCACTAATACAAATTCAATAGACTTGCTAATTATTGAATGAGCATATTAGTCTAATTACATGCAAAATTGGTAATGAAAAAATTAATATCAGACAATATTGATCACTACAAAGGTCTTTCACTTAGTACAAATCTACAAATGGTCATTAGAAGCCCAATGACACTACAAATTCTATATAATTTGAATTTTTCGCAGCTATACAAACCTGGGTCATTTATATGGGGTAACTATTAATTATGTTTTCTATGACTGTCCTATCAAAAATTTGGTTGATTGCATCATGCTTCATTGCTGGGTAAACACATCGCTTGCACAAGGAGCAAGAGGATACTTGGTCCCAACATCTCTTCACAACACTCACCTGGTCAAAAACTTGCTGAGGGGTTGAGGCGCGACCTTTGGTAAATGACGCTGGTTTATATAGCTAGGAAAAATACAAATTATATAAAATTTGTAGTTTATTCCTATGCGGATTCAAACTTTTGAGACATTTATATGGGGATTCTGAGTCTTCCTTAGGAGGGAGGAAGTCTCCACAAAGTTAAGATGCATCGCCTTCCTCTCTGGATTATCTAATTACTATAAGTAATAACAATAGATCAATGTGATTCGTTAGAGGACAGTGTAATCAAATTCCAATTCTCCTCAGTAGTGAAGTCTCCTTGAAGTTAAGAGTTAAACCCTTCTCTGATACAATTACTATAAGTAATAGTAAGCGATCAAAGAGAATCGCCAGAGAACAGAATAGCTGGATCATAATGAGGCAAGGCTGCTTGTTCAAATCCAAAAAGGGAACCTTTGTCAGGGGTTAAGTGGTATGAACATCAAGTTTAACAATAAAAAATCAATTTTTTAGTACATCATAAAATACTAAAGGAATAAGGCACACTTACTTGCATTAAGGTGAAAAACCATGGCAGGCTTCAAGTCCAATCAAAATCATTTTCCACCTTAGAGTTCCTTCTAGCAAATAATGTCAAGAATAATTAGGCCTGAAGCTAAAACAGGCCTGTGTCCTGTGACAGCTGACAGTTAGATCATTTGTTGTACTGCCACCATAATGCATATCGAGAGGGTGACCAAAGGCTTGAATGTGCCACTTTAAAGTATACTGTATATCCAAAGGAGGGTTTATCCTTCCACTCACCAGCTTGAGGACTTGTACCACTGAGTGGTTTCGCAGAACACTGAGATTGAGGCAAGCACACATGTATCATGTGCTCGAGTGGGAGACTCTAGCGACGCTTCTCCTGAGGATGTAAAGGTTATTATGATAGTTTCTCTCAATCAGAGAAAGACGGTGTTTCAGAACAGGTTTATTGGAGCGGCCAAAACTTGCAAGCAAAAAAGTTTTGGGGACAAGTATCCTTTAGTGGTTTTGCGGAACACTAAGGATGCAACAAGACCTCATAAATCATGTGCTCGAGGGGGGTTCCTAGCAACACTTCCCCTGAGGATGCATATGTTCTCCTGATAGTATCATTACTCAGAGAGATTAAGTGTTACTGACTACTTTCTTCTGGAGCGGCAAGAGCTCGTGAACAAAAAGGATATGTCCCAGCTATTTCTTCTATCAAAAAATTTCACACTGTTCTACAGGACAGAATAACTAGTTGTCATGTGATCAGGAACCTCTTTGAGAGACAATATCGTGAAAGAGTTAACCCGAGATCTTTACCAACCAAAATCAGAATTTGTTAACAGAACCAGAAACGGGTAAGGTGGCAGATCCACAGATGCCATGTGACCGAGGTGGGATCACTGGTGACTCTTCCCCTAAAGATAACGAGTTTTCATGTTTGGCCTTAACCAACAGGAAGGCCATGTTCAGGATGATGAACTTCACTTCTGATCTGAAGGCGCCAACAGAGGGGAATACATAGTATTCCTGGACAGAGGGGTCGAAGCACTCTGATCATCAATGGACTTCTTGAGAGGCGAAATCATGAAAAAGTCCAAATGAAATTCACCGGTTCTGGTTCCCATTATAAAAATAGAAAATATAGTACTTTTTGAATTTGGTTACCAGGAAAAGGGGCCCCTGTAAGTACATAAGGATTGTTCAACTAGGCTGGTAGTGAAGTA
The DNA here is from genome assembly GCF_036898095.1 of Palaemon carinicauda. Taxonomy (NCBI): domain Eukaryota; kingdom Metazoa; phylum Arthropoda; class Malacostraca; order Decapoda; family Palaemonidae; genus Palaemon; species Palaemon carinicauda. The sequence goes on along the minus strand of NC_090754.1, from coordinate 32,781,166 downwards.
AGTCGAAGGAAAAGGTAGTTAGATCCTTGACTTAAGCTATTCTGTATGGGATCGTGAGGATAATCTTAGAAGATAAGTCCCTTCTTCCCAACTCAATAGTAAGGTGGAATACTCCTTTGAGACAGGTCCGCCCACCAGAAACCTTGGTAACGAAGGCGTCGATAGTTCTTCGGGGAGGAGAGTTCTAGTTATCTCAAACAAGGACCTGCTTCAAGATATAAAACTAGATCTGAACTTCCAAGATTGAGACAAGATCTGTTTTTCAAAATTGTCAAACAGTCCTTAATCAAGGAGACAGTCTTGGAAGGCTCCCACTCTAAAATAATCCCTAGTTAGGGTTCTATTCGACCTGAACAGTCCTTGTTGCTGACTAACTCTTCCCAGGGAAGACACCAGTTAGATTCTTACGTGACATGTCAAGCACTTTTTTTGGTCCAGCAATCTTCTCAGGTTTATCTTGAGACGTTCCAGACCCAATGACCGTTTCTTATACATAAGAAGTTGTGGTGTTCATCTGACTCACTAGGATCTCCTCGTCTTATATCTCCGTGTCAAGGGAGAAGGAAGTCGGCCATTACCATAATATTGGTCAATAACGTTGGCTAACAAGAAATCTGGCAAAATTAAATGATTCGTGACAGGAAACCATTTAAGGCCAAGCTTTACTAGGAAGTATGGATAACATAACTCTCCTGGTCATACCTGATTCATACTCATAGATAGTCCAGACCGCTCCTACTTGTTGATGACTTAACTCCGCGGGGCTGGATAATATCTTGTCTATGCATCTTCGTAAATCTCCCTCTGAAAGTTCTAATCCAAAAGTGACATCTTATCTTTTCCAGAGTAGCCTCTCTAAACTTGGAGGGGTACCTCACCAAAGCTTTGAGTAACCAACAGCCTGAAACCAACTACAGTATTCACTATTTGTTATGCCAACTACAAAATAAAAATGAGAGGGGAGATATAAAAAAAAATCCCCCTCCTACAGTGAGTCTGAGTGAACTGAAAACTTGAACCAGGTTCTTCTATCCGCAGCCAGTATTAGAATATTCTTCAGGAAGAGGATGTATAACACAGGGGGCTAAAGGCCATAGATGTCCACCTCAACACTTAGTTAGTGGAGGCCTATTTAGAATAACCATGGTGGGGAAGGAGGAAAAAGGGCTTTCAACCCTGCCTGTGGCAAATCTTCAAATCGATGTGGGGCATTACGATCCTTAAGATCTTCCGTAGTCGCATAGCAGGATAATGCTCTAGACACATGGTCAATCCATGATAAGGTTTGGATCACAGTCATTGCTGCTATTTCCATGTTCATCATTTCTGAGCCTGAAAAAAACGAAGGACAATGTAGATGGTCCTCTGTTTGGATGGACAGAACTAGGCTAGTCAAGTTCTCTAGGAATGATAATGAGCTCTGGAACGCCCCAAATAATATTCTTTGCTCAGGCAGAGCCAGAGGTGGTAACCCTGGGGACCTGTTGGCTTTAAGAGAATTCTCAGAGACTGAAACCTGCATGTTAAATAGGTTTAGTCTTTCTTTAGTTTGTCTTGGGAGTTTTAGTTCGTATTTGAATTCAGGATTTGGTGCTTGAGTCTGAATTCTGTCTCCCGGTTTTTCCTCAATGACAGGTTTCTCTAAGGGACTCTAAGTGATGATTGAGGCTCCTAATCCTCATAGCTTGGGGCGTCTCTGAAACCGACATAGAGGTTCCAAGAGGGTTTACCTCTGTTGGGTTGGCACAATCGATAACACCGGAGGACCACGTAGGGTTAACATTAGGCCTGTTTTCATGATTTATAAGGATTAGCTAATTCTTCTTGAATATCCTTCCTTTTACCAGCCGTAATCACATTGAGGCGAAGTAAGGAGGCAGCCGAAGTATGGGTTTCCTTCCCCAGATTCAGTCTTTGACAAGCGAAAGATTTTACAACTGGAAGGTCTCTGTGTTGTCCTTGACACGGGCCTCGTCTAGCAGACTGGAGTTCCATTATAGACTTAGGGTAGGAGGTTTCTTTCACATCTTTACCTCTCAAGTTTCGTGAAGGTGAATCCCGAGCAGACGATCATTCTACGGTCATCATTCATGACCATGGAGGCACAGCTTGGGCCACAACCTATCTCAACCTTGTTGTGTTGCAAAATAAGTTCTCATGCAAAAAACTAGCATATGATCAGTCCTTGTGGGGAATACCCTGGGATGGGTTGTAAGCTTGTCTTCAGCACAAAGAAAATTCCTCACGCACAGAAAATATGGCGCACGTGATGACGTCCTCACTTGCTGAGATGGCGGTGCATACAATTTTGTCTGGTTGAACGATGACCCTGTCTGAATCCTGACAAGCGGTAGTTTCCGTGATTATCCTACTCGACTTCCCTACTCTAGTAGGTAAGGAAGGAGAGAGTAAGTTAAAAGGAATGCGTAGTTTTGGGAAACTTTGGGGTGTTGATGCAGCTGATGCAATCTGACTATCCTTATCATAAGCCTATAAGAATCTCTTAAGACTACAGAGGAGACCTAAGCTTAAGGCACCCGTAGCTATACGGCAAACCTAGTTCGTGAGAACGTGTTGAGAATCGAATTGCAAACTTTCCTCTTCCAACATGGTTGCCTCATGACCCGAGGGGAAAGCTGTCTCAACAGTAGAGTCCCTCCAATGGGAGCATCTTGTTAAACATGCTTGTTCTTTTTCAATAATTAGGGTTCATGTGCTTGGACCTGGCTTAAGGCAAGAATCTTTAACAAGTGCCAGCTCAAGGTCTCGCCGAATGTAATTGACACTATTTGGGATGAGTGTCATTCGTAGATAAAGTTTAGGAGAAATCTCAACATAATAAACTAAAGGGAGATTCTCGCCGCATAGAATAAGATACATCTCCAGCTCCCATTGGGAGGAGACGCCAAAATGAAAAAAATCTTGTTAAGTTTCCTGCAACGAGGATGTGTGTCAATGTCAATGTCTGCCAAGCTCATAATAATGCCCAATAGTCACTATCCTGTCCTGTCAAGAACGTAAATACCAAGATTTACTAGACATACGCACCCACTCGTAACTACAGATAATAAATAGTCACTCAATTGAAAAAGAATTATGAAAAAGCACAAGACAAGAGAACTAAACACTAAATGGGTAGGCGAGACGAATGCAAAAGGCTCAATCATAGAGAGGAAGTGAGAGCATAGCCTCTTCACTTCGTGACTAGCAGTGTTGTGGAGAGACATTGTGAGCAAGTGTCCTCTTGGTCCTTGCGCATGCGCTGTGTATACCCAGCAATGAAGCATGATGCGACCAACCAAATTTTTGATTAGCTGGTTGTAGAAAGCATGGTAAGTAGTTACCACATACATGTATAAATGACTGAAGTTTGTATCCAAGTAGGAATAAACTAAAAGTATTTAGATAGAAAAGCATGTGCACACCTGGTGCTCAGAAAAAAAAAATAAAATTTTATACAGAAGAAAAATTATAATCTTAGAGGGTTAACATCTACTGATGTAGACGAAAACTGTCACACTGGTTCACTGCTGATGTCTTTTGATATATGTGCAGTCCCTATGAACCACAAGGCAGAAAACTGCTTTTTTTTGGTTTATATGACTACAACATGATTTTATCTACTAAAAGGCAACCCTATATCCTAGCTCTGGTTTGATTAAAGATTGTAAGTACCATTAGTCAACATTAGTCTCCAGCCATGAAAGCATCCAAAGGCAGCCTGCCTGGTCCATCATCTACATCAATGTATAGACTATAAAATTTCATTCAGATGTTGGTTAACATTGCATCAGATGTTAACTAACTATCCAGATGTTGACTAATATCTGCATGATGTTGAAATACATGTTATGTACTGTATTAGGAAGATGAAAATGGCAATGGTAACTGTCATACATCCTAATAGCCTGAGAGGAGACAAATGCACTCAGACAAAGTATACAGAAGCGTTGCTATCTAGGGATTTTCCTTTCAAAAAAGAGAGCGAGAGAGAGAGAGAGAGAGAGAGAGAGAGAGAGAGAGAGAGAGAGAGAGAGAGAGAGAGAGAGAGAGAGGAGAGAGGAGAGAGAGAGAGAGAGAGAGGAGAGAGAGAGAGAGAGAGAGGAGAGAGAGAGAGAGAGAGAGAGGAGAGAAGAGAGAGAGGAGAGAGAGAGAGAGAGAGAGAGAGAGAGGAGAGAGGAGAGAGAGAAAAATACTTTGTCTCTTAATATCAAAATACTTTGTCTCTTAATATCAAAAATACTTTGTCTCTTAAGGGCTAAAACAGAATCTAAAACACTACTCACAATTCTGCAGATCCTTTGGGCAACAATGAAGCTGGTTTTACAGCAATCAAAAGAAAAAGACTCTGTGTTACAATATGAAGACTGGCTTCCTCATAGCAAACACCTTCCTCAGTTGCATCATGACCACTTTCCTCAGCATCTGTAAAAATAAACAGATTGCAATACTTCATCATAACAATATTTTGTATGTCAGCTTTTCACTCCTTTTTTTGGTGCACTATCAACCTGAACTAAGTTCAGGTCTAGACCTTAATCTCTTCCTTTATTCCATAACTTCCTGGACATTCCTACAAGTCTGTCCTTCTACTTCTATATTTTACTGCCCTCCTGTCCAAATGTTCCTATTCTTTCTCATCAAATATCTATATCTCAATTTATGTGACCTCACTTGATTGCCCAGCCTTTGGACACCAAACTTTTTTGGCACTTCTTCATTAGGAATATGATCTTCCCACTGTACTTTGTACTTGAACCTTGGAATTCTATAGGTACTCTTTTTTCAAAATTCAATCCATTTCCTTATTAGTACCCATATTTCTGACACATTATAGTACAAGGCTTATGTCCCCATCACAAGCCTTCACTATCACTCTAATAGTTGGACATTCTTTATTTACCAGTACAGCTACCTCTCTCCAATTAATTCATACTACAGCTACTTCTTTCCTTACTATTTTTCAACTCCTGCATCACAGTCAAGTGTCGCCATGGTTGGAATTTTACTTACATGAGTTTTGTTCTAGTCACCATAGTCAGTCAAGAATTGCATCTATATAAATACTGTGCCTTTCATAAAATGGTGTCATACACTATACATGGTATAGGGTATCTACATATGTATACATAACTTTAGAACATCCTCCTCTAAACAGTGTGCCTAAAGTACTATCAATATTACTTTTAATTAAAAGTTTATTCATGCTAAATATATACAATTGTTTGAAGTCTGTTTTGTTTAAGGAGTGAGATATACAGTACAAAATACAGTGTAGTCTGACTTCCTTATTCGCGAATTCAGGAACTGCAGATTCACTTATATAAGGCAGCTAATTTTGTACTAATTTAGTCAACTATACACAGTAATTCAGTTATACACTGCCAATGAAAAAAATTGGTTAAAAATAAAAATTGGGGGTGAAAAGAAATAACCTTGAGGGGTTATGTCTAACAAGACTGCTGTTCCATGCAGGTGTGAAGGGATGAGGAGGAGATCACTAGGAATTGGAATCCGAAACCGTGTAAGTGATCCAACGAGTTCTCTAACTCATGGAGAGAAGTTGGAGAAAATATAATCCCGAAAGATTATGTTTCTTGAGTCTCATTCTGAATAACAGGGGAAGGTGGCAGGTGAGAGTGATTGCAAGACTTCTATTGCTGCAACCACTGTGTAAAATATGTTTTGTCTTCCTGGATAAGTCCGGCGGTGTATGGGTGAGAGCGCATGCATGACTAATGTAGATCTTGTCATCCAATGAAGATGTCAATTTGTCAGGTAACCATGTACCAAAACGGGTGACCAAGGTTAGAGAAAAGAGCAAAGGAGGCAACCTAGTCACTAACGCACACAGCACGTCAGCCAACTAGTAGTAGTAATAAAAGTAATAGTAGTAGTATGGTCCGATGAACATTTGTAAGGGTCAAACGTTCGTGGACGCTGATGAGAACTTGGGACCCTATGAGAAGTTTGAGCATCTGTATATACAGGTCCTTTAAACATCTGCATGACCTCTTGAGTCACGTCGAGAGCTGAAGCTCATGAGAGGTTCTAAAGATGAATTGCAACGGGAAACGGGAATCCATTCCGACTGTACTTGAGTGAAAAAAAACACATTCCAAGTGGCGAGTGAGGTACTAAGCACCAAGGCTGACAAGTGTGCTGCCCCTCCCATTCCTAGTGAGTGCTGGATTAGGTTCCAAGAAGGGAGTGTGTGCTAAACTCCCTCAACTGCATGTCGTGGTAAGCGCTACTGAAGTAGCGTTGTGAAAAAAAAAAGATTGTTTAGGAAAAATACAAATTTTGAATGTAGTACTTTACTAGAATATTGTTTGGCTATGATTTTTTTTAATGCTTTTTATTATCTGTACATTGTTGAGCCCTTGTCCATCTCCTTTGTCTCACCATCCATTTCTTTGTTTTTACAGAGCTACGGCTTACTGCACCCAGCAGGGATCAGGTTAGGGTTAACCTGTGCAAGAAACTAGACAGTAAATGTTAGAGTCTACTCATCACCATGTTGATCCAGGGGAAACTAGAAAAATAAAAATGCTTGGGAAAGGAGCAATCTAGACTACTAAGTGTTCCAGTGAGAGAGAGAAAAAAAACAGGAATTCCTTTGAGTTTTAGTCTTATCACTGACAGTTGTGTTCCCATCACATGGTAATATCCTCTTATCTTTTAAAAGTTAATTTTCCTAGTCCCCAGAAAAAAGTAACCACAAAGTGGAGCAAAATATGTTTGAGGACAGTCAATGTCCAGACCCTGATTACTTACTGTGCAGATAGTGAACAGCAATGTTGCAGAGTTCTCCTTAGCCTGAAGCTTTCTTATGTACCTTGACCGAAAAGGCTCTGTCTTGATGGAAGCGGTTTGAAAGTTTTGCCTCATACAAGATGGGACAGTATTCATTATAGAAAAAAAATCTTATTCTATATCTTTGTTCTTAATGTGAGGGCTTACTGAAAAACCTGTTCCTGGTAACTTTGTATTTGAAAGGAGTGTCTCCAACGTAAGAAGGTTTTTTTGTCAAATCTTTTTTTTGGGAGGGCTATTTATTGTTGGTCAAGACTCATTTGATATTGTAGACCTGTATTTTCTCATCATTGTACATTTTTTCTTTTCAATTTGAAATAAATAGATTTTTATTTTTTTCGATTCAAATTGTTTCCTTTCATTAGATGTCCCCCTTTCAACTTTATTTTTTTCTCCTAATGTTCCTAAGGTTCACTTAAACAGAGAAAAATTCTTACTTAAAGTATATAGAGTTCTGCTATTGTTCTGAAGAACTGTGTACTCTGAAAAAAGATATTGGGAAGTTCTCAAGTTCTAGCTGGATCCCCTTGCGCAGTAAAAAATCAAGGGGTGGTGCCCAGTCCACAGTCTATTCTTGACTGTTTACCTTTGCCCCGATCTCTGGGTATTGCACCATATTTTTAGTGTAGTGAGAAGTTGTGGTGCTGTCAGCATTCTGGCACTAGGCAGTCTGTGCTTCATCTGGCCACTGTCCGCAAACCACTATAGCATGACCCATAGAAACTGCACGTTGAAGTTCTGTGTGCTGCCGCCGTCAAGAACACACCGAAGCAGCGCACACCTGTGTGCTATCGCAGATATGAGAGATAGCGTTGATGAGGTAGCGCTAGCTCTTGCTCTGGATAAAGAGTCTAGAGTGTGTTATCTAGATGAGGAGACTTGCTAGGAGACTCAAAAGCGATGGTTGAAGCAATAGCTCTTGAGTGCTATTGAGTATGACGAGTAGAGAAGGAGTCTCGTTGGGAAGAGCAGTGGACTCGCTTGTAGTGAGGATCGTAGCCGATAGTGCTCTGCGATCCTCGCCAGAGAAGTTCTTCATCGAACGAAGATGAAAATGACTGCCCCAGAAGTCAAGGCCTCCAAGACTCATTGCTAGCTGTCTGCGATTCTAACCGCAAGCGGGAAGTGTTGTTCGTCAAAGGCGGAGGGCAACGTTACCTCGGAAGGGAAGGTCGCGAGCTGGGCAGCTCTGTGACCCTGAACAGTGGTCGCTATTCTAGGAGTTGTCCTGAGCTGGCCTGCAGTGGCCTGTTGGAAACTCGGTCACGAGCTGGAGACTGGTCACTGATCCTCAACAGGAACCTGGTCATGAGCTGGTCTGTGTTGCCTCATCGTTAGTCCTGAAGTGTGGTAGAGAACAGAAGGGTGATCACGAGTAAAGGAATTGTCAGGCACTGGAAACGGTTGCTGGAACTCCAGTAACCTGGAAGCGAGCTGATGGGCGATCGTGAGCTGACAGGCGATCATGAGTTGACAGACGATCACGAGCCGACGTGAGATTATGAAATGATGGGGGATTGTGGGCGATCATGATCTGCAGAAGGACTGGGAAAGGCGAGTCTACTAGAAAAGATGAGTCAGCTAGGTGAGATGAGTTAGCTGGACAAGATGAGTCTGCTGGGAGAGATGATACACCCAGGAGAACATGCCATCAGACGCTGGAAGTGTCAAGCTCGCAGAGGGGCGAGTAACATCTTGATGCTCCGACAGGCTACACACCAAGAGATTAGAGAAAGGCATGGATGAGTCCATAACCCTCTCTTACTCCCATGTGGCAAGGACTACTCTGGGGAGGACTGAACCCATGTACGGGAAAGGTGTAACCCATGAGTAGCAGGAACAAGCTTCGAACTTTGCCCTTCCTCCGTCAGCTGTCAGCATGTTAAGGAACTGCCGCAGGCATAGGCAATGAAGGCAGTGATAGGACAAAGGAGCAATTTCCACAGAAACAGGTACATACTTCGGAGTTTGCACTCCCTCTGCCGGCTGCCATTGCAAAATGAGGGAGTGTGTCGTCATCAGCTCTAAAGAAAACCACTCAGGAGAAAACCTAACCCCTGAACAGGAAAGGTGGTCCAAGAGGTGCAGGAACATGCTTCCAACTTTGCACTCCTTACACTGGCTGCATTAGCTGAATGATGGAGTTCGACAGCGTCAGATCTGAAGAAAACCACTTGGGAGAAAAACCTAATCTGCTCATGAGAAAGGTGTCCCCGAAGAGATACCGGAACATGCTTCAGACTTTGCACTCCCTCCGCCGTCTGCCATCGCAGAACAAGGGAGTGCAGCATCATCAGCCCTGAAGAAAACCACTTGGGAGAAAACCTAACCCACAGAAAAATGCTTCAGGCTTTGCAATTCCTCCATCGGCTGCCATCGCAGAACAAGGGAGTGCGGCGTCAGCAGCAAAGAGGAGCAAGACAGAAGTCGAGCTCTGGGTAGCCCGCACGCGGTCTAACCTGTCGAAATCGTAGGGTGTGATTAACACCTACTTCAATACAGTAAAGGAGCATCCACACAGAGAACGACTTCCCTCCAGAGGAGGCCAGAGTCACTACACTAGGGGAAGCCCAGGAGGCCTCCAGCCTAAGGGTTCTTTGGCATCAAAGGAAAGAGATCATAAGAAGAGGTTCTCTGCCCTCGAGAAACACCAGGCACCGTCTCCAAAACAGCAATGCTTACCCCTGAGAAGATGAAATAACCATATAAGATTAATTTAGTAAAAGGCCAGTCAAAAACGGTTGGGCAGTGGAGAGAGACGAACGTCCATTCTTTACCAAACCAAAATAAAAGTGACGATAGAAGACAGGTGTGTATGAGCAGGGTAGCTGGTACTAACCCTCCTCTAACTAGCGGTGGGGTAGTTACACCTCACAAAAGGTCTTATGGCTAGTCTTCCAGCTTTGCTGAAAGTTATATCCCTAACAAAGAGCCAAAGGGTTTCTATTTAGTGTCGGAACAACTGTATATGAAAAGTGCTCCTACCCTGACCAAGAGGCAAACCTTTGCCTGTTAAGAGTAAGAGCATAGGGTGCAGTGACATGACTTACAAGACAGATATAGCCTATGTAGGTTGAATTTAACTCCTCCATACTTACTTTTTTTGAATTCAGGATTTTTACTAAGAATCTTAATCAATCTATCGCCACCATGAAATGGCGATTTTCTTCACCTTGTGAATAACTTATACCCTTGGGGAATTATATTTCACAAAATGAAATATTTGAACATCCCTTAAAACACAAGGATTTAAGTATTGGTAAAGGAAAATTCTGAAGGTGTATACAAATTATACCAAAGACTGAATTAACTATACACCATAAAAATTAAAATCAGATAAGAATAGAATTAGTAACATCCCATTTCTTAATAGTAAGTCACATTAATTATTCAAAAATTACTGTCTTTACCATAACTTGATTCTGTGGAACATTATTACCGCAAAAAGTACTTGATGCTGTTGAATCTAAATGATTAAAGCAAGAAAAACATGATAAAAAATAATGAAATAACTGGTAGACACCAAAATTCTCTAAGTTTGTCTATATCTTATATATCTGTTTTTCAATTTCACAAAAGGAGAAGTAACAATTCTGACGAAAAAACTGTAAGCATCACATTATATAAAACTAAGTTTAGAATATATTTTTCTAATCCAACTTGATAACTATTTCTTTAGAAATATTAAAACTGTCACCAAGAAATATCAAAATATATGTTTCATACCTGTATCTTCATAGGCTCCTGGAGTTCTCATGGACATTAAGCGTTCTCGAAGCTCTCGTATTTCTTCTTGATCTTCATTTGAACCTAAAGATAAGAAAGATTTCATGTAAAATTTATTGCTAAGTGTAACCTTCCAAGACTAACACTGGTCATTTCAATCAATCTCACATTTGTCAAATTAAACCTGAGTGAGGGCCTTTGCCCCTTAAGTCAAGAAAATGTATCATAATTAAAATTGAGCTAGTTCCATCAACATTAAAGTATAAATTAATTTACTGGAAAGCAACATTCTTGTAAAGATGGACTGACTCTGAAGCAACTAATCTTAAATAATTACACTTAAAAATAATGCAACAAGCTAGTGAAGGAAATACATGTCATGTACAGAAAATGAAACCTTTAGCAGCAGCAGCAGGAAGGAGAGAGAGAGAGAGAGAGAGAGAGAGAGAGAGAGAGAGAGAGAGAGAGAGAGAGAGAGTGTGTGTGTGTGTGTGTGTGTGTGTGTGTGTGTGTGTGTGTGTGTGTGTGTGTGTGTGTGTGTGTGTGTGTGTGTGTACAAGGATTTTGGATGTCTCAAAGACTTTTTAGTCCATCCACGGAGACTTCATTTGCTCTATGTTAAGGTGATTTAATTTAAGCCTTTAGAGAGTTCTTATGATCTTGTCTAACCTATTCTTGAACTCGTTTACCGTGTTATTGTTTCCTACATCTGCTGGAGGTCTATTCCAAGTATTTACTATTTTGTATGTAAAAAATTGCCACATTGAGTGGTGTATCTTTTCAATGTCAGTTTGTGCTAAGCATGAATAGACTTGTAATCTAAATTTGTTATTCCTTAAAGAATTTTTAATGCCTCTACTAACTGACCCCTTAGTGTCAAGTTTGTATATCAAATAAGTTCAAACGTTCCATCCTGCGTCTATATCCAAATTGCCTTAGTGTTGGAATTAGTTTGGAGACCCTAGCTTGTCGTGCTTCCAGTCTATCTATATCCTTCTGAATTGGAATCCGTATTCTAGATGGGGTCTTACTAGTGATGTGTACAGCTGTAGTAGGGTGTTTTTTGTTTCTGTATTTGAATTGTCTCTTTATGTAGCCTATTAGTTACTGTGCTTCTTTTTCAGCTTTTATGCTCTGCTTGAAGAACTTCAAAACCTTACTGATAATAATACTGAAATCTGTTGAAAGGCATTTTGCTATTTCCAGACCATTTTCCTAGATTCATTAGATCTCTCTTAAGGCTTTTATGATTTCTGAGTGAGCAGCATTTATGGCTAGTTTAGTATTGTCAGTAAATTTGGCTATTCTACTAGTTAATCCTAAATCTATTGCTTTACTTTTTACTTATTATTCTATTCAAATATATGAAAAATAATAATGTCAAATTAAAAGTACATATTATTTCGAAATTTATTGAATGTGACTCTATTAATTGCATAGTACTACAAAGAGGCGAGCAATCAAGGCCACTCCCCCTCCCCTGTTTTGACATGTTTATGATCAGAGAGAGGAGTTGAATATTGACGGAACATTTAAATTATTTCTCTGAGCATATTTCTATTTTCTTTCCTGATGATGAGGATCCACTAACAGGAAACAAATGTTTTTGTAGTCTTCTTTGACTTTATGTATAAATAATGTAAGTACAGTATTAGACAAATACTAGAAGTCAAAACTAATTTCCTTTACATGTAATAATGAAGGTACCATACAGGTTGTCAGTTCACTGAAAACCTACCTACTGTCATGAACATGACACATTAGTGTTTTCCTTTATCCAGTCTTTAATCAAATTTTCTGGATTAACTAAATAGATATTCAACTCGAATTTTCCACAAATTTAATGTATATTAGGGTTTAGTAAATAAGTCTGCTTAATACTATTGTTCCTAAAAGAATTCTTTTCAGTAAAAATATTGAATACTGTATACCATTAGGACTAAAAAATACAAACCTGGCTCATGACTCATGGGTACTCTAAGAGACAGCATCTGCTCCACAATTTCCCTTTCAACCCTGGTTCGATCTTCTTCTGGGGCGACATCCGATCCAGTTGTAGACCTTTCACGTTCTGGAAGAAAAAGTTTCCCTTTTTATCTTAATTTACTCAACTAATAAGCAACATTCTATATATCTTCTTAAATAAAATTATTATCCTTTGAAAACTTTATCTAAACAAACCATTATCTTTAGCATAGCCCATATACTGTGTCGAACAAAATCACAGAAATATCAGAACTAGATGATAAGCCCCATGTACATGACCTGATTTCCTTACGGAAATAAGAATTTTAATCATAAAATCTATTATTTAAATACTTACCTGGTATTCATCACTGTGGTAGCCTCTTTGATATGTATCTACCTGACAATCTGTTGGACGAGAGTTTGACATCCACTCAAACTCAATAGTTTCTAGTACTGCATTGTCTGCAACCTCACCATCATTGCCCAGCCCTTCCTGGTCCTACCTTGATGCAGAGGGAGCTTGGGCACTGGTCATAAGTACTTTATATTTATATGGTCAGTCTCTATGACTTTTTCCTGTCCTTTGCTTCTGCCATTCATGAGCAACCTTTAAACCTTTAAGCTGTAGTTTTATTACCGCTTAAATAAAGAGTAAAAAAAAATTTCTCTCCATGCTTTATATTTCTTATTACCCTAGGATGTTATTGGCAGAGCATAATCTGTGAGGCACCATTGTAAACAACAGCAGTGTGGGTACAACACTAACCTTACAATTATAACCTACTCAACATAATGCACCTTCTAACATCACTAAAAAGTGGGGAGGAGGAGAAAACAATATATAAACACTAGGGATGCATAGAAATAATAGATTTTATTATCAAAATTCCGTTTATTTCCATTATATCTTTGGAGACTGATGGACGTACCTGATGTTGTCAAACTCATGACCTCATAGACAACAGATGGATGTCATCAAAATATTTTTCTTTTTTCAAACCATTATTAAAAATAAAAAATTGTGCCTAAGTGTAAAATAGGCTTATACTAGTGTTAGAGACTTAGTTGAATAACTAATGGAAAAAACTTTAATTTTTAGCAATCACTGTTTTTGAGCTCAAATCTTTTTTTTATTATACGAACATTATTTCTAGTAATTTACGTAAGATTTGCTCGATCAAATTTGAAAAGTAAAATCCTTAATAATACAAAATTTATTCATAAAAAAATGCACCAAACCTCACATTCTTATCTTTAATACATTTTTTGGCAAGCATTTATGTATGCATAGGTAGCATTTTTTTCTGCCACTAACACAAAATATGACAAATTCGAAGATAATTTGTATTTTTCCTAACCATACAAACCTTAGCTATTTACAAAGGGTTACCTTTTAGCGCAGATGAAATGGCGAGCCATTAGAATTTAACGAGGGTGTATTACCCCCGCGCTAGTTAGCGGGGGGGTGGGGGGGGTAGGGGAGTGGTAGCTAGCTACCCCTCCCCCCCCCTCTCACACACAGATGAATGCTCACTTTCACTTAGAGGTAGGACTTGTCTTGGGGGACAGGGCTGGCGGGCAAATATGTGTAAATAGCTAAGGTTTGTATGATTAGGAAAAATACAAATTATCTTCGAATTTGTCATTTGTTCCGTAACCGAAATACAAACCACGCTATTTACAAAGGGTGACTTACCCCTTAGGTAGGGTGGAAAGTCCCCAGCCATACTGGCTTTGGCTTTACCCGGGGACTCAGAATCCGAGTGAGTCGCACTCGAGAAAAGGAGTCCCTGCACCTCACAAGTTCCTTGCTTCGCAAGGAACCATGTGGCCTACGTAAGCTTGTGTGTGAAGGAAGAAGTGTGACCCGTCCTAGGCAGTTGACCTGGAGTTCCAGAAGGAACTCTGGGTTAGGACGTTCCCAATACCACCTCGTCAGGGTATGGGGGACGCGACAGTATTGACTCAATACTCGGAACACAAGGAAGCATGGTTTACCTGCAGAGGTTCGAGGTCAGCTATGCAGAGACCAGGATGCTGCTTCCCCATAGAGGGGATGATGAAGAAAGAGGTAAGGGCCAGACATACTTCTTTCGTTCATGCAGACTAAAACCTGATAACAATGCCCTTAACCTTCTGCTACCTGTCCAAAAAGGAGCCTGAGGTTAGACCAGCTGTTGTGTAGCCACCACAGAGCGATAGAAAACGTTTCGAGACTCCTGTGGGTCACGCCCTGCAGGAAGCGGGCTGCGAAGGTCATTAGACGCTTCCAGACTCCAGCTTGTAGCACCTGCGTCACAGAGTAGTATTACTCGAAGGCGAGGAACGTTGCGATGTATCCAACATCGTGCTGTAGGGCGACGTGACGGGGGAGGGTCTGGAGACAGGTCGAGATGAATGTCTTTGAGTCCGGGCTGAAGAGGTATACTGGTGACTCTCCCCCATGTCCTCCTTGTGCTCCCAAATCGGCTGCCATTGAGGACAAACTGCAGCTGTTCCCAGCGCTAACCTCTCGATTCCTTTACTGGCAAGAAAGAGAAGGTCTTGGGATATCAGATACAGAATGGAGACTCGAAATCTTGAATGAATCGGACCGAAGGGCCGGGACCCCCAGATTCTGAGTCTAGCCAACAACTCAGGAGCAAGCCTGAATGTTGCCTTCCCCTCTTTCTTAGAAAGGGGGGAGTCGTAAGAGACCAAGAAGATTGCTTACACACTGGCCGTGGCCAGAGTGAGCAGGAGACCCAAGTCGGAATACAATCCGAGGCCTGTCGTAAAGGGTCTTGAGAAGATCTCTTAAAGGACTAAAAGTCCGAGCCATGCTCCAAGTTGGAGATCTTCCTCCGACTAGGGCAGGGACGATCGTAGCTTCGCATAAGCGAAGATAGATCCAGCGGGCAGGAAAAAGTTATTCCTTTAAGCCTGAAGGTCAGGGAAAGGCTGAGCGACAGGCTTCATTGCCGAGAGCGGAAAGGAGTTTCCTCCCGCCGAAAGGCAATAAGACCGTTATTGCTGGAGAAGAGGCCTCAAGGGAAGAGGTATATCTCCCACGGCACCAACCATCTTAGACTCTTCACTTTGCCTGGGAGACCCCTGTGGATGACTATCGCAGATGACGCGACCTCCGTACCGCGACTGTAGCGGGTTGTCTCTTCTTGAGGAGGAGGCGTAGTGTCTCCAGGCATGAAGCCGAAGCGACGCCCCGGTTCGGGAGAGATGTCTCAGTGTGGTTGCTTGAGTAGTCTGCGCTGTGGGAGAAGCTCTCCCGGGAGTTCCGTCAGGGGAAGCAGAGGGTCCAGAAACCGTTCTGCGCATAGTCCCAGTGGAGCTCTCCCATTGAAATGTTGACAGACAACCTGGTCTTGTTGAGACCCATTGTCCACAGACAAAAAGGAGGGAAGACGCAGGCGTCGAAGTTGTCCCACCATCACCGGAATGCATCTTGCCAGAGTCTCGGGGTCTGAGACTGGGGGGAAGAATAGCGGAAGCTTGAGGTTCCAAGCTGTCGCGATCAGGTCCCCCAGACCAGTACTTGCTGGTTACCCAAGGTCAAAGACCCCCAGGTACACTCTCTCTACGAGGCTCTGCTCGGATAGTCTGAGAGAACATTCCCCTGCCTGGAATGAGAGAGCCGATGGTGGTATTGAGAGAATCTCAATCATCCCGGTATCTCTACTGCAAGATGTGAAGGTGTGAAAATGCGTCCCCTGCTGGTTAGAATACGCCAGAATCATGAAGTCGACGCGCACGGGGCGACTCGGCAGGAGCTGTAGGATCTGTAGAGGGGCCAGACTAAGGCCCCTAAGCCTGCCTGAATGATGGAGAGGTATCCTTCAGGTCTTGACCATAGGCCTGGACCGGAACATGCCCCCTCCTTTCCTTTGACGAGTCCGAGAACAGCATCAAGAATGTGGGGAAAGGACGAGAATATTCACTACCATCAAGAGGCTCCATAGGTCAACACCCATTGCAGGTCTAATAGTTCCGCTGGTCCCATAGGGGCCAGGAAGTCCGGTCAAACATTGCCTGAAGCCACCGGAACTTGGATCGCCCCACATGGAACTTATCCTGAGGCGACCGTTCGGACTATAGACGGGTCAATGAGGAAAGGAGAACTAGGAAACGTTCCAAGGTAGGGCTGAAAGCTCTGCTTGCCTGAGAACAGGTACTGCGACTCTCCTCAGTCTTGCCACAGTCAACCGAAAGGAAGGCTCGGAGGATGTGGTAACAGAATCTGGCGTCCCCAGGTGATCACCCATCCAAGTACCGACGTTGCTTAACCTCGCTGGACGGACCAGAAGCGGGGTTTCCAACGTGGTAAGGCCGTTGACTCAATATCATGGCCAGATACTCCAGATGTTGAGGCAGAGGAAGAGAAGGCTCCAAGCAAAATACCATGAGCCCACACTCATGGTAAGCATCCGGAAGCTTGTCCCGGCGATGAAGAAGGTCGAACCCGAGCCTACCGGAGTTGACCAGCCCTCCAAACAGCAGAGGAGGCGGAAGCCTGCACTTGAGCGGCCAAGAGGAAGGCAGGGAGAGTTCTCTGGGGAAACAAACCTGCTATGCCACGGCAGGATAGCCACACTGCATCATAAGCAGGAATACTTGCAGTCTAGGCTGAATTCGACGAGCACCCTGGAAGATGGATGGAATGGAAACTGAAAGTACCAGTCCTTCCGATCCAGGGTTTAAGGAGTCCTGTCGCCTCGTTACCAGTCTGATCGATTCTGCTGGTCTACGCTGGCCGAAGTTTGTTCGACAAACTTGATCAGGGCTGAGAGGTCGACTACGGACATCCCCTCTCAGATCCTTCCTTACAAGAAAGGATCGACTGAGGAGGCCGGGGGTGAAGCCGTAGATGATCCTAAGGAAGACCTTCGCCTAAGGTACGGATCATTCTGCCCAACCGGGCAACTCTGCTGACGCTATGGCATAGAGGATCAGAGACACTGAATTCGCTGACAGAGACGGCAGGCGCGATATCCTTGGTTGATCACAGAGATTGTGCGGGAATGGGCATCGGGAAGCTGTCATTCGGATGAGTAACCTTAAGCATCCTCCCAGCGAAAAACCTGCAATCCTAGAGTTCGTGAACTCCTTTTAGGACTATACCCCCCCGGGGGAGTCTCCCGTGCCATCTGTTCCTGACAGGAGGAAACTGCAATTGGACACCTTGTCCCAGTTGTCGTAGCCGATAACTTAGGCCGACGTGGTTGAAAGAAAAGGGCGCTGGAGCCCTGCAGAGTCTGGAAGAAAGCGCCATGGAGGAGTGAAAACGAAAGTCGATTTCCTCCCCACAGCCGCTGTCTAGGTCTCTGTCCTTGGGCACAAACAAACTCTTCTCAAGGATGGAAGGGTGTCTGAGGTCGTCGACCTCCACAGATGAGACACCCGAAGGAAGCCCTAAGTCAGCGCGTCCAGGTGGTACAACATCGAGCTTGTCCGCAAGTTAGATACTTAACGACGAAAGGCCAAGGTGCCTGAGGTCGAGAGGAGGAAAGTACCCATGATCTTCCTGTAGCTTCCTTGAACCAAACCTCGGGCCGTAACCGAGGAGGGAAAAGAACCTGGTAAGCTCCCAGAGGAAGGGGTAAGCAGTCACCCCTTGTCCGATGGAGAAATCTCGAACGGAAGGCCCCCCCCCCCCCCCCCCCCCCCCGCCAAAAATCCTTCCAGGGAATGACGGGGAAGGGCTAACCCAGGTTCAGGATGGTACAACATCGAGCTTGTCCGCAAGTTAGATACTTAACGACGAAAGGCCAAGGTGCCTGAGCTCGAGAGGAGGAAAGTACCCATGATCTTCCTGTAGCTTCCTTGAACCAAACCTCGGGCCGTAACCGAGGAGGGAAAAGAACCTGGTAAGCTCCCAGAGGCAGGGGTAAGCAGTCACCCCTTGTCCGATGGAGAAATCTCGAACGGAAAGCCCCCCCCCCCCCCCCCGCCAAAAATCCTTCCAGGGAATGACGGGGAAGGGCTAACCCAGGTTCAGGAAAGAGGAGTGTTGCTCAGATCTCCCTTAAGTTTCTCCTATTCTTGCAAGTGCCATGCTCTGCGTTTACGGGGTGAGGCCGTGTTCTGGAAATACGCTCCAGAAGAACTCGCCAGGCTGGCCATGCTGCGAAAACTCCATTGGGAATCGTGGTCGCAATCGCCCTGGAGCTCGCGCGACGGTAATTCAAAGATTTTCGCGTGGGCGAACGTGGAAGCGCCCATGCGCGGTAACGCAAACGAAGGTGAGCGAAGGAGCGCAGAAGGAGGGCGAGTGTGGTAGGAAGGGCGAGAGCTGGTGGTCGGCGAGCGATAACCCATAGACGAGCAATGGATATTGCAAGAAATAAGCCGACGTTTGTGCGAAGAAACACTGTAGGTTCGCGCGACGGAACACCATCCGTCCGCGCGATGGAAAACCGTTGGTTCGCGCGTGGGCGAACATTGGAGAGCATGGGCGCGGACGCGCATGAGCGTAGACGTGCAGGCACGTGGGCGAGCGGTCGCGCGGGCGAGCGGTCGCGCGGGCGAACGGTCGCGCGGGCGCGCAGGCGAGCGGTCGTGAGGGTGGGCAGGTGGATGAGCGCGAGTCCGAGGCGGCGAACGCAAGCGTTAGCGCGATGGCGAGGAAACGCGCTGCCGCGTGGGCGAGGAAGACCGCTGGCGATATGGATCAATAAGCGATCGTGGCGATGGCGCGTTGTGTTATGCCGACGCGATGGTCGAGCAGCATGCGCAGGTGAGCGATCGTGCGTTGGCGAGCAGTATGCGAAGGTGAGCGATCGCGAGCAGCATGTGTAGGAGGGCGATCGCGCGATGGTGATCAGCATGCGCAGGGTCGCGCGATGGTGATCAGTATGCGCAGGGTCGCGCGATGGTGATCAGCATGCCAGGGTCGCGCGATGGCGATCAGCATGCGCAGGTGGGCGGTCGTGCGATGGCGAGCAGCCTCTGCAGGTGGGCGATCGCGCGATGGCGAGCAGCATCCGCAGTTGAGGGTCGCGCGATGGCGATCAGCATGCGCAGGGTCGCGCGATGGCGATCAGCATCCGCAGGTGTGCGGTCGCGCGATGGCGATCAGCATCCGCAGTTGAGGGTCGCGCGATGGCGATCAGCATCCGCAGTTGAGGGTCGCGCGATGGCGATCAGCATCCGCAGTTGAGGGTCGCGCGATGGCGATCAGCATCCGCAGTTGAGGGTCGCGCGATGGCGATCAGCATCCGCAGTTGAGGGTCGCGCGATGGCGATCAGCATCCGCAGTTGAGGGTCGCGCGATGGCGATCAGCATCCGCAGTTGAGGGTCGCGCGATGGCGATCAGCATCCGCAGTTGAGGGTCGCGCGATGGCGATCAGCATGCGCAGGTGAGCTAGTAGCTGGCGAACCATGTTCCTTCAGAAGTGTTGGAGAACGTTGGCGTGCCGGCTGTAACACACGCGGGCGATCCGGAGATCGCCGAGAGACAGGTGATCGCTGGCGAGCTGATGATCGCTGACGAGCAGAAGGCTACGCGTGGAAGCCTGCGCATAGAAGAAGAGTCCTTGACCCCGACCTGAACCGAAGTTCTAGATCGCGAGGGCGAACGTGGGCGCACAGGGCGCGTAACAGGAACCAACAGGAACAGCAGGGATGATCATCATGAAAGCGCTGACGAACAGGAGAGCGCTGATGAGCAGAAGAGCGCCTGTGCGCTAACACTGAGCAGGAGCAGGAGAGAACACAGCAGAAGAGCGCGCAGGGAAACCCTGACACACAAGGGAAGAACCCCCGTGGGAGGCAACCCTTTGCCCCGAAGGGATCGTTGTCCGCCGGGAGACTGATGTCCGTCGGAAGACCGCTGTCCGTCGGGAAGACCGGTGTCTGTCAGGAAGACCGTTGCCCGTCGGAAGACGAGATCAGACTGCTGTCCATCTGCACCAAGGCGGAAGATCGAGAAAAAGGAGTTGTAGGCTGCAAACGGAGATTCAAAAAGGTGCCTCAAGCACCCTTATAGAGAGATGAGAGGCCCTTACAAGGCGGACGGTGGGCCTTACGGCGAGGGAGGCCAACAGCAACAGCAACAGAAGAAACCTCCGAAGAGGAGTCTCTATGAGTGTACTCTCTCGCGAACGAAAGAGAAACACTTCGTAGAAGAGACTGGTCAGCCAGTGACCTAAAAGGAGCAATCCTCCGAAGAGGAGCTCCTGCAGTTGCCCAGCCCGTTGAGTGAAACTGCAGGTGTGACCGCTCAGCACCAAGAGCATTCGCACGAAAAAAAGGCAAGAGAAGAACCCCTCAAAAGGGGAAAAACTCAAGCCTGGACAGGAAAAACTTCCCTCGGAAGGAAAGTTACCCGCCCAAGGAGGCAAGCCTCCTGAGAGTTCTAAAATGAACTGGAGAGCTGTCCGTCGTCACGGGAGTACTTCCAGTATAAGGAGACACGCCCCTGACGAAATACAAGGGGGGAGGCAGCAACAGCCGAATCCCCAGGACTCAACAAGACAGCTTACACCGTTGCCATATTACAGAAACGAACTAGATCGGTAACTGTAAAAAAATAAAACAAATAATATTAGTACACATTCATTCCCCCGGGAAGGTTCCGAAGAGGAATCCCGAGGGAAAGGAAACAAGAATTACACAACAGGCACGTGCCCTCACAACCACTTACACTCACGGAAGGAGAGCTGTAACCAAAACAGAATTATAACAATTATAATTATGAACTATGTAATTATGTAATTTAAAAATGAATGAACACTAAAGAAAGAACGAAAACCCCAAAAGGAATCGTTCTACAAGCTGAAAAACCAAAAACAACTACAATTAGATTCATAACTAATTGAGACAAACGTACGGCGTAGCAACCCCCCCACACGGAAAGGAAGCTACAAGGGCGTAGTAACACGTAGTAAAAGGGTGAACGACCTCAAGAGAGAGAGAGAGAGAGAAAGACATAAGTCAAACTCGATCGCCACCCATAAAATTACGCCGTGGTGGCCTAACTGCCGAGGACTCCATGTAGATATCGTACACTACACACACAACTCTGAAAAGGAAACTTACTTATTCCTATACTCAAATATATATACAAACATGAAAACATATTTACATATGTATTGAGTAAAAGAAAAGTAAGCGATTAAGTAAAGACAAAACAAACAATGGCTGCTAAGAGAGGACCAAGACAGAGACGTCTGTCACAGTCCGAGCCAAAAGTGAAAGTGAGCATTCATCTGTGTGTGAGGGGGGGAGGGGTAGCTAGCTACCACTCCCCCCCCCCCCCAACTAGCGCGGGGGTAATACACCCTCGTTAAATTCTAATGGCTCGCCATTTCAGCTGCGCTAAAAGGTAACCCTTTGTAAATAGCGTGGTTTGTATTTCGGTTACGGAACAATTATCATATTCAGATATTTTTTACTCCAATTCTGATTATTCTGCCATAAAATATGATTTTCAAATGAAATCAAAACGAATGTTATAGCTCAATTAATAAATTTAGTACAACTATAAGAAAATTTTATCTATATTCGTTTCTAGATAAGTGTCGCAACATGATGTGTAAAATAGAGTACGATGATTATCAAAGAGTTAATGTTACTAGGTGTTCATCAAACTGAGTTCCACTCTCTTGTGGAGATGGGTAAGGGAGGGAAAGAGACTAGATATAACTATTTTGAACCTAAATTACTTTTAAAACCAACCTGAAATATCTAGCCTTTTAAACTTTTATCTACATTTGATTTTTCCTTATTTATGAAATGTTTCAAAATTTTGTTTATGGAAACACTAAAGGCACTTCTCCATAAAGTAATAAAAGTAACTGCCTCCTTTCCTTTTTCAGTACAGCATGACTTAAAGATTGAAAACCGTAAAATTAATTGCCAGGAGACCTAGAATAACAACGGCAAATCTCTCTTGAGTATAACTAAAACTAGACTAATAAAATCTAAATTAAAACAAGCCACTCAAATTAATACCTTCCCTGCTGCTACTAAAGGTTTTACCGCAGAGCAATATTCATAAAAGAACCAGGGCTCCTCAAGTATTAAGCAAAAGTTTATTTTGAATGTTACTGAACTGTTGCTAAGGTCTAATTTTATTATAAAAATCCAGAGAAGTAATAGCACTCCATATATGAGCTCCAACTTTCAAATTCTGCATATGCCTTGCACCAAAATCATTATGTGCTTTTGTCACTAAGGACTTTATTAGAAAAGACAGCATTTTTGGAAAGGAAAAATGTTATGGAAAAGTATTACATTACCATTTATTCTGTATGGAAAAAACCATAAATTCAACAAAAACAATGAATGAATGATTTAAAGTTTTCAGGCATCCTGACATCTAAGGTCATTGACGCCGGTAACATTTAATTTATGTATACAAAAATAAAAAATGAAACAAAATAAAAAATTAAAGAGTATTCAATTAAAATCATAAAAATTGAATGTCATAAAAGTTAAATATTTTTCAGAAGACCTGCTTCTGAAAGAAATCTAAAAATGCCACTTGCATGGTAGGACACATCATTTCCAAGAATCTTGGCAAGGATGAACCTGCCACCCTCACCTCGAGCCTCAAACAAATATCTATTCCGCAAGTTGTTATAATTGGGGCATTCGGTCAACAAATGCCTTACTGTTAGAGGTACCAAACAGTTGTCACAATACGGTTGGTGTTGGCCCTTCAGCAGAAACTCGTGTGTCAACCGAGTGTGACCAATACGGAGACGACAAAGAGACGTCTCCCATTTTCGGGGCATCATATTACACCTCCAAGGAGATATGTCATTTGTTACTTCCCTCATTTTATTGCCATCTTGACTATCCCATTGCTGTTGCCATTTATTGCAAACCAATTTCTTGATGTCAGGTAAGAAATCATTACAGGGAATGGGATACCTTCGTGGCAGCAACTCGGATGCAGCCTCCTTAGCCAGTGAATCTGCCGTCTCATTCCCAGACACACCTACATGTGCTGGAACCCAACAAAATTGAACTGTTATACCTCTCCGTCCAATAAGGAAAAGCCATTCTAAAATCTTTAAAACTAGAGGGTTATTAGAATTAAAAACTTCCATAGCTTGAAGGACACTCCTTGCATCACTAAAAATTGTAAAATTACCCTCCTTCTCCAACGCTATTTTCTCAATAGCGGTTAATATGCCATACAGTTCGGCAGTAAATATGGAAGCGGTCAGAGGAAGTGCACCTCTACAATTAAAACCATTACTATGTACTCCAAATCCAACGCCAGCATCAGATTTGGAGCCATCAGTATAGATAAAAGTTGATCCTCTATGTTCTTTAACATGTTCATTAAAAAGAGACCTGGCTTCTAGGTCTGACATATTCTTCTTATCTCCAATAAAATATTTACAAAAAGATATCTCTGGTAACTTCCATGGAGGCGTTGATGATACCTTGAATGGAAGTACCTTATTTCTAATTATATCCAGACTATTTAAAAATCGTTTCACCTGAAAGCCATAAGGTTGAGGAGATTTTCGGTGCAACTCAAAGTATGATGCGTGTCTTACAAGGCTTGCAGTCTGAAAGGCTAGAGAGCTAGGGAGTCTTTGCAATCTAAACCAATACCGAAGAATGGAAGACATTCGGTAAAGGTCTAGAGGTAACTCTCCAGCATCAACAAGGAGACTTGGGATAGGCGAGGTTTTAAAAGCTCCAGTAGATAATCTAATACCTGCATGATGTATCGAGTCTAATATTTTTAACCGGCTTGGGGTGGCTGAAGAATATACCTCACAACCATAACTAATTTTGGAAAAAATCAAGGCCTTGTATAATTTTAAAATAGTATTGCGGTCTGCCCCCCATGATGTATGGGACAATACTTTTAAGATATTCAGAGCTTCAACACATTTAGCTTTTAGCGCTTTTAGGTGAGAAACCCATGTAAGTCTACAGTCAAATATCAAACCTAAAAATTTGGTTTCCGATACACATGGTATCCGTTGACCTTTAATGTATATATCCGGGTCTGGATGTACTCCCCAGATACGACAAAAATGGACAATGGTAGTTTTACTTGTCGAGAACTTAAATCCATTCATGTCAGCCCACTGGCTAATTTTATCAATAGAGAGTTGGATTTTTCTCTCAACCATTGCCATTCTAGTGCCAGCAAATGATATTGAGAGATCATCCACAAATAGTGTTGAGAGAACATCCTGGGGAATGGCTGAGGATATCCTATTAATTGCTAGTGCAAAAAGGGTTACACTCAGCACACTACCCTGAGGAACTCCTTCTTCCTGGCACTTACTCTCTGATAGAGTTTCCCCCACTCTCACTTGAAAAACTCTACGTGAAAGAAATGCCTGAATAAATAGTGGCAGCTCTCCTCTCAATCCCAATTCATGAATGGTTTTAAGAATACCATATCTCCATGTGGTATCATATGCCTTTTCAAGGTCAAAAAATACTGTAACATGGTGCTGTTTGGAAGCAAAGGCTTCACAAATAGAAGACTCAAGTCGTATCAACACATCAGTCGTTGAGTGCATTTTTCGGAATCCACATTGAATCGGTGATAAAATACCTTTCTTTTCAAGGTACCATATCAGCCTTGCATTGACCATCTTCTCCATGATTTTACATAAACAAGATGTCAATGCAATAGGACGATAGTTTGCTGCTAAAAACTTGTCTTTACCGGGTTTTAAAAAGGCTAAAATAATGGCTAGTTCCCAAACACTTGGGTAGCTATGATCATGCCATATTCTATTAATAATGCTTAAAATAAATAGCTTTGTATTAAAATGTACATGTTTAATCATTGCATATGGAATTCCATCGGGTCCAGGGGCTGTATCGTTGCAATGAGCAAGTGCAGAATCAAATTCTCTTTCAGTGAAAGGAGAATTATACGACTCTTCCCTTCTTGTTGCAAAATTTAAAATTTTCTTTTCTTCAGTGCTCCTATACTGGTGACCAGGAGCTCCTTCACACTTGCTGGATACATTTGAAAAATGATTAGCCAGGGCATTGCTAACTTCATTTGCTTCAGTTACATACTGGCCATTCACCTTCAACACTGGTGGTGGGTTGGGGGTGAATTTGCCAGCTATCTTTTTTACTTTCCTCCACACAGAAGATGGTGGTGTTCTACTGTTAATAGAGGAAACAAAAGACATCCATGACTGGCGCCTTGCTTCTTTCATGGCACGACGGAACTGTGCTCTACATTTCTTGTACATAATTAAATTCTCATCAGTTCTGCGTCTACGCAATCGTATTAGAGATCTTCTTGTGGCTCTGTGGAGTGCAGTTAGTTCTGAAGACCACCACGGGACTGGTCGTCGTTTGAATAACCCTGTTGTTTTGGGAATTGAATTGACTCCTGCTGTATGAAGAGTTCCATTCAGTAGGTCTATGGCATCATCAACACTTTCAAACTGTTCTGCTCTCCCTTCGATTTCACTTAGCTCGGAAAATTTAACCCAGTCTGCCTTGTCTAGATTCCAACGTGGCGATCTTTGCAAAGGCGGACCCTTGTTGGTGTTTATAATGATTGGTGCATGATCACTAGTATGCCAATCATCTAATGTCCTCCAATCAAAATCAAGAAGGCAGTTAGAGCTTGCAATTGAAAGGTCAATGCATGACAAAGTACCTGTCTGAACATGGAAGTGTGTGGGCTCTCCTGTATTAAGGAGTCCCACATCCTCATTCTCCACAATTGATGAGATAATATTGCCCCTTGTGTTGGCCAAAACATCACCCCATAAAGGATGTCTACCATTCATATCTCCCAGTAAGAGAAAAGGTTGAGGGAGTTGTTGAATGACCTCTGCTAAATCATCATATAAAATATTATCATTTGGAGGCAAGTACAGAGAGCATATTGTATATTTTCTCCCTATATCAATTTGTACAACAACTGCCTGCAGGGTTGTACGTATAGACATGGGTATTTGGGGAACATCTCGACGAATGTACATGAGACTTCCGCCATGGCTCCCTGCTTGTTGATTATATGGTGTTCTATAGCTAACATACTCTCGAGGACTAGGAGTGTTAGAATCAAGCATACTTTCCTGTAGACATACAATTATGGGGGAATGCTCATGAATTAGGAGCTTAAGTTCTTCATATTTCGCCCTCAAACCCTGACAGTTCCATTGCAAAATGGAGGAGAAAACTATGGATTATTTCTGGATGACATCTTGGATGAGGTCTTCCCATTAGAAGTTTTTAATGTAACATTATTACCAGTAGGTTTCTTCAGAGGTGGTCTTGTTATGTTGGGTTTAACGTTGGTGATTTTCTTTGTATTCTTTTTATCTATTTGTTGAGGTGGATGGTGGACCTCAACTTGAATTTCTGATTTATTCAGTCCATCTTCTGGTTCATTAGAAACATCAACAGACAAAACATCAAATTTATTTGATGTCATAACCTTAACGTTTCTAATGGAGGGTGGAGAGAGAGATGGAGGTCTCTCTCTTTTGCGATTAATAGATGGTGGGATTCGAGGTTTTTGCACCTTTCCCACAACAGGTGCATCAGGTAAGTTAGTCTTAAGTGGAACCTCCATCAGATCAGGCAAGGACATGGCCTGAGAGAGGTTTGTATTACTTTTTGTAATGGCGGCTGAAGGCTGTACAGCAATGGGCAATGACCTAGTGTTAATACACCGTGGTAAAGCCTCAGGAGGTGATATGGTTACCTCGTTATTTGACATTTTGTCAGATAGTATACTTTTTTTTGAACCTCGTTATTTGACATTTTGTCAGATAGTATACTTTTTTTTGAGCTATTGGCAGTGCTAGGTTGGTTTGATTTTAATGCCTTAGCATATGTATTTGATTTATTTAATAGTCTTTTGGCATGGGTCACACTTATGTGTTCTAAGTTTGATTTGTTGAGGGCAGCTTCCTCCAACTTATATAGCTCGCAGATCTTGTCTGTGGATTTGTGATTCGAGCTGCAATTTAAACACCTGGCTCCAAGTGCACACTCTCCATGGTAAGATTTGGAGCAAATACCACACATCTTCTCATTTTTGCAAACTTTGGACGGGTGCCCAAATTTAAAACAATTAAAGCATTGCAATGGCTTCTGCTTGAAGGGTCTTACTTTAATCTTTTCGTTCTCGATAATAATATGAAAAGGTACATCAGCATCCTGGAACGTAAGGATTATCATTGATGTACCTGGGACTTTATGAACTTTCCAAACATTGAATGGACACATGGCCAGTATCTCCTCCTCTGTAAAATCATATAGATCTCTGTTAAAAACTACGCCCCTTCCGTAGCTAAAATTTAGGTGGGGTTTGACATCTAACTTAATGTCATCATTATTTATTTTCATATTGGACAATATTACCGACTGTGTACTGGATTTGGCATGGATAAGGAAACTATTTTTTCCGAAACGAGATATATCGCCTGGTGCAATAGTTCCTACTTTTTTCTGAATCAATTTGCATATTTTAAAATAATTCCCTGTAACCCCCTTTGATTCAGCTATAAGCCACATCGGTGGTTTTGGATTTCTCTGGGAGGGCATGACTAAATCTGCGCCTTTTTCCAACCAATCGGCAGGCCTGTACACATCTAAATCTTTTGGTACCTTATCGCAGAGAGCAGCCGTGACATTCAAGTTATTAATTTTAATATTATTCAAATTACTTATTGCACTAAATGCTTCGTCATAACTACTATAAGATATCCATGAATCCCAAGTTTCAGCTTCAAGTTTCATCCTTATTTCTTTTATGCATCCATAGCATTCAAATGCTTTACAAAGATCATCATAATTTGTTTCTATTGAAATTTGTGTAACATGGAGGATTCAAAGTTTCCTCGTGTTACCCAAATTACTCGATTTAGAAATATCAGTAGAATGGTCCTTTCCCGTTCTGAGGTCATCAACAGAGCTATCCCTTATCACATTAGCAGAGGTCGTCAACAGTGCCGGGGGAGAGTCAGCGTATCCAGGGGATGGGGGTTCGTTCCTTAAAGAATCCATTATACTAAAGAGAGGGAAAAGAGTTAGTTTGATGTACCTGCTCGAGAATGTTAGGCCATCACGCGTCGGAGAGGAAATTTGCACTCTCCACTATCGGCACAATGAGAGTATACTTCCCAGATGGTCCACTCCATACCCTACCCGAAGGATGGCATCAAAACAGATATAGAGGCACAGGTGTAAGCTGAACCCGCCTGTTAGGACTGAGACCAAGAAATTATGGAATCATCCTCCCCATATCTATAATGACGGGCTTCCGGCCAAAAGCCGAGAGTCCTACCCCAAGCATTGGATCCCCCTGGATTCCGAAGACCCAACACTTGAGAATAATTCCGCCAAAAAGGTCCAAACCATCTTCGGGATGGCTGAAATCATCCAATACTCTCACATATAGCTTTGAATGCAAACACCTCCCAACCGTGATACCTCCTCCCACTCATCAAAGCAGGCAGCAATAAAGGATGTATGAACATCCCCGCCGGGGCTACTATGGATGTAAAAACATCCAAGCCATAGGAGAAAAGAAAAGAAAAAAAAATAAATAAATATATATGTACATAATATATACACACATAATGAGGGAAATTTTTCTCATAGAGTTTGGAAAGCAAGACTAAAGAAAGTTTGTGAAATTAGGATAAGGTCGAAGTAGTATTGAGAAAAAGAAAAAGGTAAAAGAGAGAAATTTAGATTCGAACTGGGGGAGCAATTTCCCCAAGTTCGAGAGCCCTCTTGCCCGTCACCAAGTTTCAGGACATGAATGAAATGCCGTGCTGAAGCTCAATGACTTCATCAAGGCATTCCCTCATTAAGAGGGTCAACAAAAACAAAATTAGAGACTAATAAGTATAGAAATGGGGTATATAGGGAAATATTAGGAGCCCCTGAAAGTACAGATTATACAGTACTACTCTAAGGGGAGAGATAGGGGCATCTTCTTTGAAAAGAAGGGTGATGGATTTGGAAGCTGGGGAACATAAACTGCACCCTGAATGGGGAAAAAGAAATATTGTAAACAATCATCCTGAGCATTCAAGAAAAAGAAGGAAGATGATGAAAACAACCAGCAAAGTGTCTACATGAATTAAATCTGAATATAAAGCAGATAAGAAGAATGACCAAATCACAAATCGAATCCGTAAACAGAAAGTAGGACACTGAAAAATGGAAAGAATTAGAAAGTAAAGTGAGCTAAAAATATACAGAAAGTGGAAGAATGAAACTAAAGAAGAAATATATAACAAGATAATTATTATCATTACTAGCTAAGTTACAACCCTACTTGGAAAAGCAAGATGTTATAAACCCAAGGACTCCAACAGGGAAAAATAGCCCAGCGAGGAAAGGAAACAAGGAAACAAAACGTTATGAGAAAAAAATGAACAAATAAATAAAAATATTCTAAAATCATTAACATCAAAACAGATATTTCATAAATAAACTACAAAAAGACTTATGTCAGCCTGTTCAACATATAAACATTTGCTGCAAGTTTGAACTTTTGAAGTTCTACTGATTCAACTACCCAATTAGGAAGATCATTCCACAACTCGGTCCAGCTGGAGTAAAACTTCTAGACGACTGTGTAGTATTGAGCCTCATGATGGAGAAGACCTGGCTATTAGAATTAACTACATGCCTAGTATTATGAACAGGATGGAACTGTCCGGGAAGATCTGAATGCAAAGGATGATTACAATTATGAAAAATCTTATGCAACATGCATAACGAACTAATTGAACAATGGTGCCAAAGATTAATATCTAGATCAGGAATAAGAAATTTAATACACTGTCAAGTTCCAGTCCAACAAATTAAGATGAGAATCAGCCACTGAAGACCAGACAGGAGAACAATACTCGAAACAAGGTAAAATGAAAGAATTAAAACATTTCTTCAGAATAGATAGATCACCGAAAATCTTAAGAGACTTTCTCAAAAAGCCATCTTTTTGTGCAACTGAAGAAGATACAAACTTAAATGTGTTTCTCAAAAGTAAATTTGCTGGCGAGAATCACACCTAAAATTTGAAGAGTCATACGAGAAACATTATTAATGCTGAGATCCGGATGTTGAGGAGCCACCGTCCTTGACCTACTTACAATCATACTTTGAGTTTTGTTAGGATTCACCTTCATGCTCCATAATCTTTACCATGCACTAATTTTACCTAGATCTCTATTAAGGGATTCAGCAACCACAGATCTACATTCAGGAGATGGAATTGGTGCAAAGTGTGTTGCATCATCTGCATATGCAACAAGCTTGTTTTTTAGGTTAAACATGTCGTATGTATATACTGTAGTATGAAAAGTATTGGGTCAAGAGCACTACCCTGAGGAACACCAGATATCACATAACTATCCTCAACAACAACTCTTTGCGATCTATTATTTGAAAATTCAGTAATGATGCTAAGAAATGACCCCCCCCCCCACTCCCAAATGTTTGAATTTGAAAGCAAGGGCCTCATGATTAACACGGTCAAAGGCAGCACCAAAATCAAGGCCAATTATGAAAAGTAAGTGACTGTAATCAAGGGATTTCTGTACAGCATTGGATATTGTAAGAAGGGTATCACATGCTCCAAGGCCGTTATGAAAACCAAATTGTATAAACTAGGGAACAGAAGATTACCCTTAGCAAACCTAATAAGACGTTTTGCCAAAATACGTTAAAAAACTTGAGATAAAATGGAAGTTATGGAAATTGGGTGGTAATCAGTTGGACTTAAGCTACCACAAACACATTTACATATTGAAGTAACTACCAATTCTCCAACAAGAGCTAAAAGCTCCTCTTCTGGCTAACTTGCGCAAAATAACAGATAACTTTGGAGCTAAGAAATCTGCAGTCTTTATAAAAAATAAAGGAAAAATACCATTTGGGTCTATGCCTCCAAAAGCATCAAGGTTCATCAAGAGAGCTTTAATTTCACGAGATCGAAAAGCTAAACTAGTTAGTTTAGCCTAAGGATAACGGGAATCAGGAAAATCAAAAATTTTAAGTAATTTTCATTTTTCCTAACATACTTACCGAACTACTTTCTTAGGAGTTACCTGTAATCTTCTCTCTACCGACCAGAGTTTTGTGTAGTATACCCTACACCCGTTTTCTATGGAGGGCTAACCCGGGAGTGAGAGAACGTGCCCCGAGGGTAGCCTTGAGTTAGGTCGGAGTCAGCTTGGGTCCCGTTAGCCAGTAAGTTCCTCGGATGTTGCAAAAAGTCCCTGCAAGGGCAGAAAGGCACTCGGGGAAGGTAGGGAGGGCCATTACTCGAAAGTAGTTCTCGGTAAGTATGTTAGGAAAAATAAAAATTACTTAAAATTTTTGATTTGTTCCAACACAAATACTTACCTCGAACTACTTTCTTAGGAGACTTACACTTTAGGAGGTGGGAGTGGCTTCCTGGCCTTCAGACCCAGCAAAGCGGACGCCAAGAATCCTAGATATGAACTAGGTTCTTAAAACTGGGAAACGAACGGTAGGGTAAACTACACAAAGAGCTCACGTTAGTGTCTAAGTACTCACCCTTTGAAAAATCTTCTGATGTTGAGTCCAGTAACAAAGTTGCAGAGACGTGTCCTTCATTGGTTACATAAGTGTGGTTATCTCCGATAGGGATAGGAAACTGGGATTAGGGTGAAAAGGAACGAACCTGTGTCTCCTGGTTTTGCTATCCACGATTGTGCCTGGGGCTTCACCGTTAAATCACTTGGAGCGCGGAGATGACTGTCCCAATGGAAAACCCGTCTAAGGACCTTGTTGAGTAATCCTTGAGGTAATGGGCAGTGAAGGTCGACTGGTTCGACCAGGTGCCCGCCCGAAGGATCTGGCCCACTGCCATGTTCTTCTCAAAGGCTAAGGGAGTGCTCAGACTTCTGATGTCATGGGGCTTGGGAGTACCTGGCAAGGCTAGTCCCTCCTCCTTGTAGGCCCTGGCAATAACTTGTCTCAACCAAAAGGATATGGTATTCTTCGATACCTGCTTCTTTGTAACACCTGTGGAGACGAAAAGGCTCTTGATGCCTGGCCGGAGATGTGCAGTCCTCTCAAGGTATTTTCTAATGGCACGGACAGGGCATAACCTCAAATCCTCAGGATTCCCAGTCCTAGGAATAGCTGGCAGAGAGAACCCCTCGAATTTAGGATCCCAGACTGCCGGGTTCTGGGTTTTCGCCACGAACGAAGGGACGAACTTGAAAGAGATCTCTCTCCACCCCTTCGAATGACAGACGTCATAAGACAGCCCATGGATCTC
The DNA here is from genome assembly GCF_036898095.1 of Palaemon carinicauda. Taxonomy (NCBI): domain Eukaryota; kingdom Metazoa; phylum Arthropoda; class Malacostraca; order Decapoda; family Palaemonidae; genus Palaemon; species Palaemon carinicauda. The sequence goes on along the minus strand of NC_090754.1, from coordinate 32,748,425 downwards.
ACTTACCCTTTTCGCAGAGGCCAAGGCCAACAAAAAGACCGTCTTGAGAGTGAGATCCCTGTCTACAACATTCTTCATTGGTTCGAACGGGGGGCTACTTAACATCTTCAGGACCCTAGCTAAGTCCCACTGAGGCACCCTAACAGTTTGAGGGGGGCAGGACTGTTCAAAACTCCTGACAAGCATAGAGATGTGTCTAGAGGAGCCCAGGTCGATGCCCTTCAGAAGGAAGACTTGACCCAAGGCTGCTCGTACTCCTTTTATAGCTGGGATTGACATCCCTTTCTCATCTCTGAGATATACTAGAAATTCTGCGATATCTGGGACTGAGGCTTTGAGGGGTTTTATGCTCTTCGAAGCGCACCACTTCGTGAAAGAGGCCCACTTCGCTTGGTAGACCGATGCCGACGACCTTCTCAGGTATCGCGACATCCTCTTAGCCGTTCCTGACGAATATCCTTCCTTCCTCAGGAGTCGCTCGATAGTCTCCAGGCGTGAAGGCGTAGAGACTGTGGGTTGTCGTGGAACCTGAGAAAGTGTGGCTGTTGTAGAAGATCTGGCCTGTCGGGGAGTGGCCACGGAGGATGGCTTGTCAGGTCTTTTAGGTCTGCGAACCACTCTCTCTCCGGCCACCAGGGCGCTACCAAAGTCATCCTTAAGTTCCGGGTAGCCCTTACTCTGTTGAGCACTTGCCTGATCAACGTGAAGGGGGGAAAAGCGTACATGTCTAGGTTGTCCCACTTGTGCTGAAAGGCATCCTCCAAGGCTGCCTTTGGGTCTGGGACAGGAGAACAATACACGGGGAGTTGTGCGTTCAGCTTGGTTGCAAAGAGGTCCATCACCGGGGAACCCCACTGTTGAATGATGAGCCTGGCTACTTCTGGGAGGAGGGACCATTCTGTTCCTACTATCTGACCCATCCTGCTGAGACCGTCGGCTAGGACGTTCTTTTTCCCGGGGATGAACCTTGCCAATAACACTATCTGGTTCGCTTCCGCCCAATCTAGGATCTCTAGAGCGAGATCGCACAACTCCCTTGATTTTAGGCCTCCTTGCTTCTTTATGTACGCTACCACTGTGGCATTGTCGCACATCAACGCCACAGTGTTTCCCCTTAGTAGATCGATGAAGTGCAGGCAAGCTTTCTGGACTGCCTTAAACTCTAGGACATTGATGTGTAGGCCTTTCTCCCCGTCCATCCAGGTTCCTCTCGCCGTCCCGTTGAGGAGATGGGCTCCCCATCCCTGGTTGGAGGCGTCTGTGAATAGGAGCAACTCGGGAGGTTCGGTCGCAAAGGGCATCCCCTTGAGCGTGTTCGACCGGCAATGCCACCATTCCAGGGAGGGTATTGTGTTTGGCAGGAGTGGAATTAATTTCTGGGGCGAGTCCAGTTGGTTCCAGAAGTTCTTCAGGTTCCATTGGACGGCCCTGAGTCTGAGTCTCCCCTGGGGAACCAGTTTCTCCAACGACACCAGATGACCTATTAGCCTTTGCCAGTCCTTTGCCCTCCTGGGTTGCCCCGACAGAAAAGGGAGAAGGATCTTCATTAGATTGCTTACCCGCTCTTCTGACGGAAAAGCTTTCACTAGTAGAGAATCCAGTGTCATCCCCAAATAGGTCATTCTGGTGGAGGGAGATAGGTTCGATTTTTCTGGGTTGATCATGATACCCAGACCCTTGCAAAACTGGAGAAGGTTTATACCCTGCTCCTTCAAAACATCCTCTGAGGAGGAAAGAAGCAACCAGTCGTCCAGGTACCGGATGAGGCGAATGCCCCGCTCGTGAGCCCACACCGAGACTGTCGTGAAGACTCTCGTGAATACCTGGGGAGCTGTCGACAACCCGAAGAAAAGGGTCTTGAATTGCAGGATCTGGGTACACCATTTCACCCAGAGAAACTTCCGACTTGAGGGATGGACCGGGATTTGGAAGTATGCGTCCTTGAGGTCTATGGTCATCATGTAGTCTTTCTCCCTCAAGGACAGCAAGACCGACTTCGGAGTGTCCATTTTGAAATCTGTCTTTCGCACAAACTTGTTGAGAGCTGGCAGGTCTATCACCGGTCTCCACCCCCCCCATCGCCTTTTCTACCAGGAACAGGCGGCTGTAGAAACCTGGCCCTGGGTGCAGGACCTCCTCCATGGCGCCCTTCACCAACATCGTGAACACCTCTTCTTGAAGGGCCGCCCTCTTCAACGGGTCCTTGGGTGCCAGCCACTCCGACAGGCTGGCCGGAATTAAAGGCGGGGGTTCCGTTAAGAACGGTAGCCTGTACCCCTCCTTCCGTACGGATACTGTCCAGGGCTCTGCTCCGTGAGCCTTCCATGCTTGCCAATGTAGTCTGAGGCATCCCCCAACCTGAGGCTTGGGCAGGAGTAGGGGGCCTCCCACTCTACCTCCTCCTGGAGGAGCGGCCTGAACGGCCTCTCCTGGAGGCAGAATACCCTGTTCTAAACGAGGCAGACGCTGCTGGAGCTCCTCTACGGGGGAGCTGTGGCGCTGAAGCCCACGAGGAAGAAGGGGCTTCTCTCCTCGTCAGGTTAGGCGGGGCCTGAGACGTAGAGGGGCCGTCTGATGCTGATCTCTTGTAGGGGGGCCTCCTTACCGGTTGAGGCCTGGGAGCGTTCACTTCTTTTCGTTTAGCCACCTTTTCTATAATCTCTTCTAGCTCTTTCAAGGGGAACAAGGAGTCACCACACACAGGAAGGCTCCTCATGGCCCTCGCCTCCCTGTCTGGGACCTTCCGGGAAAGCTTCACCAGAATAGTGTCCCTTTTGTGAAGAACCCAATTCGCTGACAGGGCAAGGGACTGATACGTGAGGAACTTCAGGGTCTTGCCCCCGGAGATGATAAGTTCCCTCAGGAGGTTTTGCTGCTCCGGGTCCGTCAAGTCATATGTGGCTTGAACACCTACCAGTGTGGAAGCCCACCAGTCCAACCGAGAGGAGACGTGCACCAAGTCTTTCGACATCTCCATCATCGCAGCCTCCGACTGCGAAAAGCAAATCGGGGCTGAAGAGGCTCTGTCCTCCGGGGCACCCTGTCCCAGAACGTCGAGGACAGGCTCCACCTTGCAGGCTCCCGGTCGTTGTCCCTCTGGCACATAAAACCTACTCTGTGTCTTGAGCCCTTGGAGCAACTTCGAGGAGCTCTGCGTTTTGGGAGCTTCGGCATTGCCTGCCACAACTCTATCCACATGAGCCCGTCCCAGGACGAGATCTCATGCCACAGGCAGGGCCAGGGAGGTTTTCTGTTGGACGGGTGCCTGCATCAAGCGGGTCAGGCTGGACCTCCAGCAGTCCTCATCGGTTGGGACCGGTTCCTCAATCCTATGATGCCTTCGAATCAGACCTATAACCTCCCGTAGGACGAGTCCTCGGTCGGGGAACCTTCTCTAACGTCAGCAGTACCTTCCGCCTGATCCCGAGGAGACGGGTCACCGGGCACTCCCACCGGGCGCTTCGGTTCTAGAACAACAGGCACTCCCCTGCGGTGGTACCGGTCTTCCCCGGCGGGAACCTCCGCACCAGGTTCGGGGGTCAGAACTGGCATCGCCGTGCCGGCGAGGACTACCGTTCGCGTATTCTCTTTGGGGGACGAGGACGCGGATCCCGTGGGCTGACCCGACGGAGGGAACCGTTCCTTTAAGTCCGAGGGCCGAACCAGCTGTGCTGATTCGGCCAGGCTGCCCGTATGGAAGCATGGTTCCCCCCGCTGGGCAGGGTGAACCGGAAGCTTCGCGGCCTTACGCCTGCCTGAAGCGGCCTTCTCGCATTTCTCCCTGCGAGGGTCATATCTGCGTCTGGAGGAAGGCCTTCGTGGCGAGAAATCCCTGGACTGCCGGTCCGGGGAACGCTGCAACTCAGACTTACGGGGAACGAAGACCCAATCACCATCGGGGGACCTACTCCTCCTGTACTTCCTCCGTGGAGAGCGGGACCGTTTCCTACTGAACCTCGAACGGGATCTTGAGCGGGCACGCCTGCTCCTGGACCGCTCCCTCCGGCGCCGATGTCTCCTCCTCGTTTCCTCTTCTGAAGAGAACGAAGCCCCACCATCTGAAGAGCCCAACGAAACTGTACCACCCGAACGACGGGCAGAAGCGGGGGCTACGGAGGGCTTCGCGACTTGCTGCATACCAGAGGTCGAGGGTTGTAGGAAGGTCTCTGGAACCGCCGTCAAAGGAGCTGGAAAAGAGGTTTGGCGCCCTACACTAGGGAACCAGGTATCCAGCCCCTCTTCCATCCGCATTGGGGACCTACCTGGCGTTTTAGGGAGCCTCCACCCGAAGGGCTCACTTACCGTGGAGTCCAACTTACCCTGGGCGTCACCAGCCGCTGAAGAACCTGAAACACAGGCCCACGAAGCGGGCGAAGAAACAGGCACAACATTACTACACCACAAGGGGTCGTCGGAGGAAACGTGCCCCCCAAGCACAAGGGCAAAGTCTCCAGAACCCCCAGACACAGCACTACCAGGCCCCCCACTAGCCTGAGAAGACACAGCAACCCCCACTTCACACACATTAGACTCCTGGGGAAGAGCCCTCGGCTCTTTCCCCGCAACGGACTTACCTCGTCCCCTACTCTGGGTAGGGGAAGTCGAGACAGAAGCCCCGTCAGACCGTCCACTGGGTGACGGTAACGGCGAAGAGATGCTAGATTTCCTGGGCGATCGTTTCGACGACTTCTTCTTCTTAGTGCCGTAACGCACCCACTGTATCTCACTCCAACTAACACACTCAATGCACGTATCCGATGGCGAGCACATCCTGCCCCTACAGGAAGAGCAAAGGGAGTGAGGGTCTACTTCGGGCTTGGAAAGGAACGCTCCACACGACTTTCTGGCTCTAGGCCCAGGACAATGGCGGATCTGCTCCATAGCACAGAACCACAAGGCACAGGAACGAAGGGAATCAACCAGGAATACACTTGGAAAGCACAAGGAAGGGTAGTGAACACGCAAGAACACAAGGGATAAGCACAAAGATACCACGCGGTAACCACGCGGGACACACGAGTCGGACACAAAGGGTCGAGAGAGACGAGAGCGGCGTGATGGTATGGTATCACGTCGCGACCAGAGAACTTACTGGCTAACGGGACCCAAGCTGACTCCGACCTAGCTCAAGGCTACCCTCGGGGCACGTTCTCTCACTCCCGGGTTAGCCCTCCATAGAAAACGGGTGTAGGGTATACTACACAAAACTCTGGTCGGTAGAGAGGAGATTACAGGTAACTCCTAAGAAAGTAGTTCGAGGTAAGTATTTGTGTTGGAACAAATCAAGTTTCTCATTACTCTGCTTACTATCAAATATATCGCCTAAGAGGGTTGCCTTTTCTTTTGGACAGTGAGTGACAGAGCCATCTGGATTAAGTAAAGGAGGTACTGTTGCATCAACACCAAAGAGTGGCGATTTAAGGGTAGTCCGCCACGTATGTTCCTGGGTTGTACCAGAAAGGGTTTCTTTTATGGTTAAATTGTATTTCTTTTCAAGTGAAGCATGAACTCTCTGAGCAAAAGCTCTAAGCTGAATATACTTATTCCATGTCAAATCTGATCTGTTACCCCTCCAAAAATGATAGGCCTCCTGCTTTTCCATATAACCACATCTATAATCATCATTGAACGATGGTTTTTCCTTCACTCAGTACCTTAGCACACGAGAGGGACATGCCTATCAATTGTGTTGACTAGATTCTCATCCAAAGGGACTACAGGATCATCACTACTATACTATTGTGACCAATTCATGCCCAAAAGATCACTTAAAATCTCATTCCAGTCTGCTCGAGCTTTCACATAAATCTTACAATTGTATGAAACATATTGGACAGGCTCCTCAGTATTCACTACTAATGAAATCAAGGCATGATCAGATGTCCCAACTGGAGAGCCAACCTTACTAGTTATAACATCAGGGGAGTCGGTGTATACGAGGTCCAAGTAGTTACCAGACCTGTGAGTACAAGAATTAAAATACATTTCCATTTCTCACCTGAATCTTCTTGAGTTTTTAATGTTACAAGACGCCGCCGTATGTGATATACTAATCGAAACATCTCCCTCATGACTGGATAGCAGTGAACCCTGAAAAAAGTAAAAAAATAAAGAAAATATTCTGGAGGAGTTTTATAGTGTTATTTATTTTCATATTTGTGAACAAATACTTCATTTGTTGTTTCCCCTTTTCACATTACTTTTTATATAACTGAATTCAGAGTATACTCTCTGAATTGTGGGGAAGTAGACATTAAAATTTGAAATCACAAGTGCTATACACAAAAAGTGAAATTTCACTAACCCAAGATGAGACTGTGATATGCCAGTATGTAACAGGAATGTAGAAAGTAGGAGATGAGTTGTAATGTTTAAAAGGTTATCATCTTTCACTTCACAAGTATCCCAATCTTCACTGCATGCCATCTCATCCATCCATAACACTATTTGGTTGTCTGGAATTACAACAAAAATCAATAATTGATCAAAAGTTAAAATTATTCAGGAGACTGCAATTACATTGTTTTCAATAAATGGGAAAATGGGGATAGATTAAAATACTAATGTCTAGATAGTAATCTAACTTCAAAACTGTTACTTACAATATACCTGAATTGGTGCTGAAAAATTATGCTAAATATTCCTATATATACAAAAGATAACATTTCACAAGTAATTTGTATTTTTTATTGCTATACAAACTCGAGTTCTTTTAAATATTAAATAGTTTCAGAGTAAGCTGGAACATCTGTTGATTCATTAATGAGGTATTTATTCAATGACAGGTGGTACAAGGAGAAGCCTCACCTAACTGCCTGTCAGACTACTCATTTCTGACCTTAGACCCAGGACTAAGAGGGGTGGTAGGAGGGTGGTAAGTGTAATTCAAAGGACTCAGGTTTGTTTAGTTATGGAAAATACAAATTAATTTAAAATTTTGTTATTTGATCCTAGTTGTAAACAAAGCTATCATCCTTTACCATAGCAGACTCACTAATTAGTGGGAGGAAGTTTTCTAGAACCAAAACTGTAAGATCCTTTTCTTTCCCGGAAATATATTTTTCTTGTTGCAAAATGGAACAAAGAAGGTAACTCCCACAACTTCCAAACAGCTATTCATTGAAATGAATAAATGGTTGAGGCCTTAGCTAGTGCTAAGTTATATAACCTAGCCTTCAGACTTGAATGGTGTAAGATAAATAATCGGTTTGGTATACGTCTGGCCATCCTTCCACCTTAAAAAAGGGAGATGGGAGACATATTTCTTTGAAGGTCTTGTCTGTGAAGAAAGGTTATATAATAGGTTAGGAAGCTTAGCACCATCATCGTCTGATCCAGTAAGTAACAGCCACGGCTACTGTTCCCCCAAGAGATGGGGAAGAAAAATGAAGCAAAGGGGTAAGTCCTACTACCTTTAAATCTAGGCTTATGTCACATGACAAATATGTCAATTATCGATAAAACCCACAGGGTGAGAAGCCTTTCTGCCACACAATGATGTAATAACCACTCTGTACCTGGCAGACAGCTCTAAGGCATTGCCTGCCATCAAATGTGAATTTGCTTCATCAAATTGCAAAAGTGATGTGAAACCAAACCTCTTTGCTTCTTGGTATACGCCACTACGGTAGTATTGACCCTCATCAGTACTTTAGAGTGCAATATCAAACACTGTTGGAGATGCTGCTTGCATCTCCAACATAATCAGTTGCAGATACTGCTCTTATACTTACCACAAATCTCAGGCTACTAAATCCTTCAGGTTTGCACCCCACTTATTTGATGCATTCAAGAACAAAAGCATCTCAGGTGGAGAGTCAAGTGGGAGCCCCTTAGTGAAGCTCTGGTTGTCCAGCCACCAGGTGAGATCATCTCGCATCTCCCGTTCCACTGAAACCAGATGGGTAAAGAGATCTCTGTCCACTAACTAGGGATGATTCAAACACAATTGAAGCAATCTCTGGTAGAGATGCCAGTAAGGCGTGAGCTTCTCCAAGGAGAGTTGGCAGGAAAGACCTTACCAAAGACGACACAATCATGTGTTGGGAGACTTTTGATGCAGCCGTGTCTATCGGCAAGTTAAGATACTTCATACTTTCCTTGAGTGTTTGATTCAATTTTTCAGTTTATCAAGAATTCCAGATCGAGAAAAAAAAGAGAGCAGATGGTAGTGATCAGGTAGCAACGAGGCGAGGGTTAACAATTTGTTGAGATACCTCACAAAACATATTCCCTGTGAATGGTCTTAAGCTGACACCAAAGTGAAAAGGAAAGTAAACACCTGAGGAGCAGTGGACAGTCAAAAGCACAGTGTCTTGAACTGACACTGCTTTGTCAAGGATGAAGTGGAGGTACTTTCAAGAGGACTGATAGATAAGTACTTGGAAGAATCCTTCAGATCCATCTAAAAAAAGAAGTCCCTTATCTCCGATGGAAGACAGTACAGAATGCACAGTTTCCATCATCCACATGATCTGGCAAACAAATTGGTTCATGGAAGAGGGGTCGATGAAAATTTTCCAGCACCTGGTTAACTTTTCCAAGAATCAACTGTAGAAACCTAGAAACCAGTTTCGAAAAAACTTTGCATTTATCCCTCTCCAATATCACTTTCAACTCGGCCAACAGGGGCCCAGCTTTCTACCCTCATGAAGGATACACTATCATTATTATTACTTGCCAAGCTACAACCCTAGTTAGAAAAGCAGGATGCTATAAGCCCAAGGGCTCCAACAGGGAAAACTGCCCAGAGTGGAAAGGAAATAGGGAAAAACTAGAAGAGAAGTTTAAGAACAATCATCATAATCATCATCATCATCTCCTCCTACGCCTACTGACGCAATGGACCTCGGTTAGATTTCGCTAGTCGTCTCTATCTTGAGCTTTTAATTCAATATTTCTCCATTCATCATCTCCTACTTTGCACTTCATAGTCCTCAGCCATGTAGGTCTGGGTCTTCCAACTCTTCTTGTGCCTTGTGGAGCCCAGCTGAACGTTTGGTGAACTAATCTCTCCTGGGGAGTGCAAAGAGCATGCCCAAACCATCTCCATCTACCCTTCATCATGATCTCATCCATATATGGCACTCGAGTGATCTCTCTTATAGTTTCATTTCTAATCCTGTCTTGCCATTTAACTCCCAACATCCTTCTGAGGGCTTTGTTCTCAAATCTAGTAAATCTATTGAAGAATGTTTCATTATCATACCATGGCTCTTGTCCATAGAGTAACACCTATCACAATAAACTGATATATAGTCTGATTTTTATATGTAATTTCATTCGATTTGATTTCCAAATTTTACTAACTAGCTATTGTCTGATTTGCTTTTTTCAATCTTTCACTTAACTAATTCTAAAGACCCTGTATTGGAGATCATAACAATAATATTAAAATAAATCTTTCATATATGAACTATAAAAACTTGAAAATAACAAGAGGATAAAAACTTCAAAATAACAAGAGGAAGAGAAACAAGATAGAATAGTGTGCCAGAGTATACCCTAAAGCAAGAGATCTCTAACCCAAGACGGTGGAAGACCATAGTACAGAGGCTATGGCACTTCACAAAACTTGAGAACAATGATTTAATTTTGTGTGCCCTTCTCCAAAAAGAGTTGCTTACCATAGATAAAGAGTTTCTTCTACCCTTACCACGAGGAAAGTACCCACTGAACACTTATAGTGCAGTAGTTAACCTCTTGGGAGAAGAATTATTTAGTAATTTCAGTGTTGTCAAGTATATGAGGAAAGAAGAGAATGTGTAAAGAATAGGCCAGACTATTCTGTGTATGTGTCGGCAAAGATGAAATGAACCGTAACCAGAGAGGGATACAATTGTAGTACTGTCTGGCCAGTCAAAGGATCCAATAACTCTCTAGTTGTAGTATCTCAATGGGTGGCTGGTGCCTTGTCCAACCTACTACCTAGGTATGCAGTTAACTCTAATAGCCATGCCTTCTCCATCATGAGGCTCCATACTACACAGTATTCTAGAAGTTTTATTCAAGCTGTGACTAAATAATCTATGGTCCATTGGTATTGAAGATCAAGCTTTTGAATACCTAAAAGACTACATGGCTGACAGAAACTACTAAGTGTAAATCAGAAACTCTTATTCATCCTATGAACCATTAAACAGAGGGGTACCTCAGGGGAGTGTACTGGGCCCAATCTTATTCTGTACTGTATCTATTCTATCGGTCTGTCGAAAACACTACAAAAGCAAGGAGTGAAGTTCAAACTACAGTATTTGCAGATGATACACAATTTAACTTCCCCATAAATGATATAGACAACACTAGTGAAACCGAATTCCTGCAAGTGTTAGTTAATGGATGACAATCCAACAACTAAAATTAAATGAAAATAAAACTGAGTTTAAGGTGGTTGGAAAGAAAAAGTCTAAGAATTTTGGTGATATTCAAATAAACATAAATAACAACTTTGCTCTGATATCCAGTAAAGTTTGCAATCTAGGAGTATCTCTTGACTGTAACTTGTCTTTCAATGCCCAAATAAATAATGTAGTAAAAACTACTGGCTATCATCTTAAAAACATTGCTTTTATAAAGAAGTACCTGGATGAACATTCTCTAAAGAAACATGAGAAACTGTGTTATTACCAGGATTGACTACTGTAACTCCATTTACAACAATTTACCAAAAGTACAACTTAAGAAATTACAAAATATAATAAAATGAGGAGTAAGACTGATAAAAGGTGTCCCACCCCGAGTAAGGATTACTCCTAAACTAATTGATTTACACTGCCTGCCTATTAAAGAAAGAATTGAGTTTAAAATATGTGCAATAACCCATCAAGTTATCAGAATCATACATCCTAAATACCTAAGAGAATTGCTACATATTGTGCAGCCAACAAATCGTGATCACACGAGAATAGTTGCAGATGGTTTCAAATTATCTGCCCCTAGAGCCTTTAGTTGTGCAGCCCTGAGACTATACAATAAGCTCCCGCTTTCAAGAGGAAACTGAAAACTTTCTCGTTCTCTAGGTGCTTTGATAATGTGGACCTGATAGTAAACAAGCAATATAGGGTGTGGAATGCTGAATGCCTTGAAATGTATACTATTAAATGAATGTGAAGGTCCTGTAGAGAGTAGGGTTCCCCTGCTGTATGGGACCAGAGAAGCAGTCCTTAAAGTAAGTAAAGTAAGTCGTGGAATGATCTTCCTAATCACGTACTTGAATCAGTAGAACTTAAAACGTTCAAACTTGCAGCGAATGTTTTCATGTTGAACAGGCTGACGTAAGTCTCTTTTTATAGTTTATTTATGAAAGATCTGTTTAAATGTTTTTAATACTCTTAAAATATTTCATTTTAATTGTTCATTACTTCTCATATACTTTATCTATTTCCTTTCCTCAGTGAGCTATTTTTCCCCGTTGAAGCCCTTAGGCTTATAGCATCATGCTTACCCAACTAGGGTTGTAGCTTAGCTAGTAATAATACAGTAATAATAATAAATGTCTAGAAAGCAATTGAAGTGCAAAATATGGGGGGCTCAATGTCCTGGAATGGCAGTAAGTAACCATCCCAAAAGACACTCACTACCCATGCCTCAGCTATTTGTTGATGCCTAAATGCCGAGTGGTTCGACAGACATATTCTACGGTATCTGACCCAGCTGGAGGAAGGGGCTTACTCTCTTAGTCCGGGGGCCTCAGACCACCATCAATGTTCCCCCCATATGCCACCTGCCTCCATTCCTGAACTGGCCAAATTATGGGCCTTAAAAGGGTGGCACAGACTCGTCCTTTCCAGGATGAAGAGGTAGTTGGGGAATCCAGTCGGGATTTTGAGAGGGTGTGAGCCTTCTTCCCCCGATGAAAATGGTAAGGCTGCACACAAAAGGTTGGCTGCATTCACCTTAAAATGGTCAGAGATCTTGAAAGATATTGCGCAGTGGATAAGTGTATTACGATGCAAGTAATTTTCTACTGCTGCTTCAACACCACTCTCCGGAAAGAGTAACGTGATTCCAGCATCCAAGCATTCCTGAGTGCCAGGGTCTTCTCTGATACGACTAGCTGAACAAACAGATATTTCACTGGCAAAGGAAGTGCGGGGTTTGATTTGGCTCTTACGTAAAGAAGGCCATAGATTCTTCCTGTCAAACTCATCGCCCTTGTATCTGCATGGCCATAGATGAGGTTCGAGGATGTGCTGGTGTATAACTCTTTCTAAGAGAAGGTGATACCCCAACTCATCCTAAGCCTTGTACTGAGGTAGAGCAAAAACCATCAAACCCTTCCTGAGAACTCTCCGAGTCTATGGAGTTATCATAGGGGTAGCAGAGAGTCGAGAATCATAAGGAACGAGGAATGAGAACCAACTTAGAAATACCTAAACTGATCGAGAAACATCCTGTTTGGTCTTCTTCTTCTGGGCAAATTCAGACCATTCCAGCAAAGGCCATGGCCTACACTTGATACAGGGAGACGATTGTGAACAATTATGCCCCCTCCAAAAAAAAATAAAGTAGATGGGGATCATAAGCAGGCTAACTCATAATCCTAACACACACCATACCTTGCTCTTACATCAGCAAACTTAACTATTTCCATGTTGAGGTACAGCAGTCACAACACAGAAACAATTCTAGAAAGAAAATGAAATGAATCAAAGCTGGTAACGGCTCTAGCAGCAGCAGCACGTCCGTACATAGTGTGGATGAAGACAAAAGTTGCTAGTCTGTGACAAGCAGGTGAGCTAGGCTTTTGCATCACACTACCAATTGTTAACTACCTACATTGGTCATGAATTAACAGCCTTTCTAGCTCATGTTGAAGACATCTTAAACTTTAAAGGATGGAAGGTTTGTATATGCATTAAAAAAATATGAAAAATACATGTGTAACCTTGAAATTCACAGTAACCTTGGGTATTATGCAAAATGTGTCAACACAATTTTCTAAAAATGTATTAAATCAACTCCACCTTCTAAAGAATGTATTAAATTTCAGAAAATAACACAATTGCATTTAAAGTTTCCAAGAAAAAAATAATTGAGAGCAGATAGTTAGATGCAACCAACTGTTATTATTGTAGGGCAGCCATACTAATTATTCAGCAAGTGACTTTTGTAATATCCTTCACAAATACATAATGCAAGACATTACAACTTTTTAGCTGAGTGACCTTGAACTTGACAAAATGACCTTGAGGCATGATGTAAATTTCTTATTTGATGCTGAAAGAAAGAAAGAAAGAAAAAAAAAAAAAAAAAAGTATATTATAACCATATCCCTGAGCTAATGATGTACAGTACTTACTAGATTTAAGTATTGAAATCAGTGGAGATGTAAGTTGAGGGTAAGAAACTGCATGTCGATATAATATTTCAACAATAGCTTCTTTCTTGTGACTGCATTCAACAAATGCACAAACCTGACTGATGTAATCACTCACTTGGTCTGAAAGGAAGAAAATGGATAAATTAGAACTAAGATGTTTATTTTCAAATGAATAATTTTAATTGTGGTGGATAAAGGGGGAGGGTGGGCTGTGTTATTCTAGCAGTACCAACCAAACTAGGCTGAAGCCCTCGTCAGGTTAGGAGGAGTGAAAAGAAGAAATGTCCCCTTTTGTTCTTTTTTCATGTTGGTTAACAGACAAAATTGGGGGGAGTGCCTTCATAGATAGAGCAAGCAATATTACAATGAAAATCCCTATACAAGAATATTGTATATCTAAGATATCTTGAATAAATAAGGCATTGTACAATGATGAAATAAATCTACTAGCAACTCAAAATATAGTTGCCTTTATCCTTAATAAAACAAAGGCCATACTTTAGAATTATGAATGGAACAGGTAAAAACATTCAATGCTGGATACATTTCTGATTAACGGTTTTAATTTTTTGGATAAATACATTATACGGTATTTAGAATTATATATTTGAAAATGTTTAGGTTATCACTTATGTTGTGAAGAACCATTATATCTGCTTTGATTGACTCCTTAAACTAACAAGAATATTTTCTAACACTTGTTCTAAAACTATTTTAAATCATGATTTCAGTCTTACTTTTGAGACATATCATTGGGCCTTCTATTTACAAACCTATTCTCATCTATAAAAACTTCAATTACCAAGATGTCAAAGTTATCCCCATTTCAAATATCTAGATGGAAAATAGGTTCTTGTCTTTTTTGTCAATCATAAACTTAACGAGTATCTAGTGTCAAACATGAGTTCTTCATTATAACATAAAAAATTAACATTAATTTTCTTTCATATGCCTATAATCCCTCCAAATATCCTACAAAATTCCATCCCCCAATGAATCTCCAAAGGGCACTATCATGATAATTTTTTTTAACTCCCTGTTAAGCTATGTATTAATTTCTCTTGTTTTTTTATCGTGAGTTAATAATTGTTCATCAGGCATATTTCAATCGGCATCAATGACCATTGATGTTATGATGCCAGATAATTACCAATCATTCATTCGTTCTCTCCTACAAATTCATTTTAAACAGATCAATTAAGAAAGCAAAGGGTTTTATGATAATGAGCAGCAAGGTAGATCACAATTTTATTATAATGCCCTACACCATGACTGCTTTCATTCATAAACCTGGCAATAAAACACATATCGTTTCCAATAAAGATCTTCCTTATTTATGTACGTTCTTCAACTCTTATGATCTTGTGATTTGAAATGAAGAAAGCAGCTGCATTATCTCCACAAAATTATTACTTTCTGCTTAACAGTGTTCTCCTTAAGTTAATGGAGGCAGACTAAAGCACCAAAAATGGGGATGGAGATGTGTTTTGTGAGCATCATGGTCATAGATTAAAAAAACAAGAGAATTTTTAAGGCCCGATAATAGAGGAAAACGTTGAAAATAGTCAAATTTTTTCGGGCATGTGTTATGAAGGGATGATTTGGAATGTTTAGGTTTGACAGGAAAAATATGAAAGGAAAGCAATTAGAAGACAGAGAGCAGCCAAAAAATTTATACAGGTGGCAAGAGGGAATATATTGGAATTCCAAAACTGTCAGCATCCTGAGGGACAAAGCATTTGGCTACCAACTACATTGCTTTCTGTAATTTAATTTCTATCCATTCCCTTGGGTTTCTTACCTACTATCTGTTCAATTTCTTTAATTTTGCCCTCCTCAAATTTTCACCTATCATTCCAGAATACATTGCAAGGTTAAGACTGTGAAAGCTTAGAGATAAGATTCAGTGGCCTCATAACACTACACTATTATAATTTGCACGTTCAGTGTAAAACTCGGCAAACCATTACAAACTGATAACCAAGGATTGCAACCATTTTATTAATTATTAAGGTTAAGTAGTGTAAAACTCGGCAAACCATTACAAACTGATAACCAAGGATTGCAACCATTTTATTAATTATTAAGGTTAAGTGCAAAACTGTAGATAAAGATGAAATGCCTAAATAGTGTACTATCAAAGCTTCATGGCCAACAATTACGTCAAGAGTAAAAACTATGACCAAATAGTTTTCCACACTTCTGTCCCCTGGAACATAATACTTGACGAGTCATAATCAGACAGAAAAAAAAAGCTAAAAACTTCAACAAGTCAAAGAACAATAACAGCATCAGAAAATTACTCTTTAGTAATGCTTACAATTATAAGTAATTACAAAAAAGGCTTAATCTAACTATTATGGCCACAAATTATAAGTATGATAATAAGCTTATGGAAATTAACTACACTGACATTTATCAGTACTCACTATATAAAATGAGCTACTAACCTGAATTCAGATCTTCTGAAGCAAGCCCACATGAAAACACTTGCAAAGATAACCAAGACTTGCTTCTTATCTCATTTGAAGTAAGGGGAGGGCCAAGAAGCATTCCTTCCAAGCACCGACCAACAACTAGTCCACAAGCTCTCTCTACATCAAGTAGCCAAGCCCACTGCCTCCCAACCACACCTCCCCCTACACTCTTCACTGTGTCTGGAGTTGGAGTATCAACTTCTGCAAAATGAAAAAGCAAGAGGTAATGCAATTAATAACTGTTATTTCAAAATCTAGCAGATGTGGGTTTAATAGACTGGTTTATATGTAAGATGTAAAAGATCTTACTTTGATTTTACTTATCTAGTATTTTCAATTTTTTCTAGTTTTTACTTTTATCATAATGACAATATCAGTCGCAATTCTTTAAAAATAATAATTAGATGCAGAAAAACTTTCCTTAAGGATATGCAAACCAGTATAATATAAATTTTTAAAAAGCAATTTGTACTATTCCTAGCTACACAAACCAAAGTCCTTCAAGAAGGGAGTAGCGAATGTGTTTTTGGGGTGAGCTGGAACGGCCATTGAAATCATTTAACGACATAGCTAACAACAGGTGGTGAGTGAGGGTGAGGAGACCCTCCACCCAATCTGTCAAAAGTTCAATTTTGACCTTTTGGCTCAGGACTAAGAGGGGTGGTTGAGGTGGGAACTTTAACCAAAAGGACTTTTAGATTTTTTTCATTTATTGCAACTTATATACAAACCTTTTGTACTTTAACTTGCTAAGCATCACCCATGTATTATAGTATTACCTTTATTGCAAATTACTCGGTACCATCTTCCACATGACATTACGGTTGTGCCAAGCTGTCATCACCGTAAAAATATGTTTACTGTACTCATATAGAAAGTGTAGGAACATCATTTGGCAATACACTCAGCACATGTAAACTGTCAATGGAAAGTAATAAGCTGCCTGGCAATTTCTTTAGTCCCGCAAAAGGGAATGTTGGAATACATACATACATATACCAAAGGCACTTCCCCCAATTTTGGGGGGTAGCCGACATCAACAAGAAACAAAACAAAAAAGGGGACCTCTACTCTCTACGTTCCTCCAGCCTAATCAGGGACTCAGCCGAGTTCAGCTGGTACTGCTAGGGTGCCACAGCCCAACCTCCCACATTTCCACCACAGATGAAGCTTCATACTGCTGAGTCCCCTACTGCTGCTACCTCCGCGGTCATCTAAGGCACCGGAGGAAGCAGCAGGGCCTACCGGAACTGCGTCACAATCGCTCGCCATTCATTCCTATTTCTAGCACGCTCTCTTGCCTCTCTCACATCTATCCTCCTATCACCCAGAGCTTTCTTCACACCATCCATCCACCCAAACCTTGGCCTTCCTCTTGTACTTCTCCCATCAACTCTGGCATTCATCACCTTCTTTAGCAGACAGCCATTTTCCATTCTCTCAACATGGCCAAACCACCTCAACACATTCATATCCACTCTAGCCGCTAACTCATTTCTTACACCCGTTCTCACCCTCACCACTTCGTTCCTAACCCTATCTACTCGAGATACACCAGCCATACTCCTCAGACACTTCATCTCAAACACATTCAATTTCTGTCTCTCCATCACTTTCATTCCCCACAACTCCGATCCATACATCACAGTTGGTACAATCACTTTCTCATATAGAACTCTCTTTACATTCATGCCCAACCCTCTATTTTTTACTACTCCCTTAACTTGGAATAAAGGCGAAAATGTTTTTCCAATTCTTCACACTTTTCAATTTCCATTTCCTTCATCTTATCATTTCTGTTATTCATACAATTTTACTGCACATTTCTGTCAAGGTTATTCCTTATTCCCTTACATCCTTCCTTATACTATATCACATTTATCCTTATTCCTTATTCCCTTTTATTCATAATTTTAGACTATACTCTATATTAATCTTATTTGATGCCAAAGGTTGACAGATTTCCCCCATTCTTTCATTTCATTTATTTAATTTCATTTCCATTTCATTTCTATTATTTACACATTTCTACTATTCACTTGTCAACATTTACTCTTTATAACCTTATTCCCATCTATATTCCATATCATCCCTATTCTGTCTTTTATTCTTTATTATCCTTATTCCCTTTTACTGGGTATTTCCCATTGTATTCTACCAGCAGTAATTTTATTTAATGTACATTTTGTATGGACAAATTTACTCCATAAAATTTAACCTAAATTTCTTACCCTATTTTTTACCAAATAAAACTGGTTTCATACATCATAACATTGCTTCTGCTGCTATTTATAATGCAACTTCTCCCCCCTACAGACTGAGTAATTAAAGTACGAAAGAGATTTGGTTATTTGTTAAAAGAATTATTTTCAATAACCTTATTAGTTAATGAAAAATTTGCCATTTTCTTCTAAACATGTTATTTTTATTAGTAAAATAAATTTTTGAATATACTTACCCGATAATCATGTAGCTGTCAACTCCGTTGCCCGACAGAATTCTATGGAGGGATACGCCAGCTATCACAATACTAGAAGGGGGTGTACTTACCAGCGCCACCTGTGGCCAGGTACTCAAGTACTTCTTGTTGACACCTCCTCAATTATTCCTCGGTCCACTGGTTCTCTCTGGGGAGGAAGGGAGGGTCATTTAAATCATGATTATCGGGTAAGTATATTCAAAAATTTATTTTACTAATAAAAATAACATTTTTCAATATTAAACTTACCCGATAATCATGTAGCTGATTCACACCCAGGGAGGTGGGTGAAAACCAGTGTACAAGATTAAAGGATAGCTAAGTATCCCATATTTCATATAACAGTTATCTCAAATAACAATGAAATAATAAGTACCTGGTAAGGAAGTCGAATAGAACCGTTACTCTGCCTCTTTTTTAAAGTTCGTCTTCCTTACTGAGCGCAGCGTTCCTCTTGGAGGCTGAATCAACCCAAAGGTGCCAAAGTACACGGGGTTGCAACCCCTACTAAAGGACCTCTACCAAACCTTTAACCCAGGCGCTTCTCAAGAATGAATAGACCACCCGCCAAATCAAAAGGATGCGGAAGGCTTCTTAGCCTACCGTAACAACCATAAAAACAACAATAAAAGCATTCAAGAGAAAGGTTAAAAAAGGTTATGGGATTAAGGGAATGTAGTGGCTGAGCCCTCACCTACTACTGCACTCGCTGCTACGAATGGTCCCAGGGTGTAGCAGTTCTCGTAAAGAGACTGGACATCTTTCAGATAAAATGATGCAAACACTGACTTGCTCCTCCAATAGGTTGCATCCATTATGCTCTGCAGAGAACGGTTTTTATTAAAGGCCATCGAAGTAGCTACGGCTCTTACTTCGTGGGTCCTTACCTTCAGCAATGCAAGGTCTTCCTCCTTTAAGTGAGAATGTGCTTCTCTGATCAGAAGCCTTATATAATACGAAAGCCCATTCTTGGACATGGGCCTCGAAGGTTTCTTGATGGCACACCATAAAGCTTCTGACTGTCCTCGAATAGGTTTAGACCTCTTAAGATAATATTTGAGAGCCCTGACAGGGCAAAGAACTCTCTCTAGTTCGTTACCTACCATGTTGGAGAGGCTAGGTATTTCAAACGATCTAGGCCAAGGACGTGAAGGAAGCTCGTTCTTTGCTAGGAATCCAAGCTGAAAAGAACATGTTGCAGATTCGGTTGTGAAACCAATGTTCTTGCTGAAGGCATGAACCTCACTGACTCTCTTAGCTGTTGCAAGGCAGACGAGAAAAAGAGTCTTGAGGGTAAGGTCCTTGAAGGAAGCTGACTGGAGAGGTTCGAACCTAGATGACATAAGGAACCTTAAGACTACGTCTAGATTCCAGCCTGGAGTGGAAAGACGACGTTCTTTAGACGTCTCAAAAGACTTAAGAATGTCTTGAAGGTCCTTGTTGGAAGACAGGTCCAAACCTCTGTGGCGGAGAACTGAAGCCAACATACTCCTATATCCTTTAATCGTAGGTGCTGAAAGGGATCTCTCATTCCCAAGATGTAGAAGGAAGTCAGCTATTTGGGTCACAGAGGTATTGGTAGAGGATATTGAATTGGCTCTACACCAGCTTCGGAAGACCTCCCACTTAGACTGGTAGACTCTACGAGTGGAAACCCTTCTTGCTCTGGCAATCGCACTGGCTGCCTCCTTCGAAAAGCCTCTAGCTCTAGCGAATCTTTCGACAGTCTGAAGGCAGTCAGCCGAAGAGCGTGGAGGTTTGGGTGCAACCTGTCTACGTGAGGTTGACGTAGAAGGTCCACTCTTAGAGGTAGAGTCCTGGGGAAGTCGACTAGCCATTGAAGTACCTCTGTGAACCATTCTCTTGCAGGCCAAAGGGGAGCAACCAGCGTCAGCCGTGTCCCTTCGTGCGAGACGAATTTCTGCAGAACTTTGTTTATTATCTTGAACGGTGGGAATGCGTACAGGTCGAGATGGGACCAGTTCAGTAGAAAAGCATCCACATGAACTGCTGCAGGGTCTGGAACAGGGGAACAGTACAGCGGAAGTCTCTTGGTTATGGAGGTGGCAAACAGATCTATGGTAGGTTGACCCCACAAGGTCCAAAGTCTGTTGCACACACTCTTGTGGAGGGTCCATTCCGTGGGAATGACCTGATTCCTTCTGCTTAGGCGATCTGCTGAGACGTTCATATCGCCCTGAATGAACCTCGTGACCAGAGTGAGGTTTAGACCTCTTGACCAAATGAGGAGGTCCCTTGCGATCTCGTATAGGCTCCTCGAATGGGTCCCTCCTTGCTTGGAGATGTAAGCCAAGGCTGTGGTATTGTCTGAGTTCACCTCCACCACTTTGCCTAGCAGGAGGGACTTGAAGTTCAACAGGGCTAGATGAACTGCTAGCAGCTCCTTGCAGTTGATGTGGAGTAATCCTTGTTCCTCGTTCCACGTTCCCGAGCATTCCCGTCCGTCCAAGGTTGCACCCCAGCCCGAGTCTGATGCATCTGAGAAGAGATGAAGATTGGGGGTCTGAATGGCCAACGATAGACCCTCCCTGAGAAGGAGGTTGTGCTTCCACCACAGGAGAGTGGTCTTCATCTCTTGGTTGATAGGGATAGAGACTGCTTCGAGAGTCGAACCCTTGTCCCAATGAGCTGCAAGATGGAATTGAAGAGGGCGGAGGTGGAGTCTCCCTAGCTCGACAAACAGGGCCAGTGATGAGAGGGTCCCTGTGAGACTCATCCACTGTCTCACTGAGCAACTGCTCCTCTTCAGCATGCTCATGATGCACTCTAGGGCCTGGCTTATCCTGGGGGCCGATGGAAAAGCCCGAAAATCCTGACTCCGAATCTCCATTCCCAGGTACACAATGGATTGGGAGGGAATGAGTTGAGACTTCTCTATGTTGACTAATAGACCTAGGTCTCTGATTAAGTCTAAAGTCCAATTGAGATTCTCCAGACAACGACGACCCGTGGAGGCTCTCAACAGCCAGTCGTCTAAGTAGAGGGAGGCTCTGATGTTCGACAAGTGTAGGAATTTTGCTATATTCCTCATCAGATGAGTAAAGACCATAGGAGCTGTGCTTAGGCCAAAACACAGGGCTTGGAATTGGTAGACAACCTTTCCAAAAACGAATCTCAGGAAAGGTTGGGAGTCTGGATGAATAGGAACGTGAAAGTATGCATCTTTCAGGTCCAACGAGACCATCCAGTCCTCCTGTCTGACCGCTGCTAAGACCGACTTCGTCGTCTCCATCGTGAACGTCTGCTTGGTGACATACTCGTTGAGAGCGCTGACGTCCAGCACCGGTCTCCAACCTCCTGTCTTCTTGGCCACAAGAAAGAGACGGTTGTAGAAGCCCGGGGATTGATGGTCCCGGACTATAACCACTGCCTTCTTCTGCACAAGTAGCGACACCTCCTGGTGCAATGCTAGCCTCTTGTCCTCTTCTTTGTAGTTGGGAGAGAGGTTGATGGGCGATGTGGTCAGAGGTGGTTTGAGGCAGAATGGAATCCTGTAACCGTTCCTCAGCCAACTGACAGACTGGGCGTCTGCACCTCTCTTCTCCCAGGCTCGCCAGAAGATCTTGAGTCTGGCTCCTACTGCTGTCTGGAGATGCGGAGAGTCAGTTTTTTCCTTTAGATGTCCTGGATCCTTTCCTAGACTTGCTCCTGTGAGAGTCTGGACGGGAGCTTCCTCGGCTGGGGGCTCTACCACGAAAGGGCGGTATGAACCTCGAGGCAGGAGTATCAGCCACTGGGGAGCGATAAGTCTTGGGGACTGAGGTAGCAACCTTAGACTTACGAGCCGATGAGGCTACAAGATCGAGTGTATCCTTTTGTATCAGGGCAGCAGACAAGTCCTTAACCAGCTCTTCGGGGAAGAGGAACTTCGAGAGCGGAGCAAAAAGGAGTTGTGACCGTTGGCAAGGTGTAATGCTGGCGGAAAGGAAGGTACACAGTTGTTCCCTTTTCTTCAAAACCCCTGATACAAACATCGACGCAAGCTCACCCGATCCATCCCTAATGGCCTTATCCATGCAGGACATTAATAGCATGGCAGAATCTTTGTCCGCAGGAGAGGTCTTCTTGCTGAGGGCCCCCAGGCACCAGTCTAGAAAGTTGGACATTTCAAATGCTCTAAACATTCCTTTCAGCAAGTGATCCAGGTCTGAGAAGGTCCAACAAACCTTAGAGCGCCTCATTGCAGTTCTCCGAGGCGAGTCTACCAGACTTGAGAAGTCAGCCTGGGCAGAGGCAGGTACTCCCAAGCCTGGTGCTTCTCCTGTGGCATACCAAACGCTCGCTTTCGAAGTGAGCTTCGTTGGAGGGAACATGAAAGAAGTCTTGCCAAGGTGTTGCTTAGACTGCAGCCACTCCCCTAAGATCCTTAATGCTCTCTTAGAGGACCTAGCTAGGACTAGCTTAGTATAGGTGGACTTAGCTTGTTGTACGCCCAGCGAAAACTCAGATGGTGGAGAGCGGGGAATAGCAGAGACAAAGTGGTCTGGGTAAACCTCCCTAAGTAGAGCCAAGACCTTACGAAAATCAATAGACTGTGGAGAAAGCTTGGATTCATCCACGTCTGATGAGGGATCCAGGTGTGCCTCCTCATCATCAGACGCCTCATCACCAGAGTGAAGCGAAGGAATCGGACAAGAATGCTGAACAGCAGAGTCAGAACGAGTAGGAACAATAGTAGTGGTTTCCTCTACAAGTAACTGTTGAGGGAGAACCTGAGGCTCAGACTGCAAAGGCTGAATAGCAGACGAAGCAGAAGGAAGGCGCATGGGTGGAGGAGGCTGACTCCTAGCATGAGTGGTTGAACCCAAGGATTGCGCTTGCTGAGCGGTTGGTGGAAGCGGAGTAGCAAGTTCCTGTTCCTGTGGTGAGAGCGGAGCGTGATGAGGTTGAGGCTGCGCAGAACAAGGTAAATGTCTCGCAAGCTGAGGCTCCTGAGGCGCAAGGCCAAGGTGTAGTGGAGCTTGCCTTGAGGAAGGTTGAGCTCGCTGCAGCGAGAGCTGAGGAGACTGACTCATGGACGGGAGAGGTTGTTGTACCTCAGCCAAGAGTTGCACCACTGGTGGAGCAGCAAAGGGAGGCGGAGGAAGAGAGGTATAACCCTCCTGATCCCATAGCAAAGGTTGCCTTAAAGAAGGCGGAGGCTGAACACCAGAGGGAACAGCAAACTCAGACCGTGGCTCAACATCGTACGCCTGGCAGGTGGTACTGCGATCAGGCGGAGCAAGCGCAGGCGGAGCGAGCGCAGGCGGAGCGAGCGCAGGCGGAGGGAGTGTAGGCGGAGGCGGAGGAGCAACACTCTCAGCCCGACACTCACGCATCAAGTCCGAAAGCTGTGCTTGCATGGACAGTAGTAGAGTCCACTTAGGGTCGACAGTCGAGCTCTGTTGTGGCAGAACCTTACTCCTCTTGGGCGGAGTGCAGTCGACAGATGACTGCGGCGAGTCAGAGCTGAGCCAATGACTGCAACCTGGCTGAGCACTCGCGGACTGGACTCTGCGTTTAAGTGGTCTCGAGACCTGAGACCAACGTTTCTTCCCTGACAGATGATCAGCGGACGAGAAAAAGACGGGCTCAATCGTCTGCGGGTGGGAGTGACGGTCTTTGGAAGACACGCCCGCAACCACCGAGGAAACTTCTGTGCGCCTAACAAGGCCTGCCGAACCCTTATGCCCTTCGACATTGCTTCTCCCCTGGGCATGGGAGCTTGCAAGAGGTCCCGGACTGGGAGGACGACTGGCTCGCACAGAAGAATCCTCACGCACCACACTGGCACTGACACTAGCACTTGGCATCTGAGAGAATACTTCACCAATTAGCCGTGAACAAACTCGAAGATCATAAGCGTATCCCAGAACGTCTTGCCGGAAGCACGACAGAGGAATAATTGAGGAGGTGTCAACAAGAAGTACTTGAGTACCTGGCCACAGGTGGCGCTGGTAAGTACACCCCCTTCTAGTATTGTGATAGCTGGCGTATCCCTCCATAGAATTCTGTCGGGCAACGGAGTTGACAGCTACATGATTATCGGGTAAGTTTAATATTGAAAAAAAAACTCTTTCAAGATATCACAGTATGAAAACATGAAATATGTTCATCTCTAATTATCAGTTTTTTTAATGTCTCATAAAACACAGAAGTCAGAAATGTGCTGCCAGGAAAAAAGTCAATGTTAACATTGATTCATTGACTTTAACAACCTAACTGGTTGAAAAGGGAAATTTAATTCTGGTTTGAATGTGGTGTATATCTTTCATAAGAAAATAACATTGAGTAAAGTTAAATATATCTTATATTATCCAGTTATGATATCTTTAAAGATCTTTCTTTAGAAAAATAAAGGACAATTTTTTTTGTTGACAATAAGTTATCAAATTATCAGACATTGTATACAAATTCTAACATCTTTATTTTCTAACAAGAAATTATGTAATTTCGCTAAATGAAAACATTTAAACTGACAATAAAATGTGAAAAATTAAATTTCAACAACTTTTAAGAGAGGGAGAATATCTGAATCTCTTAGTATTGTTGATCACATACAGTATTTCAATAATTTTTCCTTGTGCATTTTATATCATCAAATATTAGATAATCATGTACATAACTATATCATGAATCATGTTTTAGAGCCTTTTTTAATAATCTTCATAAGAGACTTATTAAATTTTATAGTATGGGTATTACAGTAGATGATGATGATGATGATGATGATGATCATTAAATTTTATATTCAGTAGTAAAGGCTTATATGTATACAAGGGAGAGAAAGGTGGGGATATCAATATTGCCAGTATAAGATTTTATTGTATTATACTATATCATTATCATATTACACTGTTGGAGTGTACTTTACAATTCAAGTACAAGTACATTTTTGGAGTAAATATTTATCTTTAAAAAAAAAATTCTTAAGAGTTTATATTGCCAATTATCAAGGTAATTTCGCAGTGGGGGAAGGAGGCCTTAAAATGTAATGAACACAGATAAGGATGTATTACTGTATACGGTATTACAAATTTCCCAATAAAAAGAATAATAAAATTTTGTGGCTCATATGGATATTCTATATTTTACTTTATCAGGTACATTAATGAGCAAAATGAACAATTCTAAAAATTAATGAAAAATATAGCTACATTCTTTGATTATGCAAGAATTAAATTGAATCTGTACAGTGCTTTTCGAGTAAAAATTATGGGTAGATGGCTAAAAAAAGAATAAAATACATACTAAGGCATTTCATGTAATTAGACAATCAAAGATCAGTAATCATTTTAAAAATTATATCCTTCTCGTAAAATCAGACATACTGTGTTATGTATGCTGAAAGTTTATTTTATTACATACCTGAGGTCACATCTTCCTGGTCAGTGAAGTTTGTTACAGAAGCAATAGTTCGATTTGCTGAATCCAATATAGGGAGAATAGCTCTAAGAGAGCCCAACAACGGACGAACAAGACGCGCAGGAAACAGGAGGAGAGCATAAACTACGTGAGCTAGTACCCATCCACAAACACTGTGATACACAACATCTGAAATGAGAAAAATATATAAAACAGATACAGAAACACTAACTATAATAACAAAATTAAAATAGTACAGTATACACACTTGAGCATAAATATACGAGCACATTAATTGTATTGCCCCAGTATACATTATGTGTTCTATTCAACCCATTACTCAGAAGTGCCCTTTACCCAGCATAAAGTGATGGTCACTTTACAAGAACAGATTTGGGCTTCTCTATTTAAGACAAAATTCCCCACTGCATCACAAATTGACCTCCTTGTCCTGGTTGAAATTCTAGCCTCACTGGCTCATGCAAGGTGTGTTCAGAAGACAGAGTCTACTATGGAAGACTTTGGGAAGAAAGTAAAACAAGCTTCACTCTATAAGACATCAACACCAGGAGCTCTAATGCAAACAACCAGCCACCAGGGCCTTGGCTACAGGAAGGCAACCCTAGATGGAATGGAAAAGGGATCCTCATCCTACATTTTGTCAGCACAGGTCTCATTTTCCCATGAAGTTTGGTCCCTAGAGAAGCCCCTTTTCACCAGGGTAACTAGTTAAACTTTACTGGTACCGATACTTCAGAAAGGGCAAGGAACACACGCTCTCAGGCCAAAAGCAGGAAGGACCAGAGTAGGCTGAAGCTCTGCAACAACTAGGTAAACCATTAGCAGAATAAACCATCTAGGAAAAGGAGAAGGCCATATACCAGCTCTGCCCTGGCAATCTGAGTCCAAAAGCTTTCTGTTTGCCCTCTGGTCTGGACAGGTATAGGCTCTTCTAGTCCTTTGACCTTCCCTAGCAGACAAGACTCCTTGCTATACCCTGTTCGCTGAAATGAGGAGTCAATGGTCGATAGCTGTCTTACAGATTCCGTAGCAGGCAGACTGGTAAAAGCCACCTGTCCATCCCTTCCCCTTGGGATATGTCCCTACCTTCCTCTGCCTTCTATCACTTTGGACATCAACTCTGCCCATCGTGCTGCACTGAGCATACAAAACTGCATTGCTCAAGTCTTGAGCTAAACTCCAATGAGGAACCTGGAGTTCCTCTTAAAGCAGCTATTTGGCAAGTTCATTGTCCAGAAAAACACTTTCCCTTGGTTTGCTATGAAACAATATAGTGGATTATGCTGCAAAACTATATTTTTTCAAAATGGGTCCAAACACCTCATGATCAGAATCCATGAAAAATTCCTTAGTTACCCCGATCCTCCTATTTAATTTTAGTAACTTCTCCATTACATTATTTTTCATGAAAACACTGGAAATTTCAGAATGGTACACTTCTCCATCTAGGTTATGCAGGTCCTCTTTGGCACTTGTTCCAAATGAAGCCCGCATCATCACAATAAAAACTTAAGGAATAAATCTGAATGCCTCTACAAATTCTTTAAATTTCCAACTTATCTCTGCTCCATATTTGTCTGAAATGGCATCATCCCCATACCTTGCTCTACTATATATACTATTTCCCTTTTCAATTTATTAAATCAAGCTCAGCTTGCCTTAAAAACCTCATTACTACCACCAATGAATATAGGGTTGTTTTTAAATATGCACTTATGTAATTGCTAAGGCTTCTTGCATATTTTGGCTACATAAATACTATCACATGCACAGTTTCTCATTTATCTAAATTGGCAACTATTTTTCTTATTTCTTCAAATATGGGTTTTTTTATCAACACTGTCACTCCTTGGGTTACATCAGCTCCTTTAATGGCCTCTTTTGTTCATCAGTTGGATACAAATATTCACCACTTTGTGAAATGTTATTTTGATTATAAAATAAATTTTTGAATATATTTACCCGGTGATTATATAGCTGCAACTCTGTTGCTCGACAGACAACTCTACGGTAAAAACTCGCCAGCGATCGCTACACAGGTTGCGGGTGTGCCCAACAGCGCCATCTGTCGCCCAGATACCCAGCTCTCAATGTAAACAGAGACTCAATTTTCTCCTCGTCCCACTTTGTCTCTATTGGGGAGGAAGGGAGGGTCATTTAATTTATAATCACCGGGTAAGTATATTCAAAAATTTATTTTATAATCAAAATAACATTTTTCAATATTTAACTTAGCCGGTGATTATATAGCTGATTCACACCCAGGGGGGTGGGTAGAGACCAGCAATATATGTTTACACTTTTATGAGCTAAGAGTTTTTATTTCATTTTAGAAGTTATCAAAATAACAAAAACAAAATAAATAGGTACCTGGTAAGGAAGTCGACTTGAACAATTACTCTGCCTTTTAAGTACGTCTTCCTTACGGAGCCTCGCGATCCTCTTAGGATGCTGATCGACCCCTAGGATCTGAAGTATCAAAGGTTGCAACCCATACAACAGGACCTCATCAAAACCCCTAATCTAGGCGCTCTCAAGAAATGACTTTGACCACCCGCCAAATCAACCAGGATGCGAAAGGCTTCTTAGCCTTCCGGACAACCCAAAAAACAACAATAAAAACATTTCAAGAGAAAGATTAAAAGGGTATGGAATTAGGGAATTGTAGTGGTTGAGCCCTCACCCACTACTGCACTCGCTGCTACGAATGGTCCCAGTGTGTAGCAGTCCTCGTAAAGAGACTGGACATCCTTTAGATAAAAAGACGCAAACACTGACCTGCTTCTCCAATAGGTTGCGTCCATTATACTTTGCAGAGATATATTTTGCTTAAAGGCCACGGAAGTTGTTACAGCTCTAACTTCGTGCGTTTTCACCTTAAGCAAAGTTCGGTCTTCCTCACTCAGATGTGAATGAGCTTCTCGTATTAACAATCTGATAAAGTCTGACCAAGCATTCTTTGACATAGGCAAGGATGGTTTCTTAACTGAACACCATAAAGCTTCAGATTGGCCTTGTAAAGGTTTAGTACGCTTTAAATAGAACTTAAGAGCTCTAACAGGGCATAAGACTCTTTCTAGTTCATTGCCTACGATCTCCGATAAGCTGGGGATATCGAAAGATTTAGGCCAAGGCCGAGAAGGCAGCTCATTTTTGGCTAGAAAACCAAGTTGTAGCGAACAAGTGGCTTTTTCTGACGAAAATCCGATGTTCTTGCTGAAGGCATGAATCTCACTGACTCTTTTAGCCGAGGCTAAGCATACCAGGAAAAGAGTCTTAAGAGTGAGATCTTTCAGGGAGGCTGATTGTAAAGGCTCCAACCTGTCTGACATGAAGAATCTTAGTACCACGTCTAAATTCCATCCAGGGGTAGCCAAACGACGCTCCTTGGTGGTCTCAAAAGACTTAAGGAGGTCTTGCAGATCTTTATGTTTGGAAAGATCTAAGCCTCTATGCCGGAAGACCGATGCCAACATGCTTCTGTAGCCCTTGATAGTGGGAGCTGAAAGGGATCGTCCTTTTCTCAGGTATAAGAGAAAATCAGCTATTTGAGCTACAGAGGTACTGGTCGAGGATACAGAAACTGACTTGCACCAGTCTCGGAAGACTTCCCACTTCGATTGGTAGACTCTAATGGAAGACGCTCTCCTTGCTCTAGCAATCGCACTGGCTGCTTCCTTCGAAAAGCCTCTAGCTCTCGAGTGTCTTTCGATAGTCTGAAGGCAGTCAGACGAAGAGCGTAGAGGCTTTGGAGTACCTTCTTTACGTGTGGCTGACGTAGAAGGTCTACCTTTAGAGGAAGACTACTGGGAACGTCTACTAACCATCGAAGTATCTCGGTGAACCATTCTCTCGCGGGCCAGAGGGAAGCAACTAACGTCAACCTTGTCCCTTCGTGAGAGGCGAACTTCTGCAGTACCTTGTTGACAATCTTGAACGGTGGGAATGCGTAGAGATCCAGATGTGACCAATCTAGGAGGAAAGCATCTATATGTATTGCTGCTGGGTCCGGGACAGGAGAGCAATAGATTGGAAGCCTCTTGGTCAGCGAGGTTGCAAAGAGATCTATGGATGGTTTTACCCCAAGTGGCCCAAAGTCTCTTGCACACATCCTTGTGGAGGGTCCATTCGGTTGGAATTACTTGCCCTTTCCGACTGAGACAATCTGCTATGACGTTCAAGTCGCCTTGGATGAACCTCGTTACTAGGGAGATGTCTTGACCTTATGACCAGATGAGCAGGTCCCTTGCGATCTCGTACAACGTCAGTGAGTGGGTACCTCCTTGTTTGGAGATGTACGCCAAGGCCGTGGTGATGTCCGAGTTAACTTCCACCACTTTGCCTCGAAGGAGAGACTTGAAGCTTTTCAAGGCCAGATGTACTGCCAACAGCTCCTTGCAGTTGATATGCATGCTCCTCTGACTCGAGTTCCACAGTCCTGAGCATTCCCGACCGTCTAGTGTCGCGCCCCAGCCCACGTCCGATGCGTCCGAGAAGAGAACGTGGTTGGGAGTCTGAACAGCCAGGGGAAGACCCTCTCTTAGGTTGATATTGTCCTTCCACCAAGTTAGACAAGACTTTATCTTTTCGGAAACCGGGATCGAGACCGCTTCTAGCGTCTTGTCCTTTTTCCAGTGAAAAGCTAGATGGTATTGAAGAGGACGGAGGTGTAGTCTTCCTAGTGACACAAATTGTTCCACGGATGACAGCGTCCCTACCAGACTCATCCACAGCCTGACTGAGCAGCGTTCCTTCTTCAGCATCTTCTGGATGGATAGCAGGGCTTGATCTATTCTGGGGGCTGATCGTCTTGTTGTTCAGCAACGTCCTCATCAGAGGGTTCCTCATCCGAAAACTGATGAGGAAACGTCAACGGAGTGGGCAACGTCTAGCTTGCTGAGTCCGGTCGCACTGGTGCATGCGTGACGGAGCCGGACGCAACATCATGGAACTGCTGCACAGTCTGTGAACTGTCAACAACCATGGGTGCGCGAGGAAGCACAGCGTCAACCCGAGACTGTCTAGACCGTCTGGGTTGTGCAGTCAACACCCTTCCGGGTTGCTGAGGTTGACGCACTGCGTCAAAACAAGTCACCTCTGCTGGTTGTTGAACGTCCTGAACGTCAACAACCACCTCCGAGCGTCGCTTAACGTCAACGTGCGGCTGGCAACCCACACTGGGTCGCATCGGTGGAAGAACCACCTCAACTGGCAGACGCGAGTAGGTTACCTCAGCGTCAACAGGGCGCACAACCGACCGGTTGGAAGGTTGTTGGCCAGAAGGTTCAGTAGCAACCTTCTCCGCATTAAAGTCCTCTATCAAGGACGCAAGCTTGGACTGCATGTCTTGCAGCAAAGCCCATTTAGGGTCTACGGGAGCAGGTGCGGCAACAGACGGGGTTAGCGACTGAGGCGGTACCGCTTACCATCCCTGAAAGCCTTGTTATGCATGACATAATTGTACAGCAAAACTTCAAAGGCTCGAAAACAGCTGTGAAGTTGACCTGTAAAAAACTTGGAGCGTCTCCTGGCCAGGCGCCAGGGAGAGTCTACGAGAATTGAGAAGTCTATCTGGGCAGAGGCATGAACTCCCAAGCCGAGAACTTCTCTCGTGTCATATCAGACTCTCGCTCTATAAACCAGTTTAAAAGAAGGGAAAGCAAAGGCTGAATCCCCCAAACTCCTCCTGGTGAAAAACCAGTCGCCTAGCCAACGTAAAGCTCTCTAGGAGAGCGAGAGAGCACTAGCTTAAAAACAACGGCTTCGAAGTAGCTAGGCCTAGTGTAAGTTCTGACGTTTAGGCGAACGAGGAGCAGCAGTTACAAAAAGATCCGGACAAAGATCCTTAAAAAAAATCATCATGATTTAATTAAAGTCCATAGGGGGCTAAGCAGCTTTAGGCTCCTCTCCATCTGACAGAGTCCTCAAGGGAATATCAGTAGGAGGGGGAACAGCAACTTCCTCATCTACAGGAACCTTGTCCGATAAAAGCTGAGTCTCAAGCAAGGGAGAGACCTACCGTGGTGGCAACGCTTTACAAGCAGAGTCCACACTCACTGGTGCATTAGTAGCGGATCAGAACGCAACGTCATGTAACTGCTTGACAGTCTGTGAACTGTCAACAACTGAACTGTCAACCACAACAGGTGCGTGAGGACGCACAGCGTCCACTCGAGACTGCTTTGACTGCCTAGACTGAGCAGTCAAAACAACTCTAGAATGCGGAGGTTGACGCACAGCGTCAAAACAAGTCAACTCCGATTGTTAGTGAACGTCTTGAACGTCAACAGGAGCATCAGCAAGAGGCCTAACGTCCAAATGCGGCTGAAAAACCACACGAGACCGCATCGAGTGTGGTTCTAAACAACCTGACTGACGTGACTAAGCTACGCCAACGTCAACAGTAAGCACAAAGGAACGTTAGGTTGGCTGAAAGCCAGGATATCGATGAGATAAACGGCTAGACTCAACGGACTAATCGGCAGAATAGTCTTCCATAAGGGAGGCAAGCATATACTGCATGTCTTGCCATACAACCCATTAAGGATCAACGGAAATGGTTGTGGTAAGAGACGAGGGTAACGTCTGTGACCGCAACACTTTGCCAACAAAAAAAGACTCTCGGAGTCTGTGTTACGCTTTTGTTAGGCGGCGAGCAGTTATCCGATGACTGCATAGGGTCAGAGCTGTCCTAATGGTTGTAACCAGGACGCTGGACCTGTCCTGAAAGGACTGACTTTCGCTTAAGGGCTTCGAAACCTTGTGACAGGTTTCTTATGCGAAAAGCCTTCGGATGACGAGGAGAAACAACGTCTCTCTCGTCTTATGGTAGGGGAGATCTTGGTAAGATACACCCGATACCATAGAGGGAAAACGTCTGTTCGTTGATCAAGGCCTCTCGAACCCATAAGTCGTTTGACATTACTTCTCCCCTGGGCTTGGGAGCATGCAAGAGGTCCCGGACTAGGTGAACGACAGGCACGAACAGACGAACCCTCGGACGCAACACTGTAACACTTTGCGCATATCACTTTATCACTTCGATTTTCTGTTTTGCACTTATTTCACTGAAATCGAAACTTTTACTGATTTCTACCTGAAAAACGCAATTCTACCCTTCATTAAACGGTAGTAATTGCGAAATCAGTCGTATAATGCAAGAGGTTGACGCACTGCGTCAACTCATTAATACCAGCAAAAAAAAAAAAAAAAAAAAAACAGAAAACATATTTTAAGATAAAATCAGTGGCTGGGAAAGAGACTAAACACTAGTTCATATAAACTACGTTTACAATCTCTCGCCGCACATAGCCTGGGGACGAGAATAAAAAACTAAAAACGTTTTATCCTTCCTCCCCGTACAGAGACTAGGGACGAGAGTAACTCGAGAACAACGTTACCCGCTTGAACGGAACGTTTTCTCTCCTCTCTCTCCCTCCGTCTCTATCTCTCTCTCTCTTTCTCTCTTGATTTCGCACCTAAGAGAAGAGCCCATTTATATTTCGTCAAAAAAACATTTTATTTGACTAAAGGAAAAAACTGAAAGGTTTTTCAAATAAAAAGTTCCTAAAAAATAGAATTTAAAACATTTAAGCTAAGAAAGAATGAACAAAACGTCAGAATCGATTTACTCTTACTGCAAAGTGAAACCGTGATACACTCTCTCTCTATCGTAACGATAGAGCGCATGTTGAACGTCCTGAACGTCAACAACTACGTAGCATAAAAAAACTAAACGTTAGTTCATCTTTGAAAACAGTACAAAGACTATCAAAGAAATTCTTTCATACAATATTACATTTAAAAAGTTTTAAATCCTTAGCTCTTTAAAAGCTAATTACGATATACAGTGATGCCTCAGGATACGAAATTAATCCGTTCAGGATGCGGTTTCGTATCCTGATATTTTCGTATCCTGAGTCGTGTTTTACATGTAAATAGCCTAATCCGTTCCAAGCCTTATAAAAAGTCACCCTTTCTTTCATAAACACGCTAAACTGTAGTAATAAACATGCAATGTAGCCATTTCTATCATTCAATAATTAACACAACCGTTAAAAACAGCCTAATCCATTCCAGAAACCACTATGAGATTATTCAATAATATAGTTATAGCCAAGTTATCCCCCCCAAGCCCAAAGAAAACGGTCCGTTTTCTTTACTACTGTATAAAAGTTACGGTACTGTATGTACGTAAAGCATTTAGATCAGTGAAGGTGTATTGTTACCTGTACGTACACCTAAATTAATGATTGATACCTGTACACTCTGAAAAAAAGGTTACAGTTAATTAGTGTAACAAAAAAGTTGAAACTTACCTTTTGATTGAGACGATGTCCGATAGCGAAGTCGCGGCAGAGGAGGATGGCATAAGGCAGAAAACGTAACAAGTGACAGACTACGTACAGTAATTTACACACTTAACACAATAACACTTAAACTTTACGAAATAAAAAAATGGAAGAAATAATTAACACTTAACATTACGTATGGAAAACTATAAAATGAAAGAAAAAATTACTTTAACAGTTAACGGTAACATAAAACTTAAAATTGAATTTTTTTTTTCGCTCTTTTATAACTTTACGTTTTTCTTATTTTCTAAATCTCTTTTACTTCTTCATCACTTTCTTTTCTCTGTTTCTTTTCTTTACTTTCACCTTCTAATTCTTCATCCCTTCCTCTTTTCTGTTTCTTTTCTTCACTTTCACCTTCGTCTTGGCCTACTAATACCGCTGGCCTCTTTAATAAGAAACTATCCATTGAAGCTTCTTTCTGCCTACTTTTCAACACATTTCTAAAATGCATTAGGCAAACGTAATATAATACACTACGTAACAAGTGACAGACTACGTACAGTAATTTACATACTTAACACATTAACACTTAAACTTTACGAAATAAAAAAATGGAAGAAATAATTAACACTTAACATTACGTATGGAAAACTATAAAATGAAAGAAAAAATTACTTTAACACTTAACGGTAACATAAAACTTAAAATTGAATTTTTTTTTTTTGCTTTTTTATAACTTTACGTTTTTCTTATTTTCTAAATCTCTTCTACTTCTTCGTCACTTTCTTTTTTCTGTTTCTTTTCTTTACTTTCACCTTCTAATTCTTCATCCCTTCCTCTTTTCTGTTTCTTTTCTTCACTTTCACCTTCGTCTTGGCCTACTAATACCGCTGGCCTCTTTAATAAGAAACTATCCATTGAAGCTTGTTTCTGCCTACTTTTCAACACATTTCTAAAATGCGTTAGGCAAACGTAATATAATACACTACGTAACGTTATATACAGTCTATGTATAGTAAACACTAATACAGTACAGTGCACAGTAACGAATGTTTATTAACGATAACACGTGGCGTACGAATGTACTGTATATTAACACTAAGTCAAACAAGCGAAAGCACACAATGTCTGTTAACGATACCGCGGTCGGAACGAAAAGAGAGAGAGAGAGATGAACGCCCGTGCGTAGACAAGCTGGGATAGTTGCCGACCAATAGGAAAGCAGGATCTTATGGCGTCAGCTATCGTCTGAGTAGGGAGATAACCAATGGGTGAGCGGGAGGCTGTAAGTGAGTCTACCCAAGTTCAAAGTCAGGCGGCGCGCGCTTTTTAAAATTACTCTCGGCGAAGAGTTGGGATCTCGTAAGGTTTTCGTATCCTGAAATTTTATCCGTATCCTGGGGCATAAAAATCTTCGAATCACTTTTCGCATCCTGAATTTTTCGTAAGCAGAAACTTTCGTATCCAGAGGTATCACTGTACTGTAAAGGGCTCAACGTTGATTAACTTCGGTTTCCAAGTTAGGACCGCCTACTCTCAGGAAAGGTCACATATAAACAAAACATTAAAATTAATTTTTATATGTTTATAATAAATGGAAAGTTAATCGAAGAGGCCTAATAAAGACGGAGAGATATAAAATATATAGATGAAAATCTATAAATAATTTATAACGTGATATTTACTAAAAGCCTAAACACACTTCCGTCTAAGGGAAGGGTCGGCCATTTAAAAGTGAAAGAAAGTCCATACTCTCTTTGTCACCATAATTAAATCTATCCAAAACGAGTTCAAGATTTAAGATGAAGATAAAACACCTGCATAGCGAAAGCTCAAAACTAGAATATAGTACTTCACCAAATAGATGTGAAAAACTCCAGTTTAGCAACAGCGAGTAAAGTACGTCTTGTCGACACCTCGACAGAGAGAAAATTGAGTCTCTGTTTACATTGAGAGCTGGGTATCTGGGCGACAGATGGCGCTGTTGGGCACACCCGCAACCTGTGTAGCGATCGCTGGCGAGTTTTTACCATAGAGTTGTCTGTCGAGCAACAGAGTTGCAGCTATATAATCACCGGCTAAGTTAAATATTGAAAATACTATTTTACTGTAAATAAAATACTTACCATGAATTACATGGGCTAGTCCAGGGTGGGAGGCTAAAAATTTTGATGTCAGCTTCAACAAATCTCCGCACATCTCGAACAGCTCACGGAAATGATCATTCAACAGCTGCATGCTTAAGGAGTTCTGGAAGTTGAAAAACAATAAATGATGAAATACTACTAAAAGTGCAAATACACAATGTTGATATTCCACCAAACAAAAAAAACAAAATGAAATTTGCTAAATATCTCATCCCTTAAATATGATGAGCAGCTACCCTGGTTAAGTTCCAGATTTCAATGCTGATAAGAATGAAAACTGACAATCTTTAAAGGATACTTTCTTGACGATTGCATCTCCTTCTTTCCTAATAATAAATAAAATCTTTTAAATTTGAGAATTAGTAGAAGAATGTTATTCTCTCCATACATAATTTAGTTGTCCCTAACAAAATACACATCTATAAAATCAACCTTTTGAAGTGACTTTCATCCAAGACTTTCATCATTCTTTCCTGGTTAATTGGTATCTTTCCCTTAGGTTGCTCCAAGTTCTACTTCTCATTTATAAAAAAAAATCCTTCTGGCAAGCATTCTGAAAAACTAGCCTCCTGGCTAGTACAGTGGTAACGTGTTTGCCTAGCATTCGCATGGCAAGAGATCGATCCCCGCCCAGGACCGTGAGTTTAAGCTATTTACTGGGGAGGCTACTGCTGTGGTAGGGCACCACAGTGGGGGGTTGGGCTTGCCCAGCTGACGTTCTGGTGAGCATCTATTCTGATGGAACCGGAACTGAAACCAGTCACCTTTAACCTTTAAAGTGGTCTTGCTGAATTCTTAATACTTCTTTGCAAAAATTATTTATTTTCATAACTACAGTACAGTACAGTATATTCAAATTTCTTTATCAAATAAAATCCATGTCCATAATTTTTGTCCAAATTAGTTTGCAGACACTGATAATCACTTACCTCTTCAAACTGATGGTGTGTACAGTATGTGAGTAAATGAGAGTGCAGAGTTGATAGAAGTCTTAATAGATGTTGTGGATGTGTGCCCCACAGTTGAGAATCTATGCATGGCTGTCGTACATTGCTCACGCTATCACAGCTAGTATCTCCACCGTATTCTTCCAAGACTGAAAAAAAAGACACATATTAAGTAAAATGTCTTTAAATCATCAAAAGCTTTGATTGGTTTATACAAATATTTAGTCCTGTTATCCTATTCCACTCCTACTCTTCTTAATTATTTCCATTCCTTCCCCTCAGATTCTATTAATAACACCCGATCATCTAAATACAGCAGCTCTCATTGTACTCTTTTTCATAATTTTTAGTTTCCTTCAATATTATGATTACTGTAATAGCAAAGGATTCATGCCTAATTTTAGATGAACACATTTATATGTTTTCTGCAACACATCATCATCACTCTAGTTCTTTTTATGGAAATGTAACATCACAAATTTGATAAGTCTTTCCAGTAGGATCTGACTTTGTAATGTGGTAATGACTGTTTTTTTGGTACTCTGTTAACCCTTTTACCCCCAAAGGACGTACTGGTACGTTTCACAAAAGCCATCCCTTTACCCCCATGGACGTACCGGTACGTCCTTGCAAAAAAATGCTATAAAATTTTTTTTTTCATATTTTTGATAATGTTTTGAGAAAATTCAGGCATTTTCCAAGAGAATGAGACCAACCTGACCTCTCTATGACAAAAATTAAGACTGTTAGAGCAATTTAAAAAAAAATATACTGCAAAATGTGCTGGGAAAAAAATAAAGAAATTTCCAAATAGCCTGGGGGTAAAAGGGCTAAGCGCCATATCAATATCTCCACATACACATTATGACCTCATTCTCTTTCCACAGTCCATCCACTGTAGCGATTTCATAAAGATTATTTCTTTTTATTAAACTTACTGGCATAAAGCAAAACTTATAATTACTATTTATATAATTTTTCCCTTTTTCCAGCACCTTAGGGCCTTCTCAAACAGTCTTATTCCTGAAAAATCTCTCATTTCAGAGTATTGTTTCTTCCCTTTTAAACCATTATTGAATAACGCTTTTCCAATTTTCCTGGTCATATCTCCTTTGTCAGGTTTTCATATATTCTGTAAACTCATGGGTAACTGTCATTCTTTCTGATTTATTATATCACTGTTCATTCCAAATGGTTGAAGGCTTTTCCAGTTTTCATCTTCTTCAGGGCCATTCTGAATATCTGCCATTATATTCTCTAATGTATGGTTCCCTCTACTATGTCACTATATTTTAGTTAATATTGCTTTTCTTCATTCAGAAGATATTTAAGATTGCTTCAATCACTTCAGTGACAATTCTTTTAAACTTTAGTTTCTACAATTTCATCATTTGGATACTTCACCATTTTCTAGCCCTTTTCTATATTTTTCAGCAACATTATCAAGATTAATAATTTGCCCTTGTCACTGGCATTTTTATCCTACCTCCTCTTCTACATCTACTGTACAGTATATATAGTTATATCTTTATCCTCTTCTATAATTGTCCTCTGATAAAGCTTTAAGGCTCTCTTCTCTTCCAATTCTCCATTTACACATTGATTCCACCACTACATCTCTCTTTTTCCATATAAACTTCTCTAATATAGTACTGCATACTACTTCTGCTAGCTTTTGCATGCCTTATTTAAGTGCTTTCCAATGTGCAACCATTTTCTTTAACCCTGGATAGGTACGGTGGGTCGTTTGCGACCCCGAGCGTCAAAAAAAAACAGGTTTTTCTCACGTGACTCACCCCTGTGACTGAATTTATGGGTGATCGACCTGCAGGAGGTGTCTCCCCTACACGCTCTAGTAGTGTCCAGATGTGCATTGCTGTAGCTGTACTCCTTCCCCGATTTCTGAGACGCGTCGGGGTCGTTCGCGTCCGAGTTTACCCTTCTGAGGTAGTTTGCATAATTATCAAAGTTATTACGTATTATGAAATTGTCGTAGAATGGTGCAACTTGTATAGGTTATCAGTTGTGGAAAGTCTTGGTGGATTGTTTGGCTACCATGTGCATGTTTTTTTTTTTAGTTAAAATGTCGTTCATCACCACGAGGACCATTTTACCGCGAGTGCCCCTTTTTCATTTTTTTTCATTTTTTTGCCAAGTCATTTTTCCGTAAGATATTGCCATATAGTGTCGTAAAACTTTTGCTTGTTTAGTGTTGGAAAGTGTGTCTAGATGATCTGGCTACCCATGCATGACTTTGTTTTTGTCAGATACGACGTAGTTATTGGTATATTGGGTATTTAACTGCGGTTACCAATTTCTGTTTTTTTTTCAATATTTGTAAAAATTACTACGTAGTAAGGAATTGCCGTATATTATTAATTTTTTTTTCATGTTTATGTGTTAGAAAGTGTGCCTTGATGGTTGGGCTAACACGTGCATGTCTTTTTTTTTATCTGAGATGTCGTATATTAGAATGTCGGGCATTTTACCGCGAGTGTCCCTTTTTAATTTTTTTAAATTTTTTTGCCAAGTCATTTTTCCGTAAGATATTGCGAAATAGTGTCGTAAAACTTTTGCTTTTTTAATGTTGGAAAGTGTGTCTAGATGATCTGGCTACCCATGCGTGATTTTGTTTTTGTCAGATACGACGTAGTTATTGGTATATTGGGTATTTAACTGCGGTTGCCAATTTCTGTTTTTTTTTCAATATTTGTAAAAATTTACTACGTAGTAAGGAATTGCCGTATATTATTGATTTTTTTTTCATGTTTATGTGTTAGAAAGTGTGCCTTGATGGTTGGGCTAACACGTGCATGTCTTTTTTTTTATCTGAGATGCCGTATATTAGAATGTTGGGCATTTTTCCGCGAGTGCCCCTTTTTATTTGTTTTGCATTTTTTTGCTTAGTCATGTTACCGTAAGGAATTGGCAAGTAGTGTCGCAAAACTTATATTTTTATAGTGTTGGAAAGTGTTTCTAGATGATCTGGCTACCCATGCCTATTTTTTTTTTAGCCAGATATGGCGTATATATAAGTATGTGTTCGATTTTCCTGTGATTGCCATTTTTTCGTTTTTTCCCATTTCTTTCAAAATTACTACGTACTAAGGAACTATCACAGAGTAATATTTCATTTATATGTTTATTTGTCGGAAAATATGCCTTGATGGTTTGCCTAGCACGTGGCTGAAATTTTTTTTTTTCTGAAATGCCGTATATTAGAATGGCCATTTTTCCACGAGTGCCCCTTTTTATTTGTTTTGCATTTTTTTGCTTAGTCATGTTACCGTAAGGAATTGGCAAGTAGTGTCGCAAAACTTATATTTTTATAGTGTTGGAAAGTGTTTCTAGATGATCTGGCTACCCATGCCTATCTTTTTTTTAG
The DNA here is from genome assembly GCF_036898095.1 of Palaemon carinicauda. Classification (NCBI taxonomy): domain Eukaryota; kingdom Metazoa; phylum Arthropoda; class Malacostraca; order Decapoda; family Palaemonidae; genus Palaemon; species Palaemon carinicauda. The sequence continues at coordinate 32,707,986 of NC_090754.1, read as the reverse complement.
CCAGATATGGCGTATATATAGGTATGTGTTCGATTTTCCGGTGATTGCCATTTTTTCGTTTTTTCCCAATTCTTTCAAAATTACTACGTACTAAGGAACTATCACAGAGTAATGATTCCTCTAGATGTTTATTTGTCGGAAAATTTTGTTTACTTTTTTTTTGATTGAATATCATCAAATTTTTTTAGCTAAAATATTGTTTTACATTTTTTTTTTTCAATTTTATTTCCCTTCAAAAAAATTTTTTTGGGTCAGATTTTAATTTTATAGTCGTAAAATAATCGACAATTATCCAGCAACCCACCATACAATTTTTATGCATATCCAATAATAATTAGATTAGTAAATAACACCTTGAAATTGACATACCCTTCCTACATTTCAAGTGGCAGATTAGGGAGTCTGAGTCAGTGTGGTTGGCGGCCATTTTGTGGACATATCCGAAGCGTAAGCTGCCCTATCTATATATATTCTTGTTCCCTATAGAATTTGTGATATTTTGGTATATTTTTACCTGCATAAATATCATATTATATATTAAATATATGTATTTTTTTACGAAATTTCTAAGTACTCAAAAAATTACCTTTAGATATGGCCCCTGATATAAATGTAATTTACAAAATAATGAAGATTTTTTTACATATTTCTATTTTAGGATAACATATGTTTATTCCCTAAAAAAATTAGCCACTTCCTATTTCATTTGGGTACCCAAAAAAATTCATGAAATTTGGACAATTTTTTTTGGCCAAAAAAAGTTACCCTTTTTTTCTCATTTCAGATCTTCACCTCCATGGGTCTGACTTCATCCAAAATACATCAAGATGTGTCCTAAACATTCAAGAATCAATTCCTAAAAGGATTTGTGTATATATGTATAAACTTTTTTTTTATGAATTTTTATGTCAGGTCTTTTTTTTTTTCTACTTAATTTTTTAAAATATTTATAATAAATAGTTTTTCTGCAGATGAGTAGTATTTATCTTTACAGTTGTTTTAAGCATTCATTGAAGTTTTTTTTGGCAAAAGAAAAAAGGAGGTTACTGCAAAAACTGATTTTTCAAGAATTTTTTTTGGCGTCGGGGTCGTTCGCGTCCGAGTATACCCTTAAAGGGGTGTCCGAGGACCGTACCTATCCAGGGTTAAAAAGTATCTATATCTCTCAGAATAAAACCAATCTTTCTTCCAAGTTCTTCATTCTTGTATGCTATCAACTCCTCTCTTGGTTTCTCAAATAGTATGTTAATCAAATCTAATAGTTAGCTGTAACAGACTTCCTGTACTAATACTATATATTTCCCCAAAGCTATATCTTCCATCACATCCTTCAAAATCAATTCTGACCCCTTTAATGTTGCCATCAAGCTCTCCCCCGCCAGCATCCCTTCAGAATGTGGTAGTTTTACCCCTAGATCTGATACCATTTCCTTATGGTCTTATTTTCTTTTCCTGGTCTTCCTAATAGTTATAAGTGAACTAGAATATATGCATATCCTGTTTGTTACGATCGTCTAATTTTTCATTATTCTTTCAGTTATTCAGTCAATTTTTTACATATTCAGCCATTTTCCCCTTGACCAGGGTGCTTACTCTGACTTGTCTTTGGTGAAATTACCGAGTAGTATACAAAAACCTTGATTCTCTAAATATTTCTCTAATTTCCATTTTTAAAATATATGGATGAAAGTCACCACGAAATTTTGATCATTAAATAAGACTATATAATCAATTTGTCACAAGGATATAATTTCAGCTGAACAAATTCTGAAATCTGTGATAGACTTCAAACATTACTGACTAATTAAATCATGCAATTTGCTACCATGATATAATGGTTAAAGTTGAATAGCTTCTTTATAAATAGTTTTACTTAAATAACTATTTGCTTACTGATACAGTATAATCAACACAAGTAGAAAATGAAGGAGCTTCATCATCATTAATGCAATTATATCATCTTGAAAACAAAAATTTAACATACCTGAAGTAGATATAGATGTTTTTGGGAGTGTTCCAGGATGTGATGTTGGTGCAGAAGTAGATTCTTGATCTTCTGGTTCCTGAGTTTGAGACTTCTGAGCTTCTTTAGCTTCTCTGGAGTGGACATCTTCATTATCTTGAGCTGTTTGATTTGCATCTGATGAATCTTTTCCTGAACCTTTTTTCACTGGTTTCTCTTCATCCAGAAGTTGATTAAGTTGATGTTTCTGAAATCAACCACAATCAGTAGTAAACCTCAGTGGGAATAATTCATGAGAAAACTAAAACAAATTTTAAAAGCTACAATCCCAAGATATTCAGTATACAGAAGGTTAACATTTACAAAACTGTATCATGTATAGCCACTAACTATAAAAAATATATCATATACAAGACTAAGAATAATGGACTATACCAACTACATTTTTATCACCCTTCATAAAAATATATACTGTATCTCAAATACCTACTAACATCTCTTGATGTTTATATTGCTTTCATCCCCAGAAGCTTGGAATGTCAATGTTACCCCTTGAAATCAAGAAATTTCCTATTTTTCTTCTCTTCCAATATACTAATGTCGACTTTGGAGTGGCGTCAATGACCTTAGACTCCAGGATGCCAGAACACCTCAAATCAACCAATCAATCAATCAATCGATTTCAAAATAACAAAAATATGCACTCCAGATTATCCGGTCTTTGTTGGTTTTGTAATAATTTTAGGGGGTTAAAGATGTTGCCTCCAGATTTGTTAGGAATTGCTGTGTTGTTGTGCCTAAGAACTGTTTATAATTTATGATTTTCATTCCCTATTTTGTACCTCAGACAATTATAAAATTTATAGAATCTTGTGAGGAGTGTGTAGGTCTGACTGTTCCTCTTTGGAAAGTATGTTTCATGGTTGCTGTTCAGATTAAAGATGAAAGTGTAAAAGAAACTAAAAGTTCATGGGAAATCCAGGGAAAGATGACAATATTGCCAATCCAGCCATTGACTCTGCTAAAGCCTAAAAGAGCTTAGTTTTGAGTCATGAGCTTATTGAGAATTTAATGTTGTTAGCTATTGTGGAAACTCAGATGACCGATAAGCCTAACTCCTGAAGTGGTACCTAGTGGTTCTAGTACACCATTCAGTAAAAGTTCTCATGGTAAATGGCATATCTCGGTTCAAAGTAAGGCTGGTATTTCAAGTTCCTGTATAGTGTAAAAGGCTTTTAAGACTGATTCCTTGCCAATCTAGTTCTAGATTACAATCTGTTCTCTGCCCTTGGGCCCATCTACAAGGGAAATTACAGATTATTATAACAAATACATTTATGAATTCTGTCAGATCTTTAGACATATGAATTATGAAAAGATCAAGGGATAGAGAATGTGATGGGTGTTGAGGGTCTTGGCTAAGTTGCAAATGAAAATGGAGCACATCTCATGAGTTTCTGTTCAGCAAACAATCTTGTCATTGGAGGTACTCTTTTTCAACACAAGAACATCCACAAGTACACATTAACTTCACCGTGTGGCAATTACTAATATCAAATAGGTCACATTGCCATTAATAAAGAGAGAAGGAGGACTCGGAGAAATGTAAGAAGCTATACAGGTGCAGATATTGGTAGTGATCACCAGCTCCTTATTGCCACACTGAAATTAATACTGAAAGCACCCAACAGAGAGGTAGATAGAATATATAGGTTTGATACAACTAAACTTTTAGAAAAAGAGCACAGAGAAACATTTGCAATTAAATGTAGGAATCAATTTGCATTCTTAGAGACTTTAGGAGACGAAGAGCATACAATTAATGAAGAATGGTGTGATATTAAGAACATATATCAGTCAGCTGGTAGTGAAGTCCTGGGACACACTTACAAAGAGAAAGCCATGGATATCAAATGATACTTGGGATACTATAACAAAGAGGCAAAACAGAAATTGATTGTTGAACGTTTTGGAGGAAGTAAAGAAGATTACAAGGTAGAGCATACTAAGTATTCCAGTATTGAAAGTGAGGTAAAAAGAAAAACTAGGAATGACTGGAAAGAATATTTAGACAGTAAAGCAGATGAGGCTATGAATTCAGGAAGTGGTTATGGTGCAAGAATTGCTAATAAAGTTATTAATGAAATCTCAATGGGAGAAAAGAAGAAGAAGCATATACCCATCAAAAAGAGAGATTAATCTGTTATAAAAACAAAAAATGAAGAAAGAAAACATTGGATGGAACACTTTAGTGAAGTTATGAATAGGAGATATGAAGGGAATAAATTGATATATACCTGATGCTGATGAAGACCTTGATGTGCCCATGAATGAATTCAGTGTGTTTGAAGTTGAAGCTATCCTCAAAACACTAAAGAGATGGAGAGCCCCTGAATACGATGGAATAACTGCCAAGATGATACTGGCCAAAAATGAAGTGACTCCCATGGTACTTACAAGATTATTCTGTAGAATGTGGCATGAAGAGGCAAGACCATGAATGGGAGTTAGGAGTATTGATGAAAATGGAAATAAAGGAGACCTGACTGATTTCAATAATTACAGAGGCATAACACTTACACCAGTTGTTATGAAAATATATAGTATGCTTATTTTAAAGAGAATGGAGAGAAAGATTGATGAAAAGCTGAGAGATGAACAAGCAGGATTTAGAAAAGGTACAAGTTGCACTGACCAAATCTTCCTTTTGCGAAATGTTGTACAGCAATGCATAGAATACAAAAATCCATTTTGATGGCATTTGGGGACTGTGGAAAAGCCTTTGGTAATGTGCACCGGAAAATTTTATGGAGAGTCCTGCGTTGTTATGGAATTTCTCTTAAATATGTAAATTTGATTAAGTCTGTTCATGAGCATAGCAAGTGCAAAGTTAACGTTAATGGAGTCTTATCAAATGAATTTCCAGTGAAAGGCGGAGTACTCCAAGAGAATGTGTTGACACCTATGTTGTTTATCCTCCTCATGGATTTTGTAATGCACAGAACGTCAGAGATGGTGAAGAACGATTGAACTCATGTGGTGATAGGAATTTAGCAGACCTAGAGTATGCTGATGATGCTGTCCTTGTTAGCAGAACACCACAGGATTTGCAATGCTTGCTTACCAGAATGCATGAAATATCAATCGAGGTTGGGCTGAAGATAAATAGAAGAAAGAAGAAAGAAAGAGATGATGAGAACGTAATATGCAATGGAAGATGATATATCATTGGACGAAGAAAGAATTAATGAGGTAGAATCATTCAAGTATTTAGGAACTATGATCTCCAATACATATCTTTAGAATTAGAGTTTAGTGGAAGATTGAAAAAAGAAATTCAGACAATGGCAGGGTTAAGTAAAATTTGGAAATCAAATCACCAGATATTACATATAAAAATCACACTAAATATCAATTTAGTGATATCGGTGTTACTCTATGGACATGAGTCATGGGATGACAATAAAACAATCTCCAATAGATTTAGTAGATTTGAGAACAAAGTCCTCAGAAGGATATTGGGAGTTAAATGGCAGGACAGGATTAGAAATAAAACTATAAGAGAGCTTACTCGAGTGCCATATTTGATGAGCTCATGATGAAGGGTAGATGGAGATGGTTTAGGCATGCCCTTCGGACTCCCCAAGAGAGATTAGTTCACTAAACGTTCAGCTGGGCTCCACAAGGCACTAGAAGAGTTGGAAGACCCAGACCTACATGGCTGAGGACTATGAAGCTCAAAGTAGATGATGAATGGCGAAGTATTAAATTAAAAGCTCAAGATAAAGACGACTGGCGAAATCTAACCAAGGCCTTTTGCGTCAATAGACGTAGGAGGAGATGATGATGACTATGAAAAGATATATATGATTAGACTAAAGGTTATCACTGAAAATAATGATAAATGTTTTCATTGGTTTATTTTAATGTTGGCACCTAAATGAGTTGCTGTTCAGAAGTTTATTCAAAACTAGCAAGTACCCAAACTATCAATATGGTTTCTACGATTTCTATTTCTTTTCACAATTCAAGGGCAGGTGTTGTTAGAAACAAGAAAAAAAGAGAACACATGAAAGTTCCCTTTGGCAGAAAAACAGGAAAAAATCAATGATTAAAATGAAAGAAGACCTTATTGAGAATCAGTTATGTAGTATAAATTTAATAAAAAAAAAGTTTTCACATTTTTATTAGGTAGGGATACCCGGAGAGGCTTTACACCAATCTGTGGGTACTGGCTGTAGTCAAAGAAAATTCCCTAATTTCTCTATCCTCCACTCTTCACTTGACCAGGGAACCAGTTTCGCATGTAAGGGTTTTGTTGGCCCAGACCGCAAAGACCACAAATGCTAGGTAAGTTTGTCCCCGCTTGGTAGCTAATGAAGGCAAGTGCCAGCGAACGCTAGCGAGTGCTGGCGAGTATTAATGAGCGCTGACGAAATCAGTGAGCGCTGGCAAGATGCGACCGTCGGCGAGCATCAGGGACCGACAGCGATCACTCACAAGCACCAGTGAACGCTGGCGCGGAGATATTTGACTCTTACCTGCCAGGATGGGTATAGAAAAAGTGAGAAAGTGCGAATTTAGGGTAACAAAAAGTTGAAGCTCGGCTCGTTACCATAGTAGTGCATGTTTGAGGTAACAGTAAGAAGAGCTCGCCCACCTACCTCACTAGAGCTCAGTGGGTCGGTGCGCAACATTGTGCATGACTTCTCAGCAAAACTAAGGTCTTAGCAAAGTGCTAATGCTCATCATAACCATGCACAGGGGGTTGGTGAGTAGCCTTATATCCTCCCCTTGGAAGGGAAGGAGAAAGGCAGTGCTGGACTTGAAGAACAGCCATTTCTCCCTTGTAAGAGGTAGAAACCATGAGGCACAGGACCCGATGGAACTGGCCTCACAAAGCTCTAAGAGTTTTGTTGTGCCCTAAGGCTTGATGTCTGTAATAACCTCGAAGAGTTAAAGCCCATGTGACTCGTCGATGAGGGAGGTGGTGGTCGCAAACGGTCAGCAGTCATCACCACCTGCAGCAACGACCCCAAAGGGAAGTTTGAAACAAGACTCGTATTGTAATCTGAGGGTATGACAGTGATGAACAGGAACTGTACGCAGTAACATAACTCCTTTGTTGCCAAGCTCCAAAGAGCAAGGGTGGGCCATGGACGAATCCAATTCCCGCCAGAGGAATCTCAGAGGGGAAAACCACCAAGGCGAAAGCAGTCTCTCCCGCGGGCGAGAAAGGCAACCAACCCCTGTTGCCACTGTCAGAAACAGCTGGTGGAGGGTAACTCTCCCTCGGAAGGGAAAATTGCCAAACACCTGGTGGAGGTTAACTCTCCCTCAGATGGGAAAATTGTCCAACACCTGGAGGCAGACCTCCAGGCAGTGCAATCTGCTTTCCTTTAACAGGCTTAAGTTGAAGCTCGACATTGAGCGTTCCTTGTAAAACGTAACAGAAGCTAGTTTCTGGGTTCATTCCGAAGGGATCACCCCAACTGGAACACCCAGAAGAGAACCAGTCTGCCACTGCTCTTCTTCCTATGCCAAAGCTGCAGGAACGAAGGTGAGCAGATGCAGAGAGTGCTGCGGTAAACTGTAACACTCTCGGAACCATTCCTTAGTGGGAGAGACCCAAAGGCCAAAAAGGACAAAGGAAGGTAGGAGTTGCTGCAAGCGGCATAGGAGGAGACTTCCCTTGGAGGTAGGCGCTGTTGCTTCGCTAAGGGAAGCAACAGAGTTCACACAAAAGGGAAGTCCATCATCTGAAAGAAAAAATAACTAAAAATTTTTGGGCCAGTTGCTTTAATCGTAAACCGATTAAAAAGTTTTGATGGGAAAGCAAGACTACGTCTTTACTCTACCGAGCTAAAATACAAAGTGACAATTGCTTATTAATACAGTAGTGGTGTGAGCAGGGTGGTTGGTTTACCACTGCTACTATCCCCTTCAGCTAACTAGCAGAGGATAATTACACCTCTCAAAGGCTTCAACTGCTAGTTTCAGCTATCACCAAAGTAATACTCCTATGTAAGGAGCATAAGATTTGCATCTGGTGTCGGAACAACTCAATTTTAAAGGGTAACCAACATTCCAAGCTTCCTGAGACAAAGCAATATGAACATAAGGTGAGTATAGAAATAAATTCTATTATTAATTTCATCTTTCAAGGAACAGTTATTAAACTTAAAAAAATATAATGATACAATCAGAAAATTTTCAAAGGTAGTCTAGTACTTGAAAAAAAAAATGCGCAAAACTTACCACATGGAATCCCAAATTAGCAAGAAGTGTGTGCATGAGATCTCTTGGAAGTGTTGAGGATGTTTCATATGTTACTGCACAATTCTCCTCAGATGCACTATAACCAAGAAGACCGGCTACATGGCTGTGATCTTCCAAGCTAATAACTAAAATGCCAAGCTGTAGCCGCTGTGAAGTAGGAATAAAAATAATCAAAACAATATGACAGCATTTAGATTTAGAAATATACAAAACTGCAAGGATAAATCATCAATTATTTAATCTTCACTTTCTGTAAAATAATCCTTATAGAATTACAAAGAGGATACACTAACTATGGTATTGTGTTGTGTCTAACACTAAATTGCCTTCTTTCCAAATCAATATAACAAATTTGTAATAATTTGTATTTTTCCTAACTATGCAAACCTGGAGCTCTTTGCATAGGAGTATTATTTCGGCTATAGCTGAAACTAGCAGTCAGAGCTTTTACTATGTGTAACTATCCTCCGCTAGTTAGCGGAGGGGGGAGTGGGGGTAGACTAGGACCCCTCTCACACCAGCACTAGTAAAAAAAACACGTCACTTTTTATAAAACCCTTTTCTTTTTTCTAGCAAGAAATGAAAGAAAATACTAACTTACCAAGCAAAAGTATTTCATTTTTATAATGCAAAAGAAAATATATTATTTCTAAGAAAACATTTGTCCTAATACTGTACTTTCATAAGATAAATATGGGTCTATTATCAAAGATGAAATAAAACTAGCATAGTTAAGTAGCACTCATAACAACCGATACAGAACCATGAAATACTTTGTATCATTACTTGATACTGCATTTCAATAATGGGAATACTAATACTAATCGTTAGCCTATTGGAAAGAAATCATTCTATTGCCCGCTTGGTTTCCACCGGTAATATGACATCACCAGACATATGATATGAACTTGACAGATATTAAAACTTTTCTTAATGTATTTTTTACTGACAATGAAGACTATATTATCAATTAAAGAAAATACTAACTTACCAAGATAAATCAGTTAATTTTTATACAAGAAAATAAATTATTTTCAAGGAAATATTTGTCCTATTAGTGTACTATTTCCAACATACTTTGACGTCATCACAGAGAAAAAGTGATCGTAAAGTCGAACAGTCGTAAGTTGCATGAGTCATAAGTTGACGACTACCAGTATCTGAGAGAGAATAGCGTTCTGCATAACGCTTATTCTGATAATCGTGATCATCAGACCGAGTGTAAGAACGAGGTCTATCTGGATAATTAATGTGTTTGTTTTCAGCGTAAAACACAAGGTTCTTATTTGTGTAACTTTAAATTTTATCTCTTTAGTTCTAAGCCAAAAGTTTATAGAACTCCTGGGGAACTCTGAACCTATGTGGAAATGCTCTAGCACGCCCTCTAACATCAGGTGGGCATATCGTTATTCTTAACATCATTATGATGCAGAGGAATACTCTCACTCGTCAAGATGGTGGTGCGTTCAGTGACGTCATGACACTTAAGGTAACAACTTGATTGGACTTGTCAGCCTGCCTAGACTGCGGGGAGTAATTTCATGCACAGAGAAGGAGGCGAGTACAGTGACCTTGTAGAGATAATCATGTTCATTTGGGGAAGATACAAATTTTTGAAATTTTTTTTATCATATTCTGTACAGAAAATTATATTAGCTCATCCCTCATTGTTTAATGTCTAAATAATCACTTTTCCTTTTCAGACTAGCCTAATGCCTTACTCTCCGTAGGGCCCGTAGCCATGATAAATATTCCGAATGTTCCGCAGCAAACAAGATATACCTTAAGCAGAAGTGTTCTTTATAAAGAACGTGCATGGTTGAGATGTACAGCAGATTGTCTAGAATATCTTGAAGTTCTGAAGCAGTTATCATTACTGCTGGTGTTTTACCATTAAAAATCTTCACCAGGCAGTGATATTTCTATCTGTGCTCTAGCAGAGCAAGGAACAATTTGAGATATATTTTTAACTAGTTCAGTACTGTATGTTGGCTAGATCTATCTGGTGAGGTTGATCAGGAAAATATGTCAGTGTTTCATGTTTATTTCAGAGGAAATTTAGTTTACTGGTAAAAAAGTAACGAAAAATATTTTTGAAAGGTTGGATTGTTCAAGGTTTCATGCCAAATTTAGCGGTTTACCTCAACTCCAGCTAGATGATCTACTGTATTCAAAATCTTGCCCATGTGTAGGCAACCTTAATTTTGTTGCCAAATTATAGGATGTTTCTCTAATCTTTTTTTGTCTTTAAATAAATATTGTTGTTCTTTATAAATGTTTTGATTATGGTTCCCCTACACATGGATTAATACGTTCCTTAGCCCATCAATGCCATTTCCTCTTTAAAAGTAAATTAATATGATCTTACCTGAAATTTGAGCTACAGAGTAACTCCTAAAGAAATTCCCCACAGTATAAATTAATTAGTGAGGCTAGAGTGTGGTCAGCATTCTGAAAGTAGGCCGCCTGTGTGCTACATTAGGCTGCAGTCTTAAAGCCTTACCTGAGATGTCACAAATTGCTTGAACCTCTTATTTTTGTAGTTGGGTTCCCCTTGCCTAAAATTAAAAATGGGTGGTGCAGTGCCCATATCAATTGTTATTTCTTTTCCCTGATGAATTCATCTGTGGTTACTGCATATAGTTGCATAGAAGTGGAATGAGGTCGGCATCCCAATAGACCAGCCACAAGTTTTGCTGGTAGCAGCCTGCTAACAGCTACAATGTCATCTTGTTTAGATGAGTCGGTGCGTTTAGATTTATGAATCTGAACGTTCGGCCTGACTGTATTCTTAAAAGAATTTCTTGGCATGGCAGGAATAGTTATAGTTGACTTTCCAGCTTTAGTAAGCTTGGGAGGAGAAACCTGCTTGGAGCATGAAGGTACTGCCAACTCTGGTAGGGGGACACGGAGACACAGCTGAAGCGGTCTTACCACCCTCATAGTACTGTAGAGAGATGGCAAATCTCTCAACTTATTCCAGGCGCCTTTTTGAGGAGTTTTCTGTCAATGATCCCTCTGTGTACAAAGCAAGCCTTTCTCATTAATATGAGTTGGAGACTGGTAATCAGGGTCTTCAAATAAAGCTCCCTCAGCACAGGGGGAAATAACAGGCTCAACTCTAAGGTCTTTCAGGGAACGAAGAGATACTTTCACTGTACTAATAGGAGACACTTCTATAGGGGAAGAATATCTTATCTACATAGTCTGAAAAATATAAATCCCCACTCAGCGCACTCATAGGTGATGAGGAAAACCTAGGCATAACAACATAATCTGGTATAGAAGCATCTAGCAGATCTGGCTTAGGGAGCACAGCAGCCATTGCCAGGTGATCCATGATAAGAACAGGATCAATAGGGAACCGAATTCTGACGCCAAATTACCACATGTTGGTTCACAACAACTGTTCCAGTTGCTCAGAGTCCAAGGAACTTGCCAGTGTTCTAATATAGTCACCCTTAACTTGACTTTTCCAATCATCCATTTTGAATAGGAAAAGGACAGTATATAATCTAAATTTCAGAGTTTTTAAATACTCTTTATGTATTATTTGTCATCAGAAAATTGGTAAATCAACTACATTATGCTGAAAGTGACCATCCTGCACGAGGATCCTTCTGGACTACGTTCACGCTTCAACCAGTTTGGCAGTTGCCATGGTAACTGAAGTCATGACTTCTGATTCCTATTTCCCATTGCACATAATTAATACTGGGTGATAATATGGTAAAGAAACTACGGCCATCAGCCTCCCAGACAGAAACCTTTTGTTTCTTCTCAATGCTTTATCATATTTTGAGAGAGAGAGAGAGAGAGAGAGAGAGAGAGAGAGAGAGAGAGAGAGAGAGAGAGAGAGAGAGAGAGAGAGAGAGAGAGAGAGAGAGAGAGATCCAAATGTCTGAATATAGATATCCAGTAATAAATAACATTTATTTTACTTCCTGATACCTCTTTCACGAATAGACAGTTTATTCCCGGATCAGTGCAATACCCTCTAATGATTTTCAGTATAAAAGGGGTTAAGCATGGTTAGTTAACTTTCTTCTTATGAATTTGTTACTACATCATTTCCTTTCTAAATATATATTAAACGACTTTACACTTAATTCTAATTTTGCTAAAATATCTTCTCCTTAACACACTTTTGTGGCACTTCTCAGTAAAGCACTGAATGAGTATTTTACACATTTCCTTGAACATACCTGGCCTCTTGAAAGTTGTCCCCAGTCCTCTGGTGATTTTGGAAGTAAGGTATAAAGGAGACCCATACGTGATGCTAAAGGGGGCAACAGCAACGGTGAACTTAAACCCTCACAAACTCCTGCTTCAATAGCACGAGGTAACTTGGCATCAACTAACCTATAAAAAATAACATCTATATTAAACAAAAGAAAAATCTGGACAATTATCCTGAAGGAAACTTCTTTTCTCAACATTTAAATGGCCATAATGCATTTCAATTAAGACATTGTACATTAACAATGCTTCTATTAACCATCTCTCAAAGCTCTATGTGGCCTATAATATTAATAATCTACTGAAAAAAATTTCTTAAAATACAAAAAAAAAAAAAAAATCTCTAATTTTAATTCTTCTATAATAGTACTTCATTTAATAGTGATCTGTGATATTGCATGCTCAATTTACAAGATAAGAAAAATCACAGAATTCCATAACACAAATATTAGATAATATAAAATTATAATCAACATCGGCACAGTAAAGGTTTAAAGGTTTAAAGGCCACTCATGAATGGCAGAGGCAAGGGAAAGTGACACTGCCCTATCGAGCAGTACAATGCCCAAGAGACTGACCATATTACATATTATCAGCACCCAAGCCCCCTCTCCACCCAAGCTAGGATCAGGGAGGACCAGGCAATGGCTGCTGCATCCTTTATACTGTAATTACTTTTCCCTTGAATTCCCAGATATGAGCAATATAAATAACACAGTATTCTAATGGCTTACTTACCACACAGAGGAAAGCAAACTTTATTTACATTATGCCCCCATATAACATACCTAAAGAGAAGCTCTCTCAAAACTGTAGCCTCCGAACCAAGGACTGTCTGCGTCATACCCCCAGTCAGTGCTAGTGATAAATGTGTATTGAGAAGCTGAAGACATAAGGACACAAATTTTTCTTGATCTCTGAAAAAAAAAAAAGTTCAAGTTAATACTGTATTCACAATTACTGCACAACCCAGTGTTAGGAAAATTTGAGTCATAATTTCTATTATTGTAATTCTTAGGCTTATCCACAGGAATAGATAAGCTAAAGAAAATGATTTTTTGTCAACACAAAGCTAATAGTTTTACTTGGTATTTCATGCATCTGTGAAAATTCTCAGATGCTCGAACCTTAAGAGATTAGCTGCTATTGCTAAGTTGAGTACAGGTTGCACAATGGTGGTCTCCAAATAAGTTGCATTTAGGTCCCAGGTGGCAACTTTGATCACTTTCTGTGGTGTTCAAGCGACCTATTGAGGAACAAGGGAGCATGGAGATGGACTAATGAGATACAAGTTGTGAGTTTGTATTCTGTGAATTCAGGTTTGTTTTAATATCAAATCTGTTTCAGTACAAACCCATTTCATTCATTTAATTTGAATAGAAACCAAGGAGGCAAGGAACTGCTTTCCTGCTGTCCAAGAGAAAAGATATGACATCCAAAGGCAAGGCTTGATGGAGTCAAAATGAGCATCTAAAGTATGAAGACATACCAAATCCAAAAACCTCTGGTTATTAACAAGCCATGAGAGGACAGGCCCTCTGAATAAAAAACAATTTGTAATTACAGACCTAGAAGTAAAATCCTCGGTACTTATTTTGTGTATTAGTTCCTGCAGTAATTCACTACTTGCTTACTCATTTGACATATCAAGTATAACACTATAGTTCTTTCATTTGATTCCAATTTCCTTTCTTATTTGATGAAGAGAATCTCTGGTAATATCAAACAAATATATCCAAACAGGGTAAAAACATTTATCAACAACAAAACATATTACAAATAGTGAAGTCATACAAGGTGCTTAATTCCAAAATCATAAGGCACATTTGCAAGAAAAAAAATGGACATGCACAAAAAGTGGTAATAATGATGACAGTGATGAAGGTTATCTTAAACATAATGTAAGATTAAGTATAAATTGTATTGTATGCCTACCAATCAACCCTGACTGTTAGGATTAAAAAAATAGAAACATTGAACATAACTATCAGTCATCTGATGCAAATCTCAACCAGGACAAAGTTACATACAAGAACCATCTTGAATCTGGTGGCAATAAACTGCATCATTAACTTCTCTAGTACATCCACACCAGATATTTCTTGGAGATCATGTTCATTATCAAAAAAGAGTTAATGTTTCTAACACACTGGAACTATAAAATCAGTACTGGATAAGCTTTGTACATTTGAAAAAATACTCCCGAATGAAAGGACACATTTTATGTCTTGAGTGGTGTGGCACCTGAACCTCCCATACTTAGTACAAAAAAAATATCCTAAAATAAGGACACAATAAATTAAAGCAATCTTTTCAACCATTACATATCAAATAAACTGCTTCTTGATAAAGTACAATCATCTTTAAAATTGGAGGGCTATTTCAATTATCATGACATAAATTTATAGTGCTAATTCTAAGTAAGTGATGAAGCATCACATAAAACAGCTGTATCTGGGCTTGAATTTAAAGGAAAACATTAGTACCAGGCATGAACAAAAAACTTAAACACCACTAAAGAAAAAAATATTACCTGAGTGATGCAAATGGAGTAACTGGTTGCACAGGGTCATCAAACATACAATACTGTTCAATGAAAGTACGGAGGAGTGAGAATGTTCCCTCTTGAAGGTCAACACAAAATGGCCGATGCCAAGAAACAACTCGTCTGAAATATAAGTCAAAGTTAGTACAATATCATACACTAAAAAAAAGCTATAAGTGTAAGTATAGTATTTTAGAATAGCATAAGTCAATATAAAAGATTGGTATAAAATATGCATTTTTCACTCTCAAATTTCATAGAAACATTCCATATTTTACAAAAGCATATTACATAGTAAAATTCATTAGTTCAATAATTACATAAAATTTAGTCCTATGACCTTTGAAGCAAGAGCTTCTTGAAAAAATATAATACTAAAATAGGATTTTCTGCATTTACTATACTATGTCTGATCTTCCTGTGATACTATACTCTGGATACTACCTCTTCTTACAGTCATTATTGTCGCCACAATCTTTCACTATCCCTCAAGTCAAGTGAAAATCTTTTCAACAGTTAAGAACCAATACAAGTAGGATGGTGGGAGGGAGAACCTATGAGTTTTAGGTACATATTGAAATAATTAATTTTCATATAAAATTTGTTTAATTCAATTACCTAATCCTGAAAATCGTGGTGCTGAATACCACATTGACCCACAAGGTGGGATAGTGATTATCTAAAAGTAGTAGTTTAGAAATAACCCATAAAAGAATAACTTAATTTACTGAAATCCCTCCCCCACTGGACAATAAAATCAAGAATTGAACAACAATTCAGAATGATTACCCAGTTTCTCCAAAACCAAACTGCAGTACAGTATATTAAAACAAAAACCATGATGCCATCAGCCAAAAGGAGTGAAATTAAAAGATGACCTAATACTCCTCTTCAGTCAAAAATAAAATCAATTGGCTAAGTAGTTAACATTTTAAAAGAATTAAGGGATTATCAACTAAAATGGTCCACCAATAGAAACAGGGAGAGCTGCTCTGGTGAGAACAATAAATCTAGCACAACTACAGTATTATACTTGGACTGACTTCGTAACCAAGACAAGAGAAGACTGTGCATACAGAGGTTAGTATCCCTCTAAATACCATCAAATTTATTCCTTCACACTGATAGACCACTTTGGTCATAATAAAGTTACTTGCTCGAGCCTGTATTGTATTGAATGCCTCCGACAGAATGAAAACAAAGTTGTCAGATGAAAAGCATGTGTTCCTTCATACTTACAGGGTTACTATAATATTTTCTGTTCATGCTATGTAAACTGATCCACAAATATTTACATGATGAATGTAAATGTATTTACTAATTTCATAAATAAGTGAAAAAATAAATTCAATTTTTCATCGTAATAGTTCGAAGTTGAGACCAACGTAAGGACCCGTAAAACGGAGAAGCGCAAATTTTATTTTTCTATGTAGTTACAAATGAGTGAAGTCAGAACTAATGTATGCCAAACCAACGTAAAGAGGGTTATTATTATCATTATTATTTGCCAAGCCACAACCCCAGTTGGAAAAGCAAGACACTACAAGCCCATGGGCCCCAACAGGGAAAATAGCCCAGTGAGGAATGGAAACAAGGAAAAATAAAATATTAAGAACAGTAACAACATTTAAAGAAATATTTCCTATATAAACTATAAAATCTTGCCAACGAAGTAAAATTATATCATAAACATTTAATATACGCAAAAAGCCTCCAGGTTATACTAGCCTAAACCTTACTAAACTAAGGTTCACAACTTGGGCTAGACTAAACAAACCATATGAAAAAGATCTAAAACTCATATGGAGTGATGAAATACTTAAACCTAAACACTTCCCATGCTGTCACAAAAGCCAACAGCAATGGTGTCAAATGCCGGCAAATGCAAACAACTCTAGGCTACATTAGCCTAAAACTTACAAAACAGAGAAATGACATAGGCTAGACTAAAAATTTACAGTATATAAAAATAATCTAAAACTAATATAATATAAAGAGGTGACAAAATAGTATTAACTTTTCCACAATGTTGCGCAAGTTTGGACTGTATGGCATCATAGACCATGATAAAAATATCAAAACAAACATCTGAAAGCAAAGTATACAAAAACACCTCTATTATGTTAATATCATTCATAGTGAATTACAAGATCAAAACTTAATCAACTGCATCAAACTTAAAAATTGATGTAGTGGCTTTCAAATAAGAGCATTTGTAAAAGTTACATCCTCTATGACGACTATAAGAAAGATGGAAGCTGGGCAAGAAACAACTGCCCATGTAGCATTGTCTCCCACATTATCATTGGTTCTCAGTGATGATGTGTCATCGGTTGACACAATTTCAGCATTGGAGGTGCTATGATGGGTTTAATACACCTTGTTAGCCTGAACCTGTGGGTTTTCCTTAAACTATACAAGTCTGTGCTTTGCACATTGATATACTGGCCCTGGAACAGGAAAGACAGTATTTCTTTGGTATTTTATATCCTACTGAATTCTCTGTTTTAGCCTTTGACAGGAAAATCCTTGAGGACCATACAGGATCCTAACACTAAAAAGGAGTATAAAAATAGAGGTGTGTTACGTTCATATATGCTCCAATGATGGATTTACACCATCATAATACAGTATAAAAATAAATCCTGAAAAATAAAATTAATCTTTCTTTCTTGAAACATCTACAGATAGCATGAAACAAAATATTTTTAATGAAAATAAGTTTACACACTAATAATTTAATTCAAAATTTCCTATCATCTTGTAATTTCTATTTTATATAACCTTTTCATTGCCTTATTTTTCGTAAAAAATAATAGAAATAAAATGGTAAGGAAATAAATAAAGAAATTGGTGTAATTTCTATCAATAATGTACTTTTCTGAAATTTCTAGTAGGAAGCATCATACACCTAATATGCGTAAACTTCTTTTACATAAGGAAAGTGATGGGCTATGAGTTTCTGTGTCCTACTGTTTAGGATACTTTGTTCATTTCTCAAGTGACAATAGAGAGATTACGAGAAGATTTGCTAAGTTGGGATATTGATCATAATAACAACTACTTCCCAATTGCATTAATATTCCTATCGGACAGGTTCCATCATCAATTATACTCTGTAGTATAAAAACCCACTTCTGATACTATATCATTGCTAATATTAGAATCCTGCTAAACATTTTCATTGAGTTTCAGGAAGGCATATTCCTTTCCTAGTATAGTATTCTTATACTGCATTACTTTTTAATCAGTAGTTTCTCTTTATTCTGAGAAGCACTTAATCCAATTCTAATCTTTTTCTCTCAAGTCTCAATAGAAATTAATTTCTTATGAAATATTTTTTTTTCTTTTAGAATCCTGTCTATGCAAAGGTTAGAATGCACATAGTTAAGGGTAATTAAATCTAAAAGAGACCACGCACAAAAAAAAACCATATAGTACTATACCAATTACAAAAATTATGCTTGATTGAAAAATCATCATACCTATCAGTAGGGATTGCTGTCCAGGCTATTGAATGAGTAGTACCAGCGCTTATTTGGTGAACCGCTGCATCAAGACCCATCACTTTCTTGGGCCGTGTAATAGGAGATAAGGTATGGCCTTGACCACACTGACCCATTGTGTTGGAACCCCACGCATAAACCTTCAAGAATAAGCAAAAATTAATATTATATTATCAGAAAACCATTTTATCTCAAATCTTTACTGATATAATATTGCAATTGCTGATTCAACTAAAATCAAATATAACATCACAGAAATATCTATTTGATTAATGACTATATTGCGCAAAGCATATTGTTAACTTCACCTCAGATTCGTGTGTTAAGGCAAGAGCATGTGAATCCCCTGCAGATATGTCCACAATTCTGAGACCAGCCAATTCTTCTATTGGACGAGGTCTTAGCATGGTAGCCTCAGCCGATCCCAGAGCCAGACAGGGACCGGATCCCCACACCCAAACCTGAAAATGAGCTGTGTCACCTCCCTGGACCTATCCAGGGGTTACACATGAGGTAGAAAAACATCAGCAAGGGCTTAGGTGAGAGGAGAAGGACGGTAAACCATGAATACTAATGTGCAAGTCTAAAACAAATTTACAGTACATTAAATTACTCTACTGTCTTGCAATGTAATTAAACAACTACTGTGATAAATAACAAGTATATTAAGGAAAACAGACATTTTGCCAGGCATGAGAAAGAGTAAGGTGATTTACTAGGCTCTCTTCTTTATATGTTTGTATAATAAGGGCAAGCGAACAATAATTTTTCTATACTTTACATACAGTACTAAGTATGATGTCTAATCAATTTAGTTTATTTCCTGAACTGTTTCTGATGAAAATGAAATAAATAATAATTGTCAAACAATTTTTCAATACATGAACTTTTGTACAGTTCAAGTGATAAATGTGAATCTACATTGAAAAGGGAAAAATTAGATCAAATTTGGTAAACAAACACATCCAGAACACTTATCTATTTTTTTAGCTTTCAAGAATTTATGGAACAATGATCCTGTTTACACACAAATAACACCAAAATATAGTTTTAATTGAACCCTCAAATCATAATTATAAAAAATATAGCATTGTCATATTCGCTACTTTCCAGGGTCATAAATGTTTTGTCTCTCCATCTCAAGTGTCTCTTGTAAGAGGAACTGTACCATAAACAATGTCAATTGCAAACTTTGGTGACATTAAAATGAGGGAGTTTTTCATATCATTTTAATATTATGCAAACAAATCTGACGAGACTAAACTATTTTAAAAAGGCAAAATGGCCAGCTATTGTCTAGATAACTCTTTTACTACTTTAAAGAAATGATTATGTTTAACTGGTTAATTAGAAAAATATGTGTAAAATAAAGAGAAAACACAGATACAGAGGTGTGCAATGGTTCAGGGGATTAAAATATAAGCCTGAACCATTCACAGAACTAAATATAAATATCAAACCTATACTGTACTTTGAATTTAATCTGGTGCGGAATTTTGGTGTTGTTGTGTTTAAACTCGATCTTTGTTTTTTCATTGCTAAACTGTTTATGTACTACACATTTATTTGCAAAGTCCATAGGTATAAAAATTTATTTGAATTGTATATTTATTCTGATATGGGAAGAATAAATGCAATGCTGCTGCCAAGTTTATTTCAACTGCAGAGTAATAAGTATTAATTGTATATTAAATTTGAATTATTCGAATTTAAAAGCAGCCACTTCTTTAAAGAGAATAGAAAAGCTTGCCATCAATGAAGTATAGGATAAGCAGACAAATATTTGAAGGAGACTGCATGAAAACATACAAGGCTCTGATAATATTGACGTAAAGTCTGGCAAAAAGTCTACATGACAAAGGATTATCCATGCATCAAAACTAGCATTAACCATACAACACTTACTGTATATGCTGGGTCAGTAATAAGCTTCAACATAGATTTTTAAAAGCAAAACAATTCAATTCTATGACATATCTTTACAATAAAATACAAATAAAAAAACAAAATCTATAGGATAAAGTATCAGTAAATAAAAGGAATTTTAATAATAAAACTTATTATTTCTACAGTAACCTAGGGTTTATCTGGCTTCCTTCTCAAAGCAAGCTAAAATTTTGATGTCTACCTTACATAATTAAAATATCCCATTTTCTTTCATTTCAATAGTATATCCCCTATAGTAGCATATTGTCGTTATATTGTATGGTGGTGTCAGGCATTAAGAGCACTTGGACAAGCCAACGAAGAACAGCCATATCAGTCTATAAAGTTGTAATGTGTACAGTACATTCTTGACCTTATTATTTAGTGGAGAGGTGGGGGCATGAGATGAACCCCAGGTGTGTATAGAAATGATTAATTTTATTATTGAAATTCTGTTCATTTCTATGAATTTTACTTGGAGTTCATCTGGCTGAATCCCACACTCTGATAGAGGTGCTATAGTGAAGGTAAGAACTAATAGATTTAATGGTTTAGCTCAAATACTTAACCAATTACCTAAGATCTCCAATAAACAAGCTCAAAGCTGACCAGCTATCAAGTCATGTAAAACTACATGAATCTAGATTGCCAAAATTTACTAATAAACACCCAATGACAGCCTGGAAATCAAAATTAATTTAAATAAAAGTAATGGCACTTTCTACACATTAACTCTAGCTCTTTAAAATGGCAACCAAAGCACCAAGTATTCGGTAACTTTCATCAAGGAAATTAATAATAAACTATAACTTTATACAAATCAAAGGAGCTTAATCAACACAGATCTTCCCCAAAACCCTTTCAATACTACTTATACTAGAACTTCACCCACAGCTACCACCATATGCAAAACTCGGTAACTCTTATACGAAAACCAGACTTCCTTGAAAGTGCTTGACAAAAACTGAATCTGTATGCCACTGAGCTGCTACCAAAACTCTTTCCAAAGTACAATTTTCAACAGAAATTAAGGAAAATAGCCACGCTCAAGTCCCTCATCTAACCTGAATCCAATTCTCTGTGAGCTTCGGTCCCTAAACCCCTAGTAAGAAAAGAGCATTCTTGGAGAGAGGATGCCCTGGAAACCTAACCCCAAAAGACAATTTAGGGAATTTTTCCATAAGATTTCCACCTTTGTTTAATTAAAACTTAACTGCTCTAACTGGAAAAATAAACCTGACTTCTGACGCACAACTCACCTTTTCTCCAAGGAGGGAAAGTAGAAAAAACCTTTTGCCTTGAAATCATTCTTAGTCCAAAATAGAGAAACAATATCATTTTATCAACACCAACAACCACATTATTATAAAGAGCCTGCAAACAATTCACGTCATTGTAAGGAGCCTGAAAATGCTCCACGTCATTGTTAAGAGCCTAAAAACACCCCCACATTATTGTAAAGAGCCTGCAAACACTAAAACATTTAGCTGAAGCCAATGATAACAAAAAATGTCTTGATCATAGATCCTTTAAAGAAAGACCTCCCAAAGGTTCCAAACAAGGACTCATTAGATACAGTAACACTACACAAAAATTCCAATAAACAGACCTGACAACCAGATGTTTCTCAATTGCAAAAGATCCGAGTAAAACTGCAATAATAACCAAGGTAGATAAATCCAACTCAGGAGGTCTGACCACTCAATTAAGCATGGACCTATAGCCCTTAGTAGCCAAAATATAAAAAAATTTAAAAAGTAATTTGTATCTTTCCTAGTTATACAGACCTGAGTCCTATAAAATACAGGAATATCTTTAGTAGAGCTTGGCAGCCACTGAAATTCTTAACGAGGTAGTTAATGATAGGTGGTGAGTGCAGGCAAGTATCCCCACCCACTCTTCTATCAAAGACTATTCACTTTTGACCTTTAGTTAAGGAGTGAGGGGCTGGTTGACCTGATAACTTTAACTTTAAAGAACTCTACTTTGTATAGCTAAGAAGAATACAAATTACTTTTAAAATTCATTTTTGTTCCTATGCGTATCGAAACAAGAAGACTTACTCACTGGTGGGTAGAAAGTCTCCCTAAAATCACACTGGTTCTTTTTCTTCCCATGAAATGCCAGCAACCTTCTATCACTCCATCATAGGGAAGAGTAAGCTAATAGGGCATGCTAATACTTGGCTATGTACCCAGTATTTGGTTGATGAAGGAATCTTTCTCCCCCCAACCCCGAGAGGCACAGTCTGGAATGAAATACCTGGCATACGATGTCCAATTGGTTGGTAGTCATTTCATCCTCCTTACCCTGCTATGGGAGGGTTGGGGAGAACTACTTCTTACAAATCCAGTCTAATAAGAAATGTGTTTATAAATGTAGCTCACTAGCATCAATGTCAGATCCTGCATGTAATCGTGTGAAAGCTTCATTCCCCAGTAAGGGGAAGGAAAGAAGAAGCAGATGAACTAGTTATTCTACTTTTCATCCAATCCTATATCAAACATGTTACCATGGACAAGATACTCTCTGTCCCATATGGGAACTGGGCTGACTACACAACTACTGAAGCCACCACCACAGATTAAAGAACAAAAGTGTTGAAAGACTTGTGGATATAATTCCTTGAAAAGAAGGCCGTGAAGATTATTTGGCACTAACAAAATCCATCACCTGTCTACCTGCAGATTTTTTGAGCTAGTACCTTGACCAACAGAAAGATCAAAGCATATTCTCATAATTCCCTCATGAAGTCAGGAAGAGACTATACATCGATACATTATTCTTGGTTCTACTGGTGCTAAGGAAGAGAAACCAACACTCGGACCTCAGATGTCGAGTCCTCTTCAGATAGCACTACAGAGACCTCACGAGACACAAAAGCATCTCCTCTCAATTACCACTTGACACTTAGTGTAGAATAGGGACAGAAAAGGTCTCAAACCTAGGATCAAGTCTCAAAAGGAGTTTTGGCCATGAAATTGGGCAAAAAACTAAAGGAGACCTCCTTCCAACCCTCCGAGTGGGTTATTACACAAGCGTACGTGCAACTTACCGTGCAATAAACCTTCTGAAAGGCTCATATGGGGTACAAGTAAGAGACTTGAGAACAAAAGTCACATCCCACTCCAGGGGCATGAGATCCCAAAGTAACCAGGATGGCTGAAGGTCTTGACATGTAAAGACAGTTCCCTTGAAGAGGAAAGGTTCATGCCCTTAAGTTGAAAGACATTCTCAAGGCTGAGTGATAGCTTTCAACAGCAGCAAGTTAAAGATATTTCTTTTGGCGAAGGACTACAAAGAAGTTGGCATTCTGTACTAGAGATGCTCTAACCAGAGAAGTAGCCCTTCTACGACATCAATCACAGAAAAAGCCAATTTTCCCAAATATACAGCTGCAGAGGACTGTCGCAAGTATCTATTCATCTCCTGTACAGACCTAATGGATTACCTTTCATTTTGAGGAGTTGCTCAATACAGCATAGGGTATAGGGTAATGAAATAAAAACATAATCAGATGTCCCAACAGGAGAACCAACCTTAGTTGTTATAAGGCCAGGGAAGTCAGTGCATACGGGCCCAAGCAGTTACCAGATTTGTAAGTAGCTTCACTTAGGATTTACTCACAGCCTGACTCAGAGGCAAAGTCCAAAGCTCTTAAGCAATGGCAATTGGTAAGAGAAACCGAATTTAACCACTCCCTAAGGTGAATTAATTTATCTAGATATATTTCTGCAATAAGCTTTCATAGACTAGAATAAGGATTCATCTCCTGTGTTGGTTTCTTCCAAAACAACATCTACCTCACTTTTTGAAGCCAGTTCTGGTAAGGCATCCACTCTTGAAATCTGAATTTCCTGTTAGTTTACTACTAGAGGTAACCTTCACACCTGACCTGAGATAAGAATATTAATGAATTTTTACTTTTAAAAATACTACTGTACCTGCCACATCAACATTTCTAGTGATAGGTCGAGATGTTTTAGTGGCAGAGCCTACACTAGGAGTATTAAGCCACTGCCATTTAAATCTTGATGCAACCTTTTTTTCAGCTTTAACTGAAACTTTTAAGACTTTTTTCTTAAAATAGGCATTCCTAGTTCCTGAATGAATGTCACCTTATCAATGACGGCACAAAAAGGTTGCTCATGAGAGATTCCTTCAGCTTGTTTAAAGGCCGCTCATAAATGGCAGAAACAAGGTACAGTGACATTGCCCTATCAAGAAGGACAATGCCTTAGAAACTGACCATATGTACATATGATCAGCGCCCAAGCCCCCTCTCCACCCAAGCTAGGACCAAGGAGAGCCAGGGAAAAGCTGCTGATGACTCGGCAGATAGACCAATAGGCTCCCCTAAAACCTCCATCCTTAGCTCATAAGGATGGTGAGATTGTAGCGACCAAAGGAACTAACGAGTTTGACCGGGACTCGAACCTCAGTCCGGCATTCACCAGTCAGGGATGTTACCACATGGATATTAGGGTTCAAACTATCAACAAGATCTTCTAGCTCAGAATCCAGCGGTAGTAAAGAGCAAACCGGATAGCAAAAACGAGTAGGTTTCTCCAAATAAGGATCTCAAGTCATTTGAGAGAAGAGGGCTCAGGATGAGACAGTATCAATTCTATAATGGGCTGTGTACCACCAAAATCCTTGCTAACTGGTACAATAGAACTACTAGACATAACATAATGAATAAGCCTGGGGTTTGGATCAGGGCAGGTTAGGCTAGTATCACCGCTCTAGTAAAAAAATGTTAGCCTTTTCAAATTGCGCATACACAGCAAACTTAGTAAACAGCTTATGAAGCTCACTACTACCAACCCCCGATAACTCGGTAATAGCCAGGGCAATATCATCATCATCATACCCACTGAAAGTATTAACCTAATCTTCTCTGAATTTTCCTCTGAACTTTGAGTTTTTTATATCTGGAGCTCCTTATGCGAACTTGTTAAGCCAAAAGCTGAACACATTTTTTCATAGGTGAAACTGTTAACACACCCAGAACAATTGACTGTCTAAATCACAATGCTTTCTCAAAATGTGAGGGAAAGAGAATGAGAATCTTTACATTCTAGCAAATACTATAACCCCTTGAACATTTAATGAAGAAGATACTCTATATTAATCAGCTATAACACTGCTAAAAACAAAAATAAAAAATAAAATTTCCATATCTAGAGGAATGACACAGCCACCCGGAAAAATAATGACAAGAAGACTAAAATGCCTGATTTTAGTTGGCTTGCCATAGTACTCTATTTCTACACACTGACAAATATCCACAATACACTACTATAGTGGGATATTTTGAATTTGTAGGCAATATGTTGACAGGTTTGCTGGCTTTGAGAAGGAAGTAAGATGAACCTCGAGTAAGATTCATAGAAATAAATTGGTGTAGCAAATACTGATGGAGCTTTGTCGGATAATGTTCTATCACATTACACCTAAATCTACTTATATTTTCAAGATGAAATCTGGCCAAAATCATCTGTGTACTAATATTACAAATCATAAAACTTAAAAGAAGTGTATAGCTATACTAAAAAGAATAAGTAAGAAAACTAAAGATAGAATGTGGTACGCAAAGTAAAACTTCTCTATTTCCACTATCAATTTTCCAATAAACAATTTAAAAAATCAATAAAAAAAGATAGATGCTTAAAGACAAGATAATAGCATTGACAAGCCCCATCATACAATCAAATTGCAAAGGTATAAAATATTGAACTTTCTTGAAATGTTGCCAAACACCTCTACCAAGAGGCCTTACAAATTATAAAAATTAACGGTGGTACTATTCTCAAAATTATTCATACAACAAGTTTAAACCCTGAGAAGGTATCAGTAAAAGAAACAACAGTTCAAAATCTATACACATTAATACAGTTATGACCAATGTCCAATGAAATCAAGAACTCTTCAAATTAATGTACTGTAACCACAACATATCTGTACTGTACTTGAAAATCACTATTACCTATACATTTTAGTAAAATAAAACAGTGTATGAGAACTCCCTCCTAATAAAAAATGTCAAACATAAGAAAACTTGCAACTGTCAAGAGTAAACAGAACCAAGATAAAAAAAAGTTAAGCATCCAAACAATAAACTTTAGCAAAATCAAGATGGTTGATTATCACTACCTTACTATAAGTAAAAAATACATGCATCTAACTCTGAAAATATGACAAACTCGTAAATAATTTGTATTTTTCCTAACTATACAAACCTTAGCTATTTACACCCCATGTAAATAGCGTGGTTTGTATTTCAGTTACGGAACAAATGACAAATTCGTAGATAATTTGCATTTTTCCTAACAATACAAACCTTAGCTATTTACATGGGGTGTAAATAGCGTGGTTTGTATTTCAGTTACGGAACAAAAACATACTTGAATTCCGGGGGAAATATACCTCATATTAAACAGCATAAAAAACAAGAATCGGGAAAACATCTCCGTCGATAATTTGAGATTAGCAGACACGAAGGAGGTAGTTCTATTTACCATTCTTTTACAGTAACATAGCTTTGAATACATACAAATAAAACTGAATTTCAATGCAGATTCTAGAGAACTTACAATAAATCATAAGTTTAAACAGTCCTTTACAAAGGAATTCATAATGAATTCCTTCAATCTTTGGAGCTATACTAACAAACCTCAAACGAACTGTGGAAAATCAAGACTTCGAATAACATTAAACATGAAAAATCTCTCTCTTAGGGAAAGCGAATAGTTTCAAACATCAAGACGATCTGCCGAGCAATTCATTTCTAAGAGCAGTTTTTTAAAGAGCTGGAGAGGACAGAATATGCTTGAATTGTCCTTATAAAAAACACTATTAAATTCCAAAGACAAAAAAAGGACTGATAATACACTTAAAAGTGCCCATCAACTGCAATTATGTAGGATAATTTTTGCCGATTACAGAGGATGTATTGAGAATTATAATACAAAACAATAAAAAAAAAAAAGATAAACTGGCAGAGTAATGTATTGCTATAGAATTCAAGTAAAATTTTTTTATTGAATTTTTGTTTATAGATCAACAAAACCAAAACTTCATCAACTCAAGCAAAGCAAAAGTTCATCAAATCATATATTCTATTACAATTTCCAACCTCATTGCCAGATATCTTAAAAAGTATTGATGGCAAGAAATATGAAACAGATGTACAAAAATGAATAAGCAAAAATACTAAAGATAGATGTGTTACGTAAAGTATTATTATTATTATTATTATTACTATCCAAGCTACAACCCTAGTTGGAAAAGCAAGATGCTATAAGCCCAGGGGCTCCAACAGGGAAAAATAGCCCAGTGAGGAAAGGAAATAAGGAAATAAATAAATGAAGAGAACAAATTAACAATAAATCATTCTAAAAACAGTAACAATGTCAAAACAGACATGTCATATATAAACTATTAACAGCATCAAAAACAAATATGTCATAAATAAACTATAAAAAGACTCATGTCCGCCTGGTCAACAAAAAAGCATTTGCTCCAACTTTGAACTTTTGAAGTTCTACTGATTCAACCACCCGATTAGGAAGATCATTCCACAACTTGGTAACAGCTGGAATAAAACTTCTAGAGTACTGCGTAGTATTGAGTCTCATGATGGAGAAGGCCTGGCTATTAGAATTAACTGCCTGCCTAGTATTACGAACAGGATAGAATTGTCCAGGGAGATCTGAATGTAAAGGATGGTCAGAGTTATGAAAAATCTTATGCAACATGCATAATGAACTAATTGAACGACGGTGCCAGAGATTAATATCTAGATCAGGAATAAGAAATTTAATAGACCGTAAGTTTCTGTTCAACAAATTAAGATGAGAATCAGCAGCTGAAGACCAAACAGGAGAACAATACTCAAAACAAGGTAGAATGAAAGAATTAAAACACTTCTTCAGAATAGATTGATCACCGAAAATCTTGAAAGACTTTCTCAATAAGCCTATTTTTTGTGCAATTGAAGAAGACAGAGACCTTATATGTTTCTCAAAAGTAAATTTACTGTCGAGAATCACACCTAAAATTTTGAAAGAGTCATACATATTTAAAGAAACATTATCAATACTGAGATCCGGATGTTGAGGAGCCACCGTCCTTGACCTACTTACAATCATACTTTGAGTTTTGTTAGGATTCAACTTCATACCCCATAATTTGCACCATGCACTAATTCTAGCTAAATCTCTATTAAGGGATTCACCAACCCTAGATCCACATTCAGGGGATGGAATTGATGCAAAGAGAGTAGCATCATCTGCATATGCAACAAGCTTGTTTTCTAGGCCAAACCACATGTCATGTGTATATAGTATGAAAAGTAATGGGCCAAGAACACTACCCTGTGGAACACCGGATATCACATTCCTATAATCACTATGGTGCCCATCAACAACAACTCTTTGAGATCTATTACTTAAAAAATCAATAATAATGCTAAGAAACAACCCACCCACTCCCAACTGTTTCAGTTTGAAAACAAGGGCCTCATGATTAACACGGTCAAAGGCAGCACTAAAATCAAGGCCAATCATACGAACTTCCCGACCACAATCAAGGGATTTCTGCACAGCATTGGAGATTGTAAGAAGGGCATCACATGCTCCAAGGCCTTTACGAAAACCAAATTGCAAACTAGGGAGTAGATGATTACCTTCAGCAAACCTATTAAGACGTTTTGCCAGAAGACGTTCAAAAACTTTAGATAATATGGGAGTTATGGAAATTGGGCGGTAATCAGTGGGACTTGAGCTACCACAAACACATTTACATAGAGGAGTAACATTACCAATTCTCCAACTAGTGCTAAAAGCTCCTCTTCTTGCTAACTTGCGCAAAATAACAGATAACTTTGGAGCTAAGAAATCTGCTGTCTTTATAAAAAACAAAGGAAAAATACCATTTGGGTCTACACCTCCATAAGCATCAAGGTCCATCAACAGAGCTTTAATCTCACGAGATCGAAAAGCTAAACTAGTTAGTTTAGCCTCAGGAAAACAGGAATGAGGAAGTTCAAGTTTTTCATTACTCTGTTTACTGTCAAAAACATCAGCCAAAAGGGTTGCCTTTTCCTTTGGACAGTGAGTGACTGAGCCATCTGGTTTAAGTAAAGGAGGAACTGTTGCATCTACACCAAAGAGTGCAGATTTAAGGGTAGACCACCATTTATGTTCCTGAGTTGTACCAGAAAGTGTTTCTTTTATGGTTAAATTGTACTCCTTCTCAGTTGAGGCATAAACTCTCTGAGCAAAAGCTCGAAGCTGAGTATAGTTGTTCCAGGTCAAATCTGATCTGTTCCCCTTCCAAAGATGATAGGCCTCCTGTTTCTCCAAATAAGCACGTCTACTAATCATCATTGAACCACTATTAATTTTCCAAATAACTATTTGAAAAATTAATAAAATGAAAAGACAGTTCCTTAAAGACATGATAATAGCATTGTCAAAAATCCTCCAAATATAAGCCATACACACCTTCAGCTGCAGCTTGATATATGAAGTATTAAGTTCTAAAAAAACAGATTTTGGAAAAAGGAAAAACCTATTTTTGGGAGATACTTTGTGGTTCCCAAGAAAGATTCAATTGAGTTAAGAGTGATATTTGACCTCTCTAGTCTCAATGAACACAAAAATAACACCTTTAGAATGATGACCATAAACCTTGTCTGCCAACTACTACCCTGAAGGGACTAAAATTGTACTATCTTTTCAGATACACAATGTCTCGACCCTATTGCTCCTCACTTTCACCGATACCCAGGGTTTCAACTAAGAAGACACTCATACAGGTCCAAAGTACTAATGCAATTCAGCCTCTATATAACTCTATGGATGTTAAATTGTTAGCAAATGCAATAATCAAGTCCCGAAAGCTGCAAAGAATACAAGTCATTTCTTATCTGAATGACTAGCTGGTTTGGACAGAGATGAAAGAACTGTGTATTTTACACACCAATCATGTCCTTCAATTTCTTCAGGATCTAGGCTTCCTGATCAACTATCCAAAACCAAAACTATTTCTGACAAATGGCTTCATATGATTAGGCCTTCATTGGAACATGATAAAATTCACTCATAGCCTTTCGAAGGTCTTTCAGAATACTTTCCACTGTCAAGAGCTCGCTTTGGAGCCCTTCCTCCTCCAAATAGCCACTGCTTTAATTATCAACCTAGTTCTAAAGTCTTGGTTAAAATACCTCCATTGGATGTTGAGAAAAGCCGTTCAGAAAGGGCTATGGAACAGACACTCCCCGTTACCACCAACAGCCAGAGAATTCTCAGACAATCTCTGTTGACTCTTTCACTGAACCCTCCCCCCCCATTCATGGTCCTTCATACACACATGTTGAGTCAAATTAGGAGGTTGCTTGGAGACCTTAATGTCTGAAAAATACTGTAGTCCACTCACTTTGGAACATTTAACATGAATATGGCGGAACTAATGGTAGTCTTTTTGATACTTAACCCTGGAACGGTACGGTGGGTCGTCCGCGACCCCGAGCGTCAAAAAAAAAAGAGGTTTTTCTCACGTGACTCACCCCCGTGACTGAATTTGTGGGTGATCGACCTGCAGTAGGTGTCTCGCCTACACGCTCTAGTAGTGTCCTGATGTGCATTGCTGTAGCTGTACTCCTTCCCCGATTTCTGAGACGCATCGGGGTCGAGCGCGACCGAGTTTACCCTTCTAAGGTAATTTGCATAATTATCAAAGTTATTACGTATTATGAAATTGTCGTAGAATGGTGCAACTTGTATAGGTTATCAGTTGTGGAAAGTCTTGGTGGATTGTTTGGCTACCATGTGCATGATTTTTTTTTTTAGTTAAAATGTCGTTCATCACCACAAGGACCATTTTACCGCGAGTGCCCCTTTTTCATTTTTTTTCATTTTTTTGCCAAGTCATTTTTCCGTAAGATATTGCCAAATAGTGTCGTAAAACTTTTGCTTTTTTAGTGTTGGAAAGTGTGTCTAGATGATCTGGCTACCCATGCGTGACTTTGTTTTTGTCAGATACGACGTAGTTATTGGTATATTGGGTATTTAACTGCGGTTGCCAATTTCTGTTTTTTTTTCAATATTTGTAAAAATTTACGTAGTAAGGAATTGCCGTATATTATTGATTTTTTTTTCATGTTTATGTGTTAGAAAGTGTGCCTTGATGGTTGGGCTAACACGTGCATGTCTTTTTTTTTATCTGAGATGCCGTATATTAGAATGTTGGGCCTTTTACCGCGAGTGCCCCTTTTTCATTTTTTTGCCAAGTCATTTTTCCGTAAGATATTGCCAAAGTGTCGTAAAACTTTTGCTTTTTTAGTGTTGGAAAGTGTGTCTAGATGATCTGGCTACCCATGCGTGACTTTGTTTTTGTCAGATACGACGTAGTTATTGGTATATTGGGTATTTAACTGCGGTTGCCAATTTCTGTTTTTTTTTCAATATTTGTAAAAATTTACTACGTAGTAAGGAATTGCCGTATATTATTGATTTTTTTTTCATGTTTATGTGTTAGAAAGTGTGCCTTGATGGTTGGGCTAACACGTGCATGTCTTTTTTTTATCTGAGATGCCGTATATTAGAATGTTGGGCATTTTTCCGCGAGTGCCCCTTTTTATTTGTTTTGCATTTTTTTGCTTAGTCATGTTACCGTAAGGAATTGGCAAGTAGTGTCGCAAAACTTATATTTTTATAGTGTTGGAAAGTGTTTCTAGATGATCTGGCTACCCATGCCTATTTTTTTTTAGCCAGATATAGCGTATATATAGGTATGTGTTCGATTTTCCTGTGATTGCCATTTTTTCGTTTTTTCCCATTTCTTTCAAAATTACTACGTACTAAGGAACTATCACAGAGTAATGATTCATTTAGATGTTTATTTGTCGGAAAATGTGCCTTGATGGTTTGCCTAGCACGTGGCTGAAATTTTTTTTTTTCTGAAATGCCGTATATTAGAATGGCCATTTTTCCGCGAGTGCCCCTTTTTATTTGTTTTGCATTTTTTTGCTTAGTCATGTTACCGTAAGGAATTGGCAAGTAGTGTCGCAAAACTTATAATTTTATAGTGTTGGAAAGTGTTTCTAGATGATCTGGCTACCCATGCCTATCTTTTTTTTTAGCCAGATATGGCGTATATATAGGTATGTGTTCGATTTTCCTGTGATTGCCATTTTTTCGTTTTTTCCCATTTCTTTCAAAATTACTACGTACTAAGGAACTATCACAGAGTAATGATTCATTTAGATGTTTATTTGTCGGAAAATGTGCCTTGATGGTTTGCCTAGCACGTGGCTGAATTTTTTTTTTCTGAAATGCCGTATATTAGAATGTTAGCCATTTTTCCGCGAGTGCCCCTTTTTATTTGTTTTGCATTTTTTTGCTTAGTCATGTTACCGTAAGGAATTGGCAAGTAGTGTTGCAAAACTTATATTTTTATAGTGTTGGAAAGTGTTTCTAGATGATCTGGCTACCCATGCCTATCTTTTTTTTAGCCAGATATGGCGTATATATAGGTATGTGTTCGATTTTCCTGCGATTGCCACTTTCTCGTTTTTTCCCATTTCTTTCAAAATTACTACGTACTAAGGAACTATCACAGAGTAATGATTCCTCTAGATGTTTATTTGTCGGAAAATTTTGTTTACTTCTTTTTTGATTGAATATCATCAAATTTTTTTAGCTAAAATATTATATTGTTTTACATTTTTTTTTTTCGATTTTATTTCCCTTCAAAAAAATTTTTTTGGGTCAGAATTTTAATTTTATAGTCGTAAAATAATCGACAATTATCCAGCAACCCACCATACAATTTTTATGCATATCCAAGAATAATTAGATTAGTAAATAACACCTTGAAATTGACATACCCTTCCTACATTTCAAGTGGCAGATTAGGGAGTCTAAGTCAGTGTGGTTGGCGGCCATTTTGTGGACATATCCGAAGCGTAAGTTGCCCTATCTATATATATTCTTGTTTCCTATAGAATTTGTGATATTTTGGTATATTTTTACCTGCATAAATATCATATTATATATTAAATACATGTATTTTTTTACGAAATTTCTAAGTACTCAAAAAATTACCTTTAGATATGGCCCCTGATATAAATGTAATTTACAAAATAATGAAGATTTTTTTACATATTTCTATTTTAAGATAACATATGTTTATTCCCTAAAAAAATTAGCCACTTCCTATTTCATTTGGGTACCCCAAAAAATTCATGAAATTTGGACAAATTTTTTTGGCCAAAAAAAGTTACCCTTTTTTTCTCATTTCAGATCTTCACCTCCATGGGTCTGACTTCATCCAAAATACATCAAGATGTGTCCTAAACATTCAAGAATCAATTCCTAAAAGGATTTGTGTATATATGTATAAACTTTTTTTTTATGAATTTTTATGTAAGGTCTTTTTTTTCTACTTAATTTTTTAAAATATTTATAATAAATAGTTTTTCTGCAGATGAGTAGTATTTATCTTTACAGTTGTTTTAAGCATTCATTGAAGTTTTTTTTTGGCAAAAGAAAAAAGGAGGTTACTGCAACAACTGATTTTTCAAGAATTTTTTTTGGCGTCGGGGTCGCGCGCGTCCGAGTATACCCTTAAAGGGGTGTCCGAGGAGCGTACCTATCCAGGGTTAAGAAGCTCAACCAATGCAGGAATTCATACATAAAGAAATTCCTTGACAACCAGAGAGCTGTCTATCGTCTATGTAGAGCATGATTTTGTTTGAGAACCCTGAAGGTTTAAAGGACAATCATGAATGGCAGAGGCAAGGCTGAGTGACACTGCCCTAGCTAGCAGGACAATGCCCTAGAGACTGATCATATATATATATATATAATCAGCACCCAAGCTAGGACCACTGAAGTTAAGGAGTTGAGGCAATGGCTGCAGATGACTCAACAGGTGTACCTATAGGCTCCCCCAAAACCTGCATGCTCAGCTCACAAGGATGGTGAGGTTGCAGACACCATAAGAAACTATCAAGCTTGAGCAGGACTCGAACGCCAAGCAGGGACGTTTCTAATAGGCTACCACATGAATCCCAATCGTGCATGGTACTTGAAGAGACGAATCTGTTTCCTTCCCCCTCTCTACCTGTTCATCATCATCATCGTCTCCTACGCCTATTGATGCAAAGGACCTCACTCTACCTGTTAGGCTTCCTCAATGTGACAGCAGATATCTCGTCCAGGTAACTGGCCTTGGACACAGTAGTTCTCAGACCATAAATAATCCCACTAGACCTTGAACATTATACTGGATCTCAAAGTAGACCCTTTGCAACAGTATAGAACCATAAACTTCTGCTTTGTGTCATCCAAATGTGGACTTACTGGTGCAGTTGTAACAGATGACTTGAATTCAGAATGGAATAGATAGTGTCTGATCAACCTGTTCAACCCAACAAAATTGATTTCAAAGGTAATGAAGATCCTAATGGATTCCACAGGGACAGCTGTGCTTGTGTCCCCACAGTGACAAAACAGTTCTTGGTTTCCACTCCTTTAGCTTCTAAACCAAAGTCATAGCCTCTTCAGTTTTAAAGGTTTTAAATGTTTTAAAGGCTACTCATGAATGGAAGAGGCAAGGGACAGTGATATTGGCCTAGCTAGAAGAACAATGCCCTAGAGAATGACCATATATTCATATGATTAGCACCCAAGCTAGGACCATGGAGGGCCAGGCAATGACTAATGATGACACAGCAGGTAGACCAATAGGTTTCCAAAAATTCCCCATCCTTAGCTCACAAGGATAGTGAGGTTACAGAAATTGAAGAAACTATCAAATTTGAGTGGAACTCAAACCCCAGACCCCTTGACAGTCTCTCTCTGTGAGAATAGGAAAATTGAGCCTTCAACATTTTGTCATACATTCACTTACTTTGAGGAAGATTGAGCCTTCAACATTTTGTCATACATTCACTTACTTTGACATGGATTCATACTTGATGTGTTTCGCAAAGTTTCTCAATCAGCATTTTTTACAAACTCCCCCAACTTCTTAGTCCATCAATAAGAAGCTTCATTTCTTTGGTGGATTAGATAATTAATATATCTCCCTAAAGGAGGTTGTAAATAAGGTAGCATTTTTCATAACCTTATCCTTGGAATTAAATAGTCAGTAAAATAGAGGTGTTCTGCCGAGTGGGAGCTCCACACTCTCCCTCCATGATATCTCCTGGTACTGACTCATAGTTTTCTTGTTATTGTTAAAGACTGAAAAGACTGAAGAGGCCCTCTCTGTATCCTGGCTATACAGGCTCCTTGTGATAACCCCTGTCTAGTGTCTACCCTGCAAACCTATCTGCAGAAGTCTCCATCATTGATAGGTAATTAGTTTAAGAATCTCCAGAATAACTAGCCACTCTACGTGAGTTATTTGATGTCTTATGACCTCCTTCATAAAGGATGATACTCTCTATACCCAAAAAACATAAGAGAAAACTTGCATCTTCCCTAGTTTACTTTGGGAATATGTATTTTAAGGATAACCAGAGCTTCAGAGGCTAGTCTGGGTACAGGGTGTTTATAACACTACTTCAAACCAATCCAAGTGGTTCAGCATGCTAGTATTACTCTTGGCTCAATTATGGCATCTAGAGGGAGAAGGCCAGGAAAGATGAGAGATCCTCCAGGTGGATACCTAGGTGGAGATGCCCCGATTGATGACCAACCTTTTTTTCCGAAGTTCCCCTCCAGAGGCGAGTGTAATTAACCTGGTTCTCTCAACTGATATAATAAGTATTAGCTGTTTCTTCATTTGGCATTGTGATGATAACTTAACCCTTGTGATTCAAAAGTCTACCTTTTTAATCTCTGTTACTAATTCTTGGGGAACTCAAAATAAGAGTTTTTACACAAAGGAAAACTTATCTTTGGGATATACTGTGTGGTTCCTAAGGCTTCCCTGCCTCCCTAGACTTGTGAAGGGGAAAAAAATATCTAGGAGGCCCTTTCTATTAACCCAGACAAAATTTTATATGAAACTTACTGAACATTAAAAATTTGCTAATTTGAATACATTTAATCTACAAATGTCCTCCAAAATAATGAAGCTTACTACAGTACTGTAATTTTACCGAAAATCCTCAAAAAAAGACTGAGTAGCATTTTAAAATTACAAAATTAATTAACTAGCAGTCTTCTCTGGATTTTCCCCTATACTAAACACCAATTTAATTTTACGTTTAGAAAAATTAAGGTACTGTGGTCAGCTATAAGTAGAACATGCTTCTTAAGAAAAGAAACTGTTGGCAAAAAACCGTCATCAAAAAAGTAAACACAGTCCTGTGGCCGGTACGGTTTCACAGACTCACTTGAACCACCCTCACTGTCATTCATGGCAATTCCAGAAGACATCCCCTATCAAAACATTAAACCTAAAATCACAAACACGATCCCAATCTGGATTATGGGTAGCAGGGATAAATAAATTGCCTGACATTTGTAAATGTTACAATAAAACTTAAAGACAAAGGAACTCTGATGTACCCATGCCTAGATAGTTGCCATCAACCTCCAGATCAACTCTAAAGGGGGTGGCATTCATTTAATTTTAGGGTAGACTACTTCGAAAGAGAAGCAATATAAACATAATGGGAGTTTCCTAGAAACAATACTTGAAATATTAGAATGAGACTTTAAGCTACATAAGTAAAATAACTGCATTACTAAAATAAATGTTAACTCGAATGAATAAGGGATATAGTCACATTTATCAAATTTTTGAGGATACAAGAAACAAAATTTCAAAGGAAACTTGGATCCAATTGTAACAGCTTTGCAGATGCTGATACTCATAATTCAAGGTCTACAAATAAATTCATTGTAAGTCATTTGCATAGTCTACCTTATGATGTCAGCACTCCTTGACATACAGTAAGGACTGCTTTTCCCTTTATAAAATAGGAAAACAGATAATTCTACCTCCTTTGTGCCTTTTTCCTGAATAAATGAAAAATAAAGAGAAAATTTCTTCTTGCGACTTCAAATTTATTTTGTCTAATTTTCATAAAAGTCTAGTTTTGTAATGAAAGCATCCTTGTCAGATAAAAAAAAACCTAGCATTAAATACTGTACCTTATATTGCATATATCTTCCCAAGAAAATCAAGGGATGAATGAGAATGAATAAAATGCGTATTAAAGCTATGTTAAGTAGAGCTGACAGCAATCTTTCGGGGAAAAATGATTTCACATTATATAAAGATAAGAAAAAAATTTGTTTGTCAATTGGCAGTTAATCCTTCTTAATCTTCTTTGCAAATTCACGAATACCCATGGAGAAATTTCCGTTTAGATGAATGAAAAACTATAACATCATCAATATTACTACCTGACCAGAACTATCTAAGGATATGTGAGGCAAATGGACTAATTTGATAATTACACTATATCTACATTAGTTCAAAATTAAAAAACAACAACAACAATGTGCTGAAGTACACACTACAATATATAAATAAAATCGGCATACCAAACACAGCACATTTAGATAACTTTCAAGCAGTGCTAAAATTATGGTTAAACTATATAGAGTTTACAAATTCTATCAAAATGGAAAATAATGATTGCATGCAATACCAAAATAAATATTTAAATATAAATGCCAATGGTAGGATAGTGTATGATAAGCATACACTTATAAATCAATTCCTGTGTACTTTGATAATCCTTAACAAGAAAATAAATAAACAACAGTGCCTGTCATAAGCTCTAAGTAACCAAAAAGTTTTGAGTGCCAAACAATAAATACTAAAACTGAACCTATAGTCAATTTCTTTTAGCGATGTAGATTTGCACCGACTCGCAGCGGTGCCCTTTTAGCTCGGAAAAGTTTCCTGATTGCTGATTGGTTGGACGAGATAATTCTAACCAATCAGCGATCAGGAAACTTTTCCGAGCTAAAAGGGGACCGCTGCGAGTCGTTGCAAATCTGCATCGCTAAAAGAAATGGACTATAGTACATTCTTGCCAGACACTCTAAAGGAAGAGGACAAAAAAAGGCTAGTATACACGTATACACCAGTGTATAGTGCATCTCAATTCCTTCCCCTCAATAATGCTGATGTTTATCTTTCCACACACAATGATGCTCCTTAAGGTAAAGCTTAAAAGAGCGAGTTTCATAATAAGTTCTATGGTCTGAGCGCTGATTCTTGGAAAAGAAATGTTAGGAATTAACAGATTAACAAACAGCACATTAGAATTTAGAAAAAAAATTCATATACAGATTTAAAACACAACTATTATTATTTGCAAGAAGAGCTGCAAGCTAAAATGGAAACCACTTTTTCTCTTCCATTTCATAAAAAATTAGAAAACATATCCTACCAGTTTTATTTTTTTTCTGTAGTGTTCCTCTTCTTAGTAAAAAATTAGTTATGTTCTAATATAATTAGGTTTAATATTTTCATTTGCTAATCTTATACTCATCAGTGTGTAAGAAATTTTGGACCAATGGTAAAAAATAAACTTCTAATTAGAGAGATGTTTGCTAGTAAGGCAATGTTTGCTTAAAAACTCTTTCCTCCTAACAAAGAATGTGACTGGTGAAGAACAGAACAATCCAAAGCTTTCGTTGAAAAAAAAAGTTGCTCATTAGAATCATTGTAAAGCTTTTTTAACTGGGAAGGAGAGTTATTTCAATCATCTGAATTACTTGATCACTCAAAGACAAACTAATTAAAACCATTTACACCAATGGAAACCATTTAAAAAAAAATCATAACAAATCTTCTTAAGTACTGTATAAATAATACCAGTAATTGATGTGCTCACACAGATGAGCTAGCAGGTACAGGAAGTCTTAAATTTACCAACATACTTAAACAACTAGTGGAATGGCCAGGACTTGGAGCTCCTAAAACATATGTCATTGCTTATAATATACCAAATAAAGTTGTTAAACATTTACAGAGGTGAAATATGTGTTATTGCCTTCATATCAGAATATATTCACCCCAATCTCAGTATGTTACTACTGATAATGCACCATAGAGCAATAAATTTTCAAAGAAAAAATCATTTCTAACTGCTTCTTCCTTCCTATTAGACTACACATCAGTGACTCTAATCTCAATGAATTCCAAGCCCACCAGTCAGTAGAATTGAAAAGTGGAAACAACATGAAAATCTAGAGACTTAAAATGCAACCACACAAAGATAATGATGAAGATCCTAAACCAAATTATGATCAGTTAAGCCAAAAATCTCTAGATCAAGCCATTAATTCTATGTCTCGATACCAAAAATTAAGCCTATTTAAATCCCCATCCTACATATAACCGATAAAGTATTTTTTTTTATGACCCCCAGTATACATACCCAAGTTTTCTGCAGTATTCATTATCTCTAACAATGTACAAAAGATCCCTGTTGTAGGGTATGAAAAAAAATATCATAAAAAGCAGAAATAAAATAAGAGTCTATTAAGTCTTCTCCTCTCTTGCCTATCTCTGATAGCTGCAAAGTTCTCATATACTGTAACAAAAGCGATCAAATTCTTATATTTTATGACATATTCCTATATGAAAAAGATTGATTACTTAAGCCTCCTTCTGATTCTGAGTGATCATACCTAAAACCTGGAAAAATTCTTGGTGGAAAATAGTTTACAATCAATAAAAAATATTTGGTAACTCTATACAGAAATCAAATTGCCATCTATACAGTTCATCTTAGTCAGAACATTTAAAAATTATAAAAATAATTATACATGATGACTACATAGAATATAAAGTAATACTGAAGAATACCGAGGAATCATAACAGATCTTAAATATCAATGATAATAACAAAATTATTCTGATATCTTCAAGTCTTCACAATGTCCAATATCATATAATGGGACACTAACAGCTTCAAATATTCATCAGAAAAGAACACTAGAGTAATGTAGAGTATTTAAGAGAGAAATAGCCTTAATCATAGCTTCCACATTAATGAATACATTACATATCTCCCTCCACCAGCCAAACAACTAACCTGACCATGAGCTGCAAGTGCAAAGGAGACGTGAGTTCCTGTAGAGAGTTTCCGTATGGTCAAACCTTGAAGAGCCTCAATTACCCGGGGACGATAGACTTTAGCAGTGTCACCATGGCCAAGCTTGCCATGGTCCCCTAATTAGGAGATAAAGAATTTTATACATTTATGGCAAAATTTCATGTTTATTCTAAATTCTTATTGTTTTACAAGACAAAAAATATTAATGGACACTGCATTATGTACAGTACTCTCAATGTACTGCTATGATGTTAGCATAACTTAAAATTGTAATCTAATTCATAATGCTATGCCAGTCTAATATAGAATTTGGAAAGCGGATAAAAATACATATAATCATCAATTGGGTTAAGGATGAGGTAATCTTAAATCTGCCCTATTATGGTATTTAAAGTTAGGCAAAATTATACTGTATAATACTGCCCATCTAAGGACATTAGGTTTCCAGTCCTCACCACCCTATAAGGAAAACCACAGATAAGAAGAAACCCTAGACAGTGTGGATATTAAACATTTTATGTTTATAGTGCTTGTAAATATTCTCTTAA
Organism: Palaemon carinicauda; assembly: GCF_036898095.1. Lineage (NCBI taxonomy): Eukaryota > Metazoa > Arthropoda > Malacostraca > Decapoda > Palaemonidae > Palaemon > Palaemon carinicauda. The sequence continues at coordinate 32,666,933 of NC_090754.1, read as the reverse complement.
GTATTGTAATCATATAAATAATACACAACAGCACTCCAAAGTACTGTAATAGGTACAGTACTGTATATAAAAATATCGAAGAGTGCAGTACTGTACATCATAATTTTCTAAAACCACTCTATTCCCAAGGTACTTATTATGCATACATGTATGCACTTAATAGCAAACCACTTAAGTTTATAAAAAAATATTCTGTCCCATATAAAAAATACAAGTACAGTACACTGTACACTAATGTAAAGTTAAGTAATCAGGTTACTACAGTAATAATTTACAACATTTCATGGATATGAATCATCAGTAATCGTGTTTCAACTTCCGATGTTTGCATCATAAATGGACAAGCACATTACTTTTTGTTAGTAAAGCAGAAGAAAAGAGCATAACACAGCACCTAAGTGACATAGTCTAGCACAGTTCCCGGTGATAAGGAAGTAACCTTTTTCCTTTCATTAAGACTCCCAAGCGTAACGCAAACAAAGATGGTACTGTTTTGAAAAAAGGGAGGCCAACATTGTGGAAGTGAAATTAGACATTGTGAAACATCCAGAAAAGGGAGAAACACAGACACATCGAAAACTTACTCTAATTGAGCTGTCTCGCTGTCGCAATAATTATCAGGGATATCAAATCCCTACACATGTGAAGGGGTCTGCTCTTAAGAAATCGACAATAATTGCAGAAAAGAACAGTGATCTTATCAGTTCTATCGTTAACCATTGAAAGACAGTTCTTTCGTTAACCAATGTCAACAAAGTACCCCAGTGAGCCTTCTACTTATTAAACAGAAAACAGACAGATTTTTTCAAGCATTGAAAAGTAAAAGGTGAAGGGAGTCAAACTGAAGAGTTTGTGGCCAGTAAAGGACGGTTCATGGAGTTTAATCTTACACAACAAAAAGCTTCTATGGGGCATATATATTATCTATGAACCACAAGGCAAAATTTTTTTTATCAGTGTAAAGTACTGTACATTATCCCACAACTATCATAGGTATATTCAAGGCACCGTTGCAATAGCTGAAAAAATGCAAAGTAGATACAAAAATCCATGGTATCTTTTTTTTTTACCATTTCCATAATTTTTTAATTTTTTATTATAAATCCTTTCAACACTTATAAATTCGTTATTCTCTCTTAAGCATTCCTTAGGATGGCCTTAGTGCAGGAAGTTACTACCCTTTTCGTTGTCTTGCTAAAATTGACATTTGCCATCGGCCTTTATTCTTTTTGACCTTTTTAATATAACAAACGCTAGGTTTGTTGATACCGTAATAGCGGCCAACAATCACATAGCTTCTCTCTTATTTGGACATGTCAAAGCGATTCATATTCTCCACCATAGTAAAATCTGAAGATGATGAGAAGCATTTAGAAGAATGAATACCCTGTATTTAGTCATTGCATAGTTTGTTGTCAACTTTCAGGGGGTAATAGCAGTAGCAAAAAGATGTTTTCCTGAAGCAGGGACTCCAGTACCAACTGCAGGAACAGCAGGAGAGGCCAAAAGAGAAACCTTTGGCCAATGCAAATTTCTTCAAACAGGCAGAAAAGGAGAGCTCTAAACCAGTCAGTAAATCTAGAGAGCCTTCAGAAACTCTCAGGACTCTAATGGGAACCCAGAACGCTGGTTTTACATAAAAGAAGCAGGAGAGATAGGATGGAAACACATGGGACATTGATTGTCAGTGAGCTTGAACCATCATAGATAGTGCAGGGGAAGTGGCCATTCACTATCCTCCCCTACCACAGATCAGACATAAAAGAGAGAATGATGACAAGTGGCCCAAGCAGGGGAAGCCACAGTCACAACAGATATACCGAAATGTCAAACAACAGGCATAGGAACAAGGTGTAATGACTTTCAGACAACATCAACCGAATTTTCATTGGCCCTCTTCTGCCTGTAACTATTCTTCAACTACTTGGGAAACTCCCTTCAGTCAACTTCAACTTGTGCAAAAAGAACATATTGTACAGGGATTAATAGACAATGCTGTTAAAAAGCCAGAAAATACGCTCTTGCCCAGCATCTCATTCTGTTCTGTTTTATAAAAGTCAGAAATTCTACAATAGCAGTAGAAATGTGTTGAAACAATGGTCCCCAAAGGGAAGAGTGAGGGTATACAAACAAACGAATACATGCATAATCCCTCTCCTCACCAACGTGCCTCCCGCTGACTACCTTGTTAACAAGCTTCAATTGCAAAACAATTATGCTCTCAAGACTTCGATATAAAAGATGAAAGTTCGTATCCTCTAAGAAACATATCTGGGCAGTAGAATTTCTACAATTGTTGTAAACATGATATACTATAAATAAGTGATTAAAATAATTTCCTACTATTTTGTGCAGGCTATATTTACTGAGGGAAGAAAGTATGCTGAAAAATTCTTAGCATTGTTATTAAACAGCCATGTCCTTAGCCAAGCTTGACATCACATTTCTGTTAAGTGAACTAGAGCTACATGCATCTCATACCAACCCTATAGCTATAAGCTTTAAATCTTTGGCATTTGGCCTCCCACCAATTACATGGGTCCACTGGAAGCCGGATAATTTCTTATATTTTTAGAAGAAAGTCTTGTACAACATGTACATCAGCAAATACAGTACAGTATCTGATATTTGACCAGGAACAGTTGGCCCCACACTTATCTTATGACTGTAATAAAGTCTGGGCTAAAAGACAATAACCTTTTATTCTATACATATTTGCATTGTCTGAACAGACAGACATTCTAGAATGAAGTATTAGTGAATACTACCTTGTAACTAAATATGCCATTAGAAAAATTACTACTCAAGTTCAATTAAGAAACTCTCTCCTATAATGATAATTAAAGTGATTTACATAACAAGCAACACAACTTTAAAACAGTACCAATCTTACAATCCCTAGGTACTTGCCTGAACCAAATGACCATACAGTTCTTCCATCTGCAGATAATGCTAGTGTATGAGCACTACCACAGACCACCTGTCCAACACCTGATATGTCTCTTACTAATGTTGGGATATTACGACTTGTGCTGTCCCCGTGTCCTGCAAATAAAAAAATAAATGTAAAATCTTTCAATTCAAAATTCTTTAAAATCTGAAACATGTAATTTTGCTTATGCTTAAAGTACACTTTCATAGAAAGACCCTTATTCTAAACTGATGAAACTACTATTGAGGGAATTATTAATGGTAATCAAGTAAGAGTGCATGAGCTCTATGATGAAAATGTATATACTTCACTTATTCTAACTCAAGTCATAATCATGTCATGTAATGAATCTTATTTCTTGCAATGGGATGTTTCTGGATATCAGAAGACTATATAAATATGCCTCACCTTTCCATAAAAATTAGTTTAACAGTAATTTACTTTAAACTAAGAATGAGTATTACTGTAACTCCAGATTGCCAATTATAAAAACTAATAACTTCCTAGGAGCTAAGAGTTAATAATGCTATCAAAAAATTCAAAAATCTAAAAACCTTTCTCAGAAAAAATAAACAATTGACTTCTAAAACTATAGTTTACTATAATGAACATAACCCAGAAAGTTTGCATACAGAAAATTACTAAAACCTAAAAAAGCTTCCAAAAATTTTAATAAAATCTTTATTATTTGACTACATCATATGCAGATATCACAGAACATAACACCCAGAGATTCTTATATGCAAACCAGGCTTCTTTTAAACTATTTAAAAAAAAAAAAATTACATTTCGCAATAATACCTGAAGTGGATAAAACCAATTCTAAATGTATGATCTCAGTACCAAGAAGTCTGTGATCTGAGTCAGAGAGGCTACAACTGGAGAGATACCCCTTCCACTACACCAATCACAGAAGACCAACCACTTCCCCTGGTAGACTGAGGAGGGGATCTTCTAAGGTACCCTGACATCTCTCTCGCAGCGAGTCGCGAAACACTCGCGTTCTGAGGAGATGCTGGATAGTCTCCACGCGTGAAGTCTGAGCGACTGCACCGCCTGGTGGTACCTGTTCGACAAGGGTTGCCGAAGGAGATTGGGCCAGTGTGGTAGCTCTCTCGGTGCCTCGACCAGGAGCGACAACAGATCAGGATACCACTCCATGTGTAGCCATAGTGGAGCAATGAGAGTCATCCTGAGTCCTGGAGTTACTAGGACCCGGTACAGGACTGCGCGAAGTAAGCAAAAAGGGGGGAAAACGTGTAGCAATCCAGTAGATCCCAAGGATGTTGCAGTGCATCCTCAAACGCAGCTGAGGGATCTGGTACTGGAGAGCAAAACACGGGAAGCTTGGCGTTGTGCCGTGTTGCGAAAGGTCGATGCATGGTTCTCCCCAGAGGTCGAGTACTCGACTCGTGACCCAAGGGTGAAAAGACCATTCTGCCCCTATTACCTGGTTTCTGCGACTTAGGGGGTCTGCCAAAACACTTCTCTTGCCTGGAATGTACCTGGCTGACAAGGTTGTGTGTTGACTCTCTGCCCACAGAAACACCTGCCTCGTCAACTGCAGCAAGAGACGTGAGAGCGTACCCTCTTGCTTGTTGACGTGCGCGACATGGACGTGTTGTCGCTCATCAGCACTACCGAGTGCTCTCTCAAACGGGCCTGGAAATGAAAGAGTGCTCTCGAGATTGCCATCATTTCCAGCACGTTGATGTGCAGGTGTTTCTTCTCTTCCGACCACACACCTACACGACCACATGTGTGCACCCCAACCTTCCGTGGACGCGTCTGTGAACAGACGGAACTGAGGTGGAGGAGGGTTTATGAAAAAACCCTCTCATGAGGTTCTCCTCATTTAGCCACTAAAGTAGATCCTCCCTTACCTCGCATTCCATGAGGACCGGACGAGAGGGAGGATCGGTGGCTGCCGACCACTGGTCCTTCAGACACCACTGAAGGGAGCGGAGATGGATCTGCCTGCAAGGAATGAGCTTCTCCAGTCAGGAGAGGTGACCTAGAAGAGCTTGCCACTGGAGGGCTGGAATGCCGAGTCGATCAGCATTCCCAGATACTTCACCTTCTACTTGGGAATGAGGTTCGACTTCTCGCAGTTCACCACGATCCCCAGATCGTGACAAACTGCCAGAAGTGAGTCTCAATCCTGAATCAACTGCTCCTGCGAGGGAGCGAGAATCAGCCAGTCGTCGAGGTACATCAGTAGGCGGATGCCCCTCGAGTGGGCTCAAGCTGCTACCGTCGTGAACACTCGCGTGAACACTTGGGGAGTTGTGAACAGTCTGAAGCACAGGACTTTGAACTGGTATACCGTGCCCTGGAAGGTAAATCGGAAGTACTTTCTAGGCGACCGATGAACTGGTACTTGAAAGTACATGTCCTTCAAGTCTATCGAAAGCATGAAGTCGTACTACCTGATGGCTAACAGCACAGTGCGAACTGTTAGCATCTTGAACGCAGTTTGCTGAACAAACTTGTTCAATGGCGAAAGATCGATGATCGGTCTCCAACCTCCTGGTGACTGATCGTGTACGACTTCTAGCGCATCCTTCGCCAACATTTCCTGGACCTCCGCCTCCAAGGCCAGAGCCTTCAGGGATGTTGGAGCGTATGTGTGGAACGCTATTGGAGTGGAGGATAGGGAGGGCCGATGAAGCACGAATGGGAGCTTGTACCCTTCGCGAAGGGTCGACACTACCCATTCCTCGGCCCCGAGGTGCTGCCACATCGCCCAATGGCGCGATAGGCATCCCCTTACCCTCGGCAGCATGGGAAGGGGAAAGCCAATCTCAGCGTTTCCCTTTCCCTTGCTTGCTCCTCTTCTTTCCCCGATGTGGAAGAGCTCCTGAGGGAGGCTGAAAGGTCTGTTTGGGGGCAGAACCCTTCTGAACAGGAGCAGGTCTCGGCTGCACAGGAGCAGCAGGAGCACGACCAGTGGTACCCTTGCTACTTCCCGTGGGCTTGGCCTGATTTGGCCTGGCTGCGGACAGTTTCGCGGGACCAGGTCCCTTGAAACTCACAGCCTGTGCCTGGTGGATAAAGGAGTCCGAGGCGAGGCGCCATTTATCTCGCGCGGCCCAAACTTCCTCTGGTGGAAAGAGAGAAGTTGCAGCTCTAATAGAAGTGTTCCTGAGTGCCAGGGCCTCTCCTGAACCAATCTGTCTCACCAAACGAGCGGCTACTGCCTAGCATTTTTTGAGGATCAGATTGGCATACTGGGTAGCAAGTTGGTCCAAAAGAAAAGCAACAGCTATCCCACCAGACAAAGCCAGGTTCCTGTATTACTCCATGTGTTCGGGGGTAGCGAGCTTGGTGTCCCGCGCGAACACTGTGGCCATACCACACCAGTGGTCGAGCCACGAAGCAGCCTTGAGAGCAGCTACAGAGATGGACTCCATAGTTGAAATCTCAGAGGCCGAGAAGGCCACTCTCTGGGATTTCAAGCTCTCGACCGAGGAACCTCCAGCAAGCGCTCCGACCGTGGGGTCGAGAGGGAGAGGACAAGACACAGAAGACTCTGTGACATACTACCTCTTCTGTCGCTGGAGTGGTTAAGGGAGAAGCTTGTTCAAATCTTGGCTCCTAAGCGAGTCACCAGGTCCTACGATCTGGTCACTCACTTGGTCCAATGCTCGAGCAGCCTGTCTCAACCAGGGTAGTGTGTGGGGCCGTGAAGTGCCTTCAGGAGCTCCCCATAAGATCTCCAAGGCTGTACACTTATCTCAGACACTACCTCAGGAGGAGCCCTGAGGCCATTAATCTCAAGCATGGGGTTAATGACCTCTAGGAACTGCGACTCCACCTCGGGATCGTCCGTCTCCACGGCCGGTGAAGGCCGTGGAAGTGGCTGATCCCTTGGTCCCGCTACATCCATAGGTGTAGGGGAAGCAACATGCTGCACGGGTGATGACATCCCCCATGAATACCCTCGCTCTGGTCCTAGGACCGAACCCGGCATGTATTCAGGAGTCAAGGAAGGACCCTGGCAGGGTTCATCCCCGACGGAATGCATCGAGGTTCCCACTGCGACCGAGTGCGTGACTGGTCGCTGCGAGCCCCATGAGGCTCCCGAAGGAGCGCGAGCGGGGTCGCTGGGAACTGCAGCGCTCACACCAGGAGGTGTAGACAGGTTAGTCGCGCAAGTGGTGCGCGCAGTCTCACCTGCTACATGGCTAGAAAGCATGGGGCTTGGCTGCATCTCGCGCAGCTAGTATGCGCGAGAGCTAGCCTGGTCGTGCACGACCGGCCCCCCGCCGCAGGCTGAGCCGCGAGGTGGCTCCATGCTGGGCCCGAGTCGCGCGGGTCGAGTGCGCGGCTGTCTGGGCCTGCTCCCTGCTCACGCGACACATGAGTTGCTGAGTCGGTCCGCGTGGCTACCCCCGTGGAGGTAGTCGTGCGTACCGCGGATTCTTCACGAGACCACAGCTGAGATTTATCGTGCCGAAGCCAGCACTCTCCTTTCCCCGCTCAAGAGCGGTTCAATTCGAGTCTGAGCAGTAGATCGGGGGCCCAAGGACCCCGTCACCATGCTCTGGGAGACGATACCTACGCCCTGGAGAGTGGTTGTCGTGCATGGAGGCCTTGCGCGAGATTCGCCGTGAACAATCCCACTAGTGCGGGGAACACGGGAATCTCGCACATCGCCCGTATTCTCCAGAGGAGAAGAGGTGTCTCGGGGTGTCATGTCCCTTCGACTGCGACTGGCCCTCTTCGCTTTCCTCTTCTTCCCCTTCCTTTTTCCCCTGGGGGAGAAGAGTCAGAGTCAGAAGATGAAGACGAAAAGAAGGAGGAGGAACTAGAAGAGGAATACCGCCCAGGCTTCCTCTTCTTGTGCCCCCTCCGAGGTGCTGGAACGTTGGTCGAGGAAACAGCAGACGACACTGGACGAGGATGAACAACCTGAGCCATGTCTGTAGGAAGAGCCGTGGTCGGTGAACATGGTGAACCTGAAAAACATATTGTATCAGCAGGAGTTTGGCAGATTTAATTTCAACTGCTTATCAGCAGGAGATTTGGCAGATTTTGATTATAACTGACTTGCGGGCGAAGCTGTAAAGGTTTTGCCATCAGTTGTTAAAGAAATCTCAGTGATCAAAACCTTACTCTCCCTTGTTTTAACTGGGAGTCCTGCAATTATTTTACCCTAGGAAAAGTTTGCATTTTGCCAGGAACAAATGCTTTATCAGGTACATAGTCAACAACAACAGGGGCATCAGTGAACATGGGAGTCGATAAAGTTACAACCCAGGGTTGCCAGGTTTCCTAAGTGAAAAAGGCCATCTTTGATCAACTGCAGCTTTAAAAAGTTATAAAAGGCCAAAGGTATAGCCTTTAAGGCCAACCTTTATGATATTGCTAAAGGTAACCGATTTCAAATAAAAAAAGGCCAAATTTGATGTCTTTAGCTGGAAAAGGCCAACCTGGCAACTCTGTTACAAACTCAATTACATTCATATGTTCATCAACAATCGTATCATTCAAATGACGTTGTTGAAGTTCATCCGCCATATTTAAACGGCGTCTTAACAAATTTAAGTCAAGCTTACCTGAAAATCCAAGACGCCCAAAATTCCTCCTTCTTACCAGGTACCATGTTGTCATCGGTATCAGACTGTCCAACAATCTATCGGGTATCTCTCAGGATCGCTGAAATAGCGGGAGCGCTAAGGTCAAACCCCCCCGCGAAACCCGAGAAAACCCCGACAGGCTGTGAATCTGGGCTTCCCAAAGTGGCAGCCAGGATTCACACTACGGCAAGGAGAACCTTGAGAGCAAGGTTTTCCCCTGCATGTCGAGCAGAGCGTGTGCGGCCTACAGAAGGTGACGAAGCCAACCCACTGCAACGCCCACCAAGGCCTGCACAACATCGCATTTTAAAGAGTAACTTTCTCCTTCATAACAATGACCAATCACTAGTACACAAGCACAAGAGAAGGCAAAGGGCTGCAGCGTAGAAAACGGAGAATAGCACAACCATCCACATTGAGCCAAAGCGAGCGAATGAGGAAGGCGGGCTGGCGGTGGGGGGGAGCTTAGCTCCGCCCCATACCGCCAGCCAACTAATCAGCACAACTGCCTGGTTTTCTTTCTCTTCGGCTGTTTCAGCTGAGCTGAAGCGAATTCCTATATTAAATGATTACGAGGTTTGCATATCGCGTTGGAACAAATAACTTTTATAAAGGACAAAATACCAACAGTGAAATATGAAGGAGTACAAGCTATTATACTTTATGACTCAAGGATACTGAAACATGTAGGTGAAGGAAAAATACGATAACATAAGGGGTTCAATACAAAAGCTGGAAAAAACAATGAAAAATAAAAATAAATAGTTCTCATTGAAAATAAAGGCAATATTATAATAAAATAAGGAATGGAAGCACAGATCTGTACCTTGTGTCTGACGAGTGTTGACACTGGTGCAAAACTATGTGATTCTCTGTTTCTTTTGTATGTAAATTATCCAAATTAAGCAGTTCTCATTGAAAGTTATATAAATGTTCTACCAATTGTGAATGATATCCTTTTCCCTCAGAAAAATCACTAGCATAATATATATTATGAATTATGTTAACATGGGAAAATACCTATTTGTAATCAAACAAACCAATTCAAACTACTCAAACCGTAAAAAATTTCAAAATATGCAATCAGATTAACTATAGTTCCATTACATAAAATCACTCACCAAGGCGGCCATAGTCCCCTTCTCCCCAGGTATATAACTCTCCTTCCTGTGTAACACAGGCTGAGTGTCTATATCCAGCTGATACCCATCGTACTATCTTTCCACAAAGCGGTCCAGCAATGGCTCTTGGATATTTTTGGGTTACATTGTTTCCATGACCTAATTTCCCATAATCCCCTGGAAATGAAAATAAAAATATAATTTCAATATGTAAATTTTGGAATGTCAAAATGTACTGTAGAATGGTCTTGACCACAAGAATGGAAGGAAACAAATCCCTGCATGGAATTCAGTATGTGTCGCTTGCAGGTACATTAAACATGACAAATTCGAAGATAATTTGTATTTTTCCTAACCATACAAACCTTAGCTATTTACAAAGGGTATCACTTTTAGCGCAGCTGAAATGACGAGCCAATAGTTTTTAACGAGGGTTAATTACCCCCGCGCTAGTTAGCGGGGGGTGGGGAAGGGTAGCTTGCTACCCCTCCCCCCTCCACACACCGGTGACTTGCTTCACTTCACTTAGAGGTAGGACTTGACTTGGGGGTCAGGGATGGCGGGCACATATGTGTAAATAGCTAAGGTTTGTATGGTTAGGAAAAATACAAATTATCTTCGAATTTGTCATTTGTTCCGTAACCGAAATACAAACCACGCTATTTACAAAGGGTGACTTACCCCTTAGGAAGGGTGGAAAGTCCCCAGCCTTACTGACTTCGGCTTGCCCGGGGGCTCGATCCCTCAGTGAGCAGCACTAGAGAGAGGGAGCCCCTGTACCTCACAGGTTCCTAGCATCGCTAGGAACGAGTGGCCTACATAAGCAGTGTGAGGAGGAGAGTGTGACTCGTCCTATGAAGCTGACCTTGAGACCTTCAGATAGGAATTCTAGGATAGGACGTTCCCCATACCACCTCGTCAGGGTATGGGAGACGCAACAGTATTAAGCTTAATACTAGGAGCACAAAGAAGCATGGGTTACCTGCAGAGGTCGAGGTCAGCTATGCGAGGACCAGGATGCTGCTTCCCCAAGAGAGGGGAGAATGAAGAAAGAAGTAAGGGTCAGACATACTCTTTCATTCACACAGACTAAGACCGGGTAACAACGCCCTCAACCTACTGCTACTTGTCCAAAAAGGAGCCTGAGGTTAGACCAGCTGTTGTGCAGCCACCACAGGGCCGATAGAGAACGTATCGAGGCTCCTGTGGGTCACGTCTTGCAGGTAGTGGGCTGTGAAGATCGTTTGACGCTTCCAGATCCCAGCTTGAAGTACCTGCGTCACAGAGAAGTTTCTCTTGAAGGCCAGGGATATAGCAATACCCCTGACATCGTGGGCCCGAGGGCGACGTGACGGAGGAGGATCAGGATTCAGGGCATGGTGGATAACCCTTCGAATCCAAGCTGAGATGGTGTTCCTGGTGACCCTCCTCTTTGTCCTGCCTGTGCTCACAAACAAAGCTCGCACATGAGGACGGACTGCAGCCGTTCTCTTCAAGTAGTACCTCAGACACCTCACTGGGCATAGTAGCAGCTGGTCTGGGTCGTTTGTTACAGAACGGAGACTCGCGATCCTGAAAGAGTCGAACCGAGGATCCGGCACTCCAGGATTCTGAGTCTTGGCCACAAACTCAGGGACGAACCTGAACGTTACCTCCCCCCATCCCCTTGAATGGGCGATGTCGTACGAGAGACCATGAAGTTCACTAACTCGCTTGGCCGAGGCCAAGGCGAGCAGGAAAGCCGTCTTCCAAGACAGGTGGCGATCGGAGGCCTGGCGTAATGGCTCGAAGGGAGGTCTCTTGAGAGACCTGAGGACTCGAACCACTTTCCAAGGAGGGGGTCTCACTTCCGACTGGGGGCAGGTAAGCTCATAGCTACGTATGAGTAAAGAGAGTTCTAGCGACGAAGAAATATCCACGCCCTTCAATCTGAAGGCCAAGCTTAAGGCTGAGCGATAGCCTTTCACCGCCGAGACAGAAAGGCGCATTTCTTCTCGCAGATACACGAGGAAGTCCGCTATTGCTGGAATAGTGGCATCGAGTGGAGAGATACCCCTTCCACGACACCAACCACAAAAGACTCTCCACTTTGCTTGGTAGACTCCCTCAGAGGACCTTCGCAGGTGCCGAGACATTCTCTCCGCAACCTGTTGCGAAAAGCCTCTCTCCGCGAGGAGACGCTGGATAGTCTCCAGGCGTGAAGCCGAAGCGAGGCTACGGCCCTGTGAGGGACACCGGAGTGGGGTTGTCTGAGAAGCTCGTGTCGTGAACGAAGCTCCATTGGGAGTTCCGTCAGGAGTTGCAGAAGGTCCGGAAACCATTCCGCGTGATGCCATAGCGGAGCTACTAGAGTCATGGAACAGTTGACCGATAGTCTGGTCCTGTTGAGCACCCTTCTCATCAGACAGAATGGTGGGAAGGCGTACACGTCGATGTTGTCCCACCGTTGCTGGAAAGCATCTTTCCAGAGTGCCTTGGGGTCCGGGACTGGTGAGCAGTACAGGGGCAGCTTGAAGTTCAAGGCTGTCGCGACCAAGTCCACCGTCGGGGAACCCCACAAAGTCAGGACTTTGTTGGCTATCTGAGGATCCAAAGACCACTCGGTACTCACTATCTGCGAAGCCCTGCTCAGACTGTCGGCGAGCACATTCCTCTTGCCAGGAATGAAGCGAGCTGATAGTGTTATCGAGTGGGTTTCGGTCCACCTCAGAGTCTCTACTGCAAGATGGGATAGCTGTTGCAAAAAAGTGCCTCCCTGCTTGTTGATATAAGCCACTACCGTGGTGTTGTCGCTCATCACCACCACGGAGTGACCCGCCAGGGACCGTTGGAACTGCTGAAGAGCCAGAAAGACGGCCTTCAATTCTAGCAGGTTGATGTGTAGGCACTTTTCTGATTCTGACCAAAGGCCTGAGGCCCTCTGGTTCAGAACGTGCGCCCCCCACCCTTCTTTTGACGCGTCCGAAAACAGAGTCAATTCCGGGGGGAGGACGAGAAGACTCACTCCCTTCCGCAGGTTCTCGTCGGCCAGCCACCACCGCAAGTCCGTCTGTTCCAGAGACCCCATTGGGATCAGAATGTCCGGGGAATCGGATCCTTGATTCCACCGGGACTTGAGCCGCCATTGAAGGGATCTCATCCTGAGGCGGCTGTTTGGAACCAGACGGGCCAGGGAGGATAGGTGGCCTAAGAGACGCAACCACAATTGGGAGGGGAGTTCTTTTCGCCTGAGGAAAGGCTCCGCCACCCTCCTCAGCCTTGCTATCCGGTCGTCTGATGGAAAGGCTTTGTGGAGATTGGTGTCTATTAGCATGCCTAGATAAACCAGTCGTTGGGACGGCTGCAGAGAGGACTTCTCGAGGTTTACCATGATCCCCAGATCCTGGCAAAGATCCAGAAGCCTGTCTCGGTGCCGAAGAAGGGTCGACTCCGAGTCTGCTAGGATCAGCCAATCGTCTAGGTAACGAAGGAGACGAATGCCGTTCCTGTGCGCCCAAGATGAAATCAGGGTGAACACTCTGGTGAACACCTGAGGAGCTGTGGAGAGACCGAAACACAGCACCTTGAACTGGTAGATCTTGTTGTCTAGGCAGAATCTCAGGTACTTCCTGGAAGACGGATGGATTGGGATCTGGAAGTACGCGTCCTTTAGATCCAGTGTACACATGAAGTCTTGTGGTCTCACCGCAAGTCTGACCGTGTCTGCTGTCTCCATGCTGAACCGGGTTTGTTTGACAAACCTGTTCAGAGCTGAGAGATCGATGACGGGTCTCCAGCCTCCAGTAGCCTTCTTTACAAGAAAGAGTCGACTGAAGAAGCCTGGGGAGCCGTCCACGACCTCCTGGAGAGCACCCTTCTCGAACATGGTCTCGACTTTGGCCTGAAGGGCCAGCCCCTTTGCCGATCCCATGGCATAGGAGCTCAACGACACTGGATTCGCTGTCAGGGGAGGTTGAGATGACGTGAACGGGACGCGATAACCTTGGCCGATCACTGGGACCGTCCAAGCATCGGCCCCGGGTTGCTGCCACCTGCGGACGCAACGCTGAAGGCATCCCCCCACAGGTGGATACGCAGGGGGACTGCCACCCCTAGGGCTTGCGGCCGCGGCCGCCACCCCTAGGAGTCTTGCCTCCCCTGGAGGACTTACCGCCCCTCTTGACCTTGGCTGGAAAGGGCTGGGGCTTAGACACCACTTTCTTAGCTGCCGGTGCCTGTTTGGGAGCCTTACGAGGCTGTTGCTGCTGTTGTGGCGGGGCTGGAGGCTTATAGGGCCGAGTTGTAAGGGCCCTGTGGAGGAGGGAGTCCGTGCTGGATTTCCTCCACCTCTCAGCCGTTCGCTCCAAGTCTTGAGGCTCAAACAGGCTCTCCCCCAGAAGGGAAGCATGTCGAAGCCTACACACATCTACGGCGGGGACCTTCGGATGGAATCTCTCGGACACAGCATCGCGACGCTTCAACACCGAGTTGGCCCACAGGGTGATAACCTGGTGCGCCAAAAACTTGATGGAGCGGGTGCCCGAGAGCAAGAAGGTCTCTAGGGCCTTCCTATTGGTCTCCTTGGACAAGTCCTCCAATCGCAATAGGATGCCCAGAGATCCTAGCCAGAAGTCCAGCCACGAAGTGGCCTGCATGGCACACTTAGCGACCTTCTCGTGGTTAAGGATCTCTGCCGCCGAGAACGACACCTGCCGGGCAGAGAGTTTCTCCAGGGGAACTCCCTTCGCCAGCTCCTCCACAGAGTGATGGAGAGGAAGAGCGAGGATGTGCTCACCCAGGATCTCGAAATACCTCCTCTGCTGAAGGCGAGGAGGAGGGATAAGCTTGTTCCCGGCAGTGGAACGACTGGAGGAGGCAAGAAGTGCGAGCTGAGCGTTGGCCCTAGCTCTGGCACTCTTCAGCCCCCGAGACCAGGGCAGAGCTGCACTGGTCTTAGGGGCCTTCCGAACGTCAAACACTTCATCCAGAATCGTGTCTTTGCCTTCACAAGGGGCGATGACTGGATCCGTAAGTCTGTTAAGTGTCCTTATCAGGCTTAGGACCTGCCAGAAGGCATGTTCGGACTCTTGCTGTTCTCCTCCCTGCGGGCTGGCAGCTAAGTCTCCTGCCCCAGGAATCTCTTCCTGGGGTGATACGTGGACATTCCCCCGGGTAGTCGTGGGTTCCTGACGAATCCTTGCGGAGGATTTAGGGACGGTCTTGGAATCCTTGGGTTCCCTCCTGGGAGGGATACAGGATCCCAACAACGAGGTTCGAGGGACCCCTTCCTCACGAGACGATTCTCCTGCCTGAAGCGAAGTCTCCCCCCCTGGTGCCGAGGGGAAGACTACCGCCCCACTGGACTCACCTGAGGACGGAAAGGCCTCGTCCACGGGAGAAGGAGAGAGTACTCGTGCAGGAGAAGGGACCTTTGAGACCGACCTCTTGGGAACCAACTTCGCCCTAGGGGAAGTCACCACGAAGTCCACTCCTCTCTTTCTCTTGAGCGTAAGAGAGACAGCCGCTGGTTTGTTACCCTGGCCGGCGAGTGCTGGTTTCATAACCCTCACTAACGCCCGTGCCAGCGGACCAAACCAAGTCTGCTGCTCCAAGGACATAGAGTCCGAAATCCTCGCTAAAGAGAAAGGGATCGGGCGATCCTTTGGAGTGGACACGACGGTACCTGCCTGAAAAGAAGGTGGGGAAGAATGCTGTACTGACCTGTCTTCGTCCTGCACTACCAACCTGTGCTTGGATGGAGGTGATCCCGAGTGCCGTCTAGGAGCACGCGTCCCTGCTGCTACCACCGGCTGTGGAATTCGCCGCGAACGATGGTCGCGCGAGGGCGAATGGTCGCGCGGGAGCGCGGGCGAGGGCGCGCAGGTGGATGATCGCGCGGGCGCACAGGCGAGCGGTCGCGCGGGCGAGTGGTCGCGCGGGCGCGCAGGCGAGCGATCGCGCGGGCGCGCAGGCGAGTGGGCGCGAGGGTGGGCAGGTAAATGAACACGTGTCCGAGGCGACGAACGCAAGCGTTGGCGCGACGGCGAGGGATCGTGCTGCCGCGTAGGTGAGGAAGATCTCTGGCGATGTAGATCCACAGGCGATCGATGACGAGCCGGTGAGTGCAGTCGCTCAAGTTGGCGATGGCGCGATGTGGTATGTCGACGCACTGGTGTGCGATGGTGAGCAGCATGCGCAGGTGAATGACCGCGTAATGGTAAGCGATGGCGAGCAGCATGCGCAGGTGAATGATCGCGTGATAGGGTGCGATGGTGATCAGCATCCGCAGGAGGGCGATCGTTCAGGGTTGTGCGATGAGGAGCAGCATGCGTAAGCGGGCGATCGTTCAGGGTCGTGCGATGGCGAGCAGCATGCGCAGGTGAATGATCGCGTGATGGGGTGCGATGGTGATCAGCATCCGCAGGAGGGCGATCGTTCAGGGTTGTGCGATGAGGAGCAGCATGCGTAAGCGGGCGATCGTGCAGGGTCGTGCGATGGCGAGCAGCATGCGCAGGAGGGCGATTGTGCAATGGCGAGCGATGGCGAGCGGCATGTGCAGGCGGGCGATCGCGCGATGGCGAGCTAGAAGCTGGCGAACCATGTTCCTTCAGGAGCGTTGGCGAACGTCGGCGCGCTAGTTGTCGCTGTTGAATAGGCGATACTAAGATCGCCTGTGCGCGCTGGCAAGCAGGTGAACGCTGGCGAGGAGGTAATCGCTGGCGCGTAGGTGATCGCTGGCGAGCTGGTGATCGCTGGCGAGCAGAAGGTCGACGCGTGTCCTGTGAGAGGACAGGTGGTGCGGCGCGTTCACGAGCAGGAACGGGAAGATCGCTGGCGCATTGGCGAACATGTGTTTCTGACACACGCACAGCACGATGTTGCGTAGCCACAGGACCAGGCAGATGGTGAGCAGGGAGTTCAGCAGGAACTAAAGGGTGGTCAGAGACCGCAGGGCGATGGTCCTCAAATGAGCGCTGACGCTAGGAAGAGAGCTGATGAGCAGGAGAGCGCTGGCGAGGGGGGCGAACATCAGGAGAGAGCCGACGAGCAGGTGAGCGTCGGCGAGCAGGAGAGTCTTGGCGAGCAGGAGATCGTCGACGAGCAGGAGAGCGCTGGCGAGCAGGAGAGCGCTGGCGAGCAGGAGAGCGCTGGCGAGCAGGAGATCGCTGGCGAACAGGTGAGCGCTGGCGAGCAGGAGAGCGCTGGCGAGCAGGAGAGCGCTTGTGCGCTAGCACTGCTCGCGTAAGGGAAGAATCCCTTAGCCCCGAAGGGACCGTTGCCCGTCGGGTGACGAGTTCTCCAGAAGGCGAAAATCCGGCAGGAGATGGTGAGTGGTCTGCAGAGAGGTTCAAGGAGGGCGGAGCAGTAGGTTGAGGCTGACGAGGAGAGTCCCCCCCGGAGGACGAAGACCCAAAAAGGCGTCTCTTAGTCCCCCTGTAAGGGGAAGGGAGGCCCTTGTGGCGTAGAGGGCGGTGAGCCTTACGGCGGAGGCGGCCTCGGGGGAGATCGTCGGGACCATCGGTCCTACGAAGGGGAGTCTCCGTCAAAACACTTCCCTCAGGAGGAAGCTGAGCAACAGTCGAGACTGAAGGACTCACTTCCCCCTTCGAAGGATGTACGGAAGGAGGAGGAGAGCCTTGAGCACCATCACCAGCAACAGCACCTGCGGCGGAAGGCCCAGCCACGTCGGAGGCCTCTGTCACCACGACGTCGACAATAGACAGAGGGTCTACCTCTGCTACCACCGGCGACTGCTTAACAGCGGCCCCCAACGAGACAAGGTCAATAAGAGCGACCCTGGAGGGCAAGCCCTTAAGCCCCAGGGACGACCAAATCTGTAAAAGATCATCACTGGATAAGGCATTATCATTATCAATAACCTCCCCCGGAGGAGGAAGGGGAACCGCCTCGCTATGGGAGGCGACGCCCTCTCCCCCCACCGAAGGTAGGGAAACAGAACAAGGGCCAGCGCTCCCACTCGGACGACTCTCCTTAGGAGGCGGCCGAGGGGGAGCTTCGGAGGAGGTTTGGGCGGCGGAAGAAGAGTCCCGAGAACCTTCCTCCTTCAAGGCTAACCCCGGAGGAGAACGGTCTCTCTTGGACTTCTTCTTACGCCGACGGCCAAACCTCTCCCACTGGGAGGCAGACCACTCCCTGCACTCACGGCACATGTTATCCTGGTCACACCGTCGGCCCCGACATTGAGGGCAGAGGGTGTGTGGATCCGTATTAACGTCCGACATGAAAGTCCCACAAGGACGGCCGGCAACTCCAGGGCATGTACGCATAGTAAAGAAAAAAAAAACTGAAGGTCAACTTCCAACCAACACACACGCTGAAAAGAAAAAGCAGAAAATTAAAGGCTGTCACGAAGGCGATGAGCAGACACGTCTGATCACCGCCGAGCCAAAAGTGAAGTGAGGCAAGTCACCGGTGTGTGGAGGGGGGAGGGGTAGCAAGCTACCCTTCCCCACCCCCCGCTAACTAGCGCGGGGGTAATTAACCCTCGTTAAAAACTATTGGCTCGTCATTTCAGCTGCGCTAAAAGTAATACCCTTTGTATATAGCGTGGTTTGTATTTCGGTTACGGAACAAAGTAAATGTTAAATGATAACTGCATTTCATAGCACCAAAAAATCAAGATTCCCTCAGCCATTCATTTACACACAGGACATCCACAAAAATTTCATTTGCTTTGTCACCTGATCTGTTAAAATCTAAATGGAGAAAAAGGAAAAGAAGAAAGGGCATTGCCAAAATTCCTACTTAATATCTATAACCATATGTTTGGCTAAAAAGAGAGAGAGAGAGAGAGAGAGAGAGAGAGAGAGAGAGAGAGAGAGAGAGAGAGAGAGAGAGAGAGAGAGAGAGAGAAATATTTTCAGACATCTAGCAGCTACATGACTGCTTCTCTTACCATCTCCCCACGTGTAAACTTGGCCAGCAGTTGATAGTGCAATAGTATGACCATCACTGCCTTTGGACGAAGATACTCTCCTAACTCCAGCATCAAGATTTAATCTGCGGGGCGAGGTCTGATTGTTTGAATCCCCTAGACCTAGGCGTCCATAGCTACCTTTCCCACAGGCACTGATGCCACCATCAGTATGTACGATGAAAGTGCAGTACTGGCCTGCTTCAACCTAGGGAAAAAAAGAATATTAGGAATAAAATTTTTAATTTCTATACTCATCTAATGTTCATAGAGCTTCTCCTTCAGAAGCTTGGTTTATCCGACATTTACCGTCAAATATCTATTAGATTCCTTATTTTAGCCTTTCTCAGGAAATGTCCTTCGTGACAACAAAGCACATTAACCCCAAAAATATCCTTAAGTACTGTAATTGCATTTTAAAAGTATTATGCTATACATAAAAACAATAAAATGTATTATACTTTAATAATAACATAGCACAATACATTACAATTTTATATTAGCAATATCAATACAGGAAAAAATTGCAGATTTCAATTGTCTTTATTTTTCTCATAAGCTTAAATAATTTTTTTTAGATAAAAGTATGCTATTTCAAATTGATAGATAATTATGTTAGAATTTGTTCAAAATTTCTGAAAATTTGATTTGAGAACTTTCTTATTTATTATAAAAAAGTTACATTTTTTACAGAGAGCTTTTGACATATCATATGAAAACATGAGATATGTCTAACTCTATTCAATATTCTTTTTTCTTCTTTGCAATAGATTGGAACAAAATATCCCCATGTATTTAAACCCCAGAGTTTTTGCGCACATTCACTCTCCCCACAATAATTTTCATTTTAGAAAGGTATCAAAAAGAAAATTTGCCTTGTTTTTAATTATGGATATCTCAGTGAGGGAGCATGATAGTAATCCCTAAGACTGGAAGTCTGTTCTTTTTTTTTTTTTTTTTTTTTTTTTTTTTGTCAAATCATTTTTGGGGAGCCATGTACAAATGAATTTTCATGTACCGTACTATATAATGTTTAAATCAATAACAATTGTTTGACCATATCTACGCAAATCCACAGATAAGGAGGGCAAACTGTAGCTTGTTTCTTTCTTGATATAAGAGAAAGAGTGAGAAAGATTTTAACCAATGTTCACAGAGGTATTAAACACTGTTCAGGCTACATACTCCTTTTCACTAGCCTTATAAGTTACAGTATTCTTTTGGCCTGTGCATGCACACCTAGTAGGAATTAGGAGAAAAACTCTAGTAGTGTATATTATTTCTTCAACATCATGAAAAGTACTTTAAATCTCTAAATCTAACACATTTGTCCAGCACACTTTAATACTTAAATAATTCTATTATGGACTAGTATCATCAATTTTTAGGTGTTTCACAAGATAAAATCTTCTCAAGACAATTATATCAGACCAATTTCTTGGATTATAAATTCAAATTGAAAGCTGTACAATAAAATCAAAACATGCCTTTTTTTTCTAAACTGGGTTCCTACTCCTCATATACATTTCCATGAAATGTGCGACTCTTCAATTTCATGAAAGAGATGTACTTACTCCATAATATGTATGCAATACTAAATCATCTTCCACAGTATAATTTAGATAACATAATTTGTGCTATTTGAAGAAAATGTCCTGAAAATTATACAGCAACACCAATAAAATCCTACAGCATATACTTATACACACCTACTTTTAAAATACTGGTCAACAAAAATCTTGGTCATAATAAAATTGGTAATGACTTGGTTTTTTGTTTAACTGTAAAAGTTGAAATTCTTTAAAAAACACCATGCAAAAAAATTACAAAGCTTAAAAAACCCACAATTTACTGTCCACTAAAAGAAAGTACATATACCTGTAGTTGGAAAGATAAATTTCTCAACTTAGTTTGTCTTTAAACCATTGTAACTAATGACTGGCTAGAAACTGACAGGTTATACTATTTTTCTAAAATGAGTAAAGAACAGTAAAAAAAAAATATATCAGTTCACAATGCTTTAGCCTTTTTCCCCATTACATATTCATAAATCATTACATAGATAAACCTTAACAATAGTTAAAAATTTAAGAATAATTACACTCATGATGATGATAATGATGATAAAGAGGAGGAGGAGGAGGAGGAGGAGGAGGAGGAGGAGGAGGAGGATGACACTCGTAAAATATCAAATAACAAGAAACCACTTACCTGTTGAACACTATTGAAAGCATGAGTGAGTTTTGGAGACAAGATTTTATCCTGAGTACCTTCAGCTAACTGGTGCGAAGAATTGCTTCCCCAAACAAAAACATCACACGATTCATTTGTATCATTTGTTTCTTCACACGAATCACCAATGCAGGTACGAGCATATTCACCTACAAAAAGAATAAGTCAAATAATGTTGAAAAATGTTATTTTTATTAATAAAATAAATTTTTGAATATACTTACCCGGTGATCATATAAGCTGCAGCTCTGCTGCCCGACAGAAAAATGTTATTTTTATTAATAAAATAAATTTTTGAATATACTTACCCGGTGATCATATAAGCTGTCAGCTCTGCTGCCCGACAGAAAAACCTAAGGACAAAATACGCCAGCGATCGCTATACAGGTGGGGGTGTACATCAACAGCGCCATCTGTCGAGCAGGTACTCAAGTACTCCATGTAAACACAGAACCAATTTTCTCCTCGGTCCACTGGGTCTCTATTGGGGAGGAAGGGAGGGTCCTTTAATATATGATCACCGGGTAAGTATATTCAAAAATTTATTTTATTAATAAAAATAACATTTTTCAATATTAAACTTAGCCGGTGATCATATAAGCTGATTCACACCCAGGGGGGTGGGTAGAGACCAGCATTACATGTTTACATTATTAAGAGCTAAGTATTTTGTATTTCATTTTAGCAGTTATTCAAAATAACAAACATAAAATAAATAAGTACCTGGTAAGGAAGTCGACTTGAACAATTACTCTGCCTTTTTAAGTACGTCTTCCTTACTGAGCCTCGCGATCCTCATAGGATGCTGAGCGACTCCTAGGAGCTGAAGTATCAAGGGTTGCAACCCATACTAAAGGACCTCATCAAAACCTCTAATCTAGGCGCTTCTCAAGAAAAGAATTTGACCACCCGCGAAATCAACCAGGATGCGAAAGGCTTCTTAGCCTTCCGGACAACCCAAAAACAACAATAAAAAACATTTCAAGAGAAAGATTAAAAAAGGTTATGGAATTAGGGGAATGTAGTGGTTGAGCCCTCACCCACTACTGCACTCGCTGCTACGAATGGTCCCAGGGTGTAGCAGTTCTCGTAAAGAGACTGGACATCTTTAAGATAAAAAGACGCGAACACTGACTTGCTTCTCCAATAGGTTGCGTCCATTATACTCTGCAGAGATCTGTTTTGTTTGAAGGCCACTGAAGTTGCGACAGCTCTAACTTCATGTGTCCTTACCTTCAGCAAAGCATGGTCTTCCTCATTCAGATGGGAATGAGCTTCTCGTATCAACAGTCTAATATAATAGGAAACTGCATTCTTCGACATAGGTAAAGGAGGTTTCTTAATAGCACACCATAAAGCTTCTGACTGTCCTCGTAAAGGTTTAGTTCGTTTTAAATAGAACATAAGAGCTCTAACAGGGCACAAGACTCTTTCTAGTTCATTTCCAACCAAATTAGAAAGGCTTGGAATATCGAACGATTTCGGCCAAGGACGAGAAGGTAGTTCGTTTTTGGCTAGAAAACCAAGCTGCAAAGAACATGTAGCCGTTTCAGATGAAAATCCGATGTTCCTGCTGAAGGCGTGTATCTCACTGACTCTTTTAGCTGTAGCTAAGCAGACGAGGAAAAGAGTCTTTAAAGTGAGATCTTTAAAGGAGGCTGATTGTAGCGGCTCGAACCTTTCTGACATAAGGAATCTTAGTACCACGTCTAAATTCCAACCTGGTGTGGCCAAACGACGCTCCTTCGAGGTCTCAAAAGACTTAAGGAGGTCCTGTAGATCTTTGTTGTTGGAAAGATCTAAGCCTCTGTGACGGAAGACTGCTGCCAACATGCTTCTGTAACCCTTGATCGTGGGAGCTGAAAGAGATCTTTCCTTCCTCAGGTATAAAAGGAAGTCAGCTATTTGAGTTACAGAGGTACTGGTTGAGGATACTGATACCGACTTGCACCAGCTTCGGAAGACTTCCCACTTCGACTGGTAGACTCTAAGAGTGGATGTCCTCCTTGCTCTAGCAATCGCCCTGGCTGCCTCCTTCGAAAAGCCTCTAGCTCTCGAGAGTCTTTCGATAGTCTGAAGGCAGTCAGACGAAGAGCGTGGAGGCTTGGGTGTACCTTCTTTACGTGTGGCTGACGTAGAAGGTCCACTCTTAGCGGAAGAGTTCTGGGAACGTCCACCAGCCATTGCAGTACCTCGGTGAACCATTCTCTCGCGGGCCAGAGGGGAGCAACCAACGTCAACCTTGTCCCTTCGTGAGAGGCGAACTTCTGCAGTACCTTGTTGACAATCTTGAACGGGGGGAATGCATAAAGGTCTAGATGGGACCAATCCAGTAGAAAAGCATCTATATGAACTGCTGCTGGGTCCGGGATTGGCGAGCAATAATTTGGGAGCCTCTTGGTCATTGAGGTTGCAAAGAGATCTATGGTAGGTTGGCCCCATGTGGCCCAAAGTCTCTTGCATACATTTTTGTGAAGGGTCCATTCTGTTGGGATGATTTGACCCTTCCGACTGAGGCGGTCCGACATGACATTCATGTTGCCTTGAATGAACCTCGTTACTAGAGACAGGTTTAGATCTCTTGACCAGGTGAGGAGGTCCCTTGCGATCTATTACAACTTCATAGAATGGGTCCCTCCTTGCTTGGAGATGTACGCCAAGGCCGTGGTGTTGTCGGAGTTCACCTCCACCACCTTGCCTAGAAGGAGGGACTTGAAGCTTTTCAAGGCCAGATGAACTGCCAGTAGCTCCTTGCAGTTGATATGTAACGCTCTTTGCTCCGAGTTCCAGGTGCCCGAGCATTCCCGACCGTCTAATGTCGCACCCCAGCCCGTGTCCGATGCGTCCGAGAAGAGAACGTGGTTGGGGGTCTGAACAGCCAGGGGCAGACCCTCTCTGAGGTAGATGTTGTCCTTCCACCAAGTCAGTGATGACTTCATCTTCCGCGGAAATGGGGATCGAGACCGCTTCTAGCGTCTTGTCCTTCTCCAGTGAACAGCTAGGTGAAATTGAAGGGGACGGAGGTGCAGTCTCCCTAACGCAATGAACTGGTCCAGTGATGAAAGCGTCCCTATCAGACTCATCCACTGTCTGACTGAACATCGGTCCTTCTTTAGCATGTTCTGGATGCATCCTTGGGCTTGACTTATTCTGGGGGCCGACGGAAAAGCCCGAAAAGCTTGACTGTGAATCTCCATCCCTAAGTACACTATAGTTTGGGATGGGACCAGTTGGGACTTTTCCATATTGATCAGGAGACCCAATTCCTTGGTCAGATCTAGAGTCCACTTTAGATTCTCCAGACAGCGACGACTGGACGAAGCTCTTAGAAGCCAGTCGTCCAAATAGAGGGAGGCTCTGATGTCTGCTAAATGCAGGAATTTGGCAATATTCCTCATCAGTTTCGTAAAGACAAGAGGCGCCGTGCTTAGGCCAAAGCACAGGGCTTGAAATTGGTAGACAACCTTCCCGTAAACGAACCTTAGAAAAGGTTGGGAATCTGGGTGGATGGGGACGTGAAAGTAAGCGTCCTTGAGGTCTAAAGAGACCATCCAGTCTTCCTTCCTGACCGCTGCTAGAACAGACTTTGTCGTCTCCGTGGCGAACGTCTGCTTTGTGACAAAGACATTCAGAGCACTGACGTCTAGCACCAGTCTCCACCCTCCTGTCTTCTTTACCACTAAGAAGAGACGGTTGTAGAAGCCCGGGGATTGATGGTCCCGGACTTTGACTACCGCTCCCTTTTCTAGTAAGAGAGACACCTCTTGCTTCAAAGCTAGTCTCTTGTCCTCCTCTCTGTACCTGGGAGAGAGGTCGATGGGAGACGTTGCTAGAGGGGGCTTGCGCAAGAACGGGATCTTGTACCCTTCTCTGAGCAACTTCACAGATTGTGCATCTGCGCCCCTGTTCTCCCAGGACTGCCAGTAGTTCTTGAGTCTGGCTCCCACTGCTGTCTGAAGAAGGTGGCAGTCAGACTCTGCCTCTAAAGGACTTGGTACCTTTCTTCTTACTCCCACGTTTACCTTCGGCACGAGCACCTCCTCTGCTGGAGGCTCTGCCACGAAAGGGCGGAATAAATCTTGACGCTGGAGTATCCATCCTGGGTCTAGACACGATAGGCAAAGGGGTGGCTTTGCGGGCAGATGACGCAACCAGGTCATGCGTGTCTTTTTGAATCAAGGAGGCAGCAATCTCCTTGATCAACTCCTCTGGGAAAAGGCACTTTGAGAGAGGAGCAAACATAAGTTCCGATCTCTGACATTGTGTTACTCCAGCTGACAAGAAGGAGCAAAGGTTTTCCCGTTTCTTGAGGACCCCGGAAACGAACGAAGCCGCAAGCTCACTGGAACCGTCCCGTATGGCCTTGTCCATGCAGGACATAATGAGTATGGAAGTTTCCTTGTCAGAAGGGGAGGTCTTCCTGCTCAACGCTCCCAAACACCAATCCAAAAAGTTAAAAACCTCGAATGCTCTGAACACTCCTTTCATCAGATGGTCTAAGTCTGAAGGGGTCCAACAAATCTTGGAGCATCTCATGGCTAGCCTGCGGGGAGAGTCTACTAGACTTGAGAAGTCGCCCTGGGCAGAGGCAGGAACTCCCAAGCCGAGAACTTCTCCCGTGGCATACCAGACGCTCGATCTGGAAGCGAGTTTCGCAGGGGGAAACAAGAATGCTGTCTTCCCAAGGTGCTTTTTGGACTGCATCCAATCTCCCAACACTCTTAAAGTTCTCTTAGACGAGCGGGCGAGGACGAGCTTCGTAAAGGCAGGCGCGGATGACTGCGTGCCTAAAGCGAACTCAGATGGAGGAGAGCGTGGGGCTGCAGAAACAAACTGATCAGGATACATCTCCTTGAACAGTGCAAGAACTTTCCTAAAGTCCAAGGAGGGAGGCGTGGTCTTGGGTTCGTCGATGTCCGTATGCGGGTCGTCAAGGTGTGCAGCGTCGTCATCATCAGAGAGTCCATCGTCTGAATACTGAGGAGGAAGCGGCAAAGGAGTAGGAATTGGCTGGTCAGCTGAGTCCGGCAGCACGGGTGCATGCGTGACTGCACTGGACGCAACGTCATGGAACTGTTGGCCAGTCTGTGAGCTGGCAACAACCATAGCAGCGCGGGGGCGCAAAGCGTCTACTCCTGACTGTCTAAGTCTGCTGTGGGCGAGTAGTGGTAACCACACTGGCTTGCGGAGGTTGACGCACCGCGTCAAAACAAAACAACTTAGGTTGTTGTTGTAACTCGCGAACGTCAACGGAGGGTTCCGTGCGTCGCTGAACGTCAACGGAGGGTTCCGTGCGTCGCTGAACATCAACATGCGGCTGGCAGGGTACAGTGCGCATGGGTGGCGGGACTCTCACAGCTGGAGTGCGGGAGAAGGTAGCCTCAGCGTCCACTGGACGCACAACCGTAGTTGGTTGTAGGCTAACGGGTGCAGCGTCAACCTTCTCCGCACGAAAGTCCTGCATTAAAGACGTTAACTGCGTCTGCATGGTCTGCAGCAAAGACCACTTAGGGTCTACAGTAGCAGGTGCGGCAACAGACGGTGTTACTGCCTGTTGCGGTACCGCTTTGCCTCTCTTAGGAGGTGTGCAGTCATCGGAAGACTGCAGCAAGTCCGAACTGACTCAGTGGCTACAACTGGGCCGTTGGACTTGCGCGGAAGGGACCGACTTGCGTTTAAGAGGCCGTGAGACCTTGGTCCATTGTTTCTTCCGAGAAAAATCTTCCGCAGACGAGGAATAAATGGGCTCTCTCGTCTTCTTGTGGGTGGGGCGATCTTGGTAAGATACGTCCGAAACCACGGAGGGAACGTCTGTCCGCTGATTAAAGCCTGTCGAACCCTTTGGTCGTACGACATTGCTTCTCCCCTGGGCTTGGGAGCTTGCAAGAGGTCCCGGACTGGGAGGACGACAGGCACGAACAGACGCACCCTCAAGCGCAACACTAACACTTTCCACAACACTACCACTCACTTTGTCACTACCCACTGCACTCTTACCCTTCAACTCCTTGACATCTGCCATGAGTTGGTTACGGTCACTCGCCAATGACTCGACTCTCTCACCCAGAGCCTGGATGGCACGCATCATATCTGCCATCGAAGGTTGTTGAGTGCTAGAAGGGGGATCAGGAGCAACCACTACAGGGGAAGGAATAGGTTGTGGGGCATGAGGAGAGGAAATATCAACGGAGCGAGATGAACTTCTCCTGACTCTATCTCTCTCTAGCCTACGTGAATATTTCAGGAATTCGAGAAAATCGAATTCCGAAAGCCCAACGCATTCCTCACATCGATCTTCCAATTGACAGGTTTTACCCCGACAATTGGAACAAACGGTGTGCGGATCGATAGAGGCCTTCGGAAGACGCCTTGAACAGTCCCTAGCACTACACTTTCTGTATTTAGGGACTTGAGAAGGGTCAGCCATCTTGAATTAGTCAAAGGGGAATTCAAAATCTATCCAAGTCGTCAACAAATAATCCAAAAATCAATAAAAGAATGCAAGGATGTATTGAAGATAACCTCTGCAAAGCGAAAGCTAATAACTAGAAATGTGTACTTCACCAAAATCTGTGAAAACCAATCCAGTAAGCAACAGCGAATTTAGTAGGTCTTGCCGGTGGCACGACAGAGAGAAAATTGGTTCTTTGTTTACATGGAGTACTAAGTACCTGCTCGACAGATGGCGCTGTTGATGTACACCCCCTCCTGCATAGTGATCGCTGGCGTATTTTGACCGTAGGTTTTTCTGTCGGGCAGCAGAGCTGCAGCTTATATGATCACCGGCTAAGTTTAATATTGAAAACTAAAAAATCAAGAATCTTAATTCTTTGAAAAGGAATTTATTAAAGACAAAAATCCAAAGTTTCATTAAATTAAATAAAATCTCTTCTTAACAATTAAACTCATAATTTTCCATGGTTAATCTAATGATCTGCCCAATTTTCACTTCCCAACATCAAAAACAAATACTGTGATCTACTGAAATTCAGTTCTCTGTCTTATGAAAACTTTAAATTGATCACTAGAAATTATATCCAAAAACTAGTGTCTGTACTACTTTAAAAGGTCACATACAATTCAGAATATGTAAATCAAAGAAACCACATTTACAATGTACAATTTATAAAAATATTTTTCATTAAATCAACTTCCATCCAAAGGATGACAATCTTAAGCCACCAGAAATACACATTAGTTGCAATACTAAAAAGCTTAACTCACAGGCCATATGAGATAATTTTTCCATGAGAATTAGGGCCGCTTGATAGAGAGGCACTGTAGAATCATCTTGAACAGCTCCTGCAAATTGTTCAGTGCCATTTTCTCCACTCTGAGCCAAAGAACTCATCACATCTTGTAAGCATTTACTGCTTATGCATGTACTATTTTCAAAGAGAAAAAATATGCACAAATCAGTTTCCTGGAATATCATTAGAAAATGTGTTTTACCATATTTGATAACTAAGAATAAATACACATTGCAATATGAATACTGTACAGGTATTCTTAATAATACAATTACCCATTATCATCAGTATCTGCTGACGCAGCATCACATGGTTTCTGAGCACAGGATGCAGCAGCACTGAGGGCCATATGTACCCACTCAAGTAAATACCTCAAGCTACCTCTTTGCAAGCTCAATCCCAACAGCAACTCTGCACTTAGTTTACGACCTGTAATAACACATCAATAAAGATACTAAAAAGGTATGGGAACAAAAAAATATTGTATAATAAACAAAATATAACTAGTTTTTAAAGTATTTTATAACTTTTCTAGCTTTACAAACTTACGTCCCATAAAATAGAAAATATCTTTAGTACAAGCTAAAAGGTTTATTTAATTAGTTAGAAAGGTGGTGTGCATGGGTGGGTAGCCCAACCCACCCTCTGGTCAAAGACTCTTCCCTTTTGACCTTCGGCTCCAGACTGAGATGGGTTTTTGAGGTAAGATTGATTGAATGATTTATAGTTTTCAGGCATCCTGACATCTAAGGTCATTGACGCCGTTTTGAGGTAAGAAGTTTAACTTAAAAGAACTCAGGTTTGTATAGCTAGAAATATACAAATTACTTTTAAAATTTGTTATTTGTTATGCTGCATATACAAACCTACCCTCTTTTAAAGTTAAACTTCCCACCTCAACCACAACTCCATCCTGACCTGAAAAACTTTTTAAAAGTGAAGAACCTTGACAGGTGGCTGGGTGGGTGGGACTCCAGTGGAACCTCGACTTGCAAGTGTATCTACAGACAAGTTTTTCGAGATACAGAGATAGAATTTGCAAGGAAATTCAGTTCGATATGTGAGGAAAATTCCAAGATACAAGAATCACAAGCGCTCGTAACACCACACTACACACTAAGGGAAAAATGGAAATAGGTCTCCATAGTGTTTTCCTCAGTATCCAAATAGACAACTACTGTACCATGAGGACTATGGTCAAGCCTGAGAGGTAGCCTTTGATAACCATGACCGAGAGGCACTTCTCTCAGCGAAAAAGGCAAGGAAATCAGCAAGTCAAAATGTGAAATTTAGCATTAGAAATTAGCAAATAATACTGTACAGCACCATATCAAAAATTGCCAAAGAACTAGTCAGAATGTAAAACTTAAAGTTAGAAATCTTCAAATAATAACATATAAGTTAGGAGATATCAACGATATTCTGTTAATTATAATGCATGAACATATTCACGATACCTTCAGCTTGAGATAAGCTGATAAACAGAAAACAAAACAAAAAAATTGGTAATTCCTGTTGTTAAAATGCACCTTGAATTGATATTAGAAAAGTACAAAAATGTTTAACTGAAGGTCAGTTAACATTGAAAACCATGCTTTTTATATACAGTACTTCTTTCAATACATACTGTATATGTTATGTTGTTGGCTAAAACTATGGATCAGCTGATGAATATAGATCTATGCAAAGTATAAATCTATTTCATGTGCAATATCTAACTTGCCCTTTCTAAGGAAACTGATTTTTGTTTCTTCTGCTATATATATGTATTGGAGAGAGAGAGAGAGAGAGAGAGAGAGAGAGAGAGAGAGAGAGAGAGAGAGAGAGAGAGAGAGAGAGAGAGAGAGAGTGTGTGTGTGTGTGTGTGTGTGTGTGTGTGTGTTAAAAGGAGTTAAAAGGAATTTGGATATCTCAGAGACTTTTTAGTCCATCCGCAGAGACTCAATTTGCTCTTTAGTAGAGCGATTTAGTTTAAGAATTTAGAGAGTTCTTATGATCTTGTCTAACTTATTCTTGAACTCGTTTATTGTGTTACTGTTTAGTACATCTCCTGGGGGTCTATTCCAAGTATTTGCTATTTTTTATGTTAATAAATTGCCACATTGAGTGGTGTTGTATCTTTTCAATTTCATTTGTACCCATACCTCTGGACTGATTTGTACTAAGCATGAATAGATTGTTGTAATCTACTGTACATTTGTTATTCCTTTAAGAATTTTAAATGCTCTATCAACTGTCCCCTCATTCATTTGTAGATCAAGTAGGTTCAAACGATCTATCCTTCATTTATATCCAATTGCCTTAGAGTTGGAACTACATTGGTGGCCCTAGCTTGTACTGCTTTCAGTCTATCTACAATACACCCTTCTGAATACTTTGAGCCCAGAATTATACTCCATATTCTAGATGGAGTCTTACTAGTGATGTGTACCGCTGTAGTACAGTGTCTTTGTTTCTGCTTTTGAATTATCTCTTTATGTAACCTATTATTTTTTGTGCTTTCTTTTCAACTTTTAAGCTCTGTTTAGTGAACTTCCAATCCTTTTTAATAATAAAACTGAGATCTTCCACCTGGTCCACACTTTCTATTTCATTACCCAGCAGGGAGTAATCTGATTGTGGGTTACTATAACCTAATTGCATGACTTTACATTTCCCACAATTGAAAGGCATTTGCCATTTTCTGCACCATTCTCCTAGCTTCATTACATCCTCTCTTAAAGGGGCCGACCGGATTGTCAATATATATGAGTATAGGAAAAAAAAAATACTGAAAAAATTCACTGAGTTTCGTATGTCAATGGAGAATGCGTATACAAAATATTTTGTCAAAATTCCTCTTACTTTCATAGTTACAGGGTAATTAGTAAAAGTAAATCAATAAACCAAAAACATTATTCCCTACATGAAAATGCAGTCTTTCTTCTATTATCGTAAATTTTGATAATTATTACATTTCAATGTAAAACAAATTGTGAGCAATGGTATCTGTATAGATTCCATGAGTCACAAGACGATGTATTACACGGTAATTACACCCTTCGGCCTTCAGTCCTACCACAAACCTCATAGAGGTTAAACATTTGAGTTTGACCTCTGACATTCACTTGTTTTTATGTCTGTTTTTCTCGATTTTGGCAAGACTTTCATCATGCCAAAAAGGAAACGACAATTTTAACATCTTGCTAACATAAGGAAGAAGAAAATTCACTCTAATAAGAGTTCAGAAGGGGGTAATATCGGCGAAATTAGCGGAGTCAGTGAAGGCGAGAGATGATGGAACGACCGTCTCGCCTAAAGCAGCAAGATATTGAGCAAAGGGTTGATTCTTAAATCAGGCCTGAAACCTAGCGCAGGCGTAGGGCCAATATTCCCTTTCCTACCTAACGTTCTCCTACAGAACCTAACAGTTCCCTCATCATCTTGAATGATTAATTAGGGCTCTTCTTCCAGATCTCATTGTGTGAGAACAACACTTTCCTAAGTGTGTGCATTACTCGGGAATAAGGCTTCTGACAATTCTCAACCTGTAATATCAGAGGGGATTTCTCGCTGTCCATAAAGAAACTCGTCTCTAACTCCCGTCAGAAGGAGACTTAGTAGCGTGGAAATCTCACAAAGTTTCCTACGGCGAGAAGCTTAACTCTCCCACTGGGAGGGAGACCACTTTCTACAATAATTACAAGGAGATTCTTTTGAACATCTCTTATCCAGGCATACAAACCAAGAGCATGTGTGTCCATGTCCGCCCAGCTCATAAGGAGACCACACACGTTACTATCCTGTCCTAAGCAAAGACATAAATACTGAGATTTATTGAACATATGCACTCACTCGTAACACATAGTTAAAGAGTAACAGCTCAATTGACTGTGAATAAGATAAAAACATAAGCCAAGCGCGTTACACACTAAAAGGGTAGGCGAGGTAAATGCAAAAGGGTCAATTATAGAGAGGAAGTGAGGGAACAACCTCTTCACTTTGCAACCAGTAGTAACATGGGAAGATGCGGCAAGCAACCTCCCGTTTGCTCCTTGGGCATGAGCTGGATTCAAGCAGCATGAAGCATGACACAATCAACAATTTTTGATTGGCCGGTGGTAGAATACAAAATCAGGTCAGAGCACAAAACACATGAATAATCTCAGCACTAAAGCAATCAAAATAATAAATGAAATACCATGTGCTAATCATTTAAACCTCATTACAGTATAAAAGAAAAATTCATAGAACAATGCAAAAAACTGTGTTACTCTGGCAACATAAACATTGTGAGGACCAGAGAGGGCGCCTCACCAAAAGTAGGAGCCACTCAGGCACCTTCTCACCTTGGTTAGGGTCCTACAATGGCAAACTCCAGAGGAGTGGATATGCAAAGGATATTTGGAAGCTCTCGCCTTTTTAATACAGGATATAAGCAAAGTGGCCTAGAGGTAAGAATCTTCAAAATCCTAAAAAATTTTGTCAAATACAAAAACATAATCACCATCTTATATATGTGAAATACTACAAAATATATTTGTTTCTGACCTATTGCATCAGCTGGAGAGGAAGGCTTTGCAGTTTCACCAAGAAAAGATGTGAGCTGTGAGAGAGATGCCAATCCAACACGAGGTAATTTTGACTCGACTGCAAGAGACAGTGGTGGTAATGCTTGAACCACTGACACAGCTGTCCCAAGAACTTCTGAACATAAGCTCCCACCTGCTAGATAAAGTAACAAAAGTTTATCATTATTTAAAATCTGCAAAATGTTTAATTAAAAAAAATATGTGAACAAGATATCAAGGTTACAGTATATCACAAAATATGGATAAAAGATATAGATATAAAAAACTAAATCAGATCTTTATACAGGTTAATGAAAGAAGAAAGCAAATTAATTCAACAATCTATGGCCCCACCTCCCGCCCCCAAAAATGGAGTAAAATTCCCATACAATTAAGAATATAGTGGTGGTTTACTAAAGATCTCCATTCCTATAGGATATCCATAAAAATTACTTAGTATGAACTGAAATACCCTATTTATATACAGTACTCAATGTAGTCCGTAAGTACATCTCCCAGAAGTAAATAATTTATTTATCATGTATATCAAACCAAAGAAACATAAGCTGGTTTTGCTACAAAAGAGGAAAATTAATGAATTACAAATAGGAATTATGAACTTATCTCCAAAAATATCAAATGATCATATGGTACTAAAAACACTGAAAACAGCAAAATGTTTTATGCTTGTGAAGAGAATGAATGATTTTCATATATATCTTCAACTAAAACACCCTAAAAACATATCTAATATTGTATGGGAAACAATAAATACAAGCAGAAACACAAATTAGTATTTACTAAAAAAATTAATTTTCTTAAAATATTCCTCTTGGAAGATGTATGTGAATAGCAAGTTAACTTCATAAGCATTGCAAAGAGTAAAAATAAAAAAAAAAAAAATAAAAAAAATTCATCAAAAGAAACAAATAAAAAACAAAATAAAATAGTTAGTACATACTGTTATTCATCCATCCTTGTCTCAAAATTGTAAAAAGAAGTGAAAGACCAGTGCGAACGCCTAATTCAATCAGCGCCTCATTTGCAGACAAGGATACACCACTCCCTTGCAGGTCAGTGGTTGGTCCTCTGTCACTTGTCCCAGTTAGGGCCTGTAAAGACATTTAGTGAGACAATATCCCAACTCTAACTAACACTAGTGTTGATTAAAGCTTACAAAAACAAATGA
Source organism: Palaemon carinicauda (assembly GCF_036898095.1). Lineage (NCBI taxonomy): Eukaryota > Metazoa > Arthropoda > Malacostraca > Decapoda > Palaemonidae > Palaemon > Palaemon carinicauda. Next base: position 32,633,163 of record NC_090754.1, on the reverse strand, counting down.
CTGTACAGTACATTTATAAATTCCATTACATTATTAATACTGCAAATTTACAAGAATGACAGCCATTTACCAAACTCTATGAATGTCAGAAGAGCATCAACTCTTAACTATACACAACCTAAAAACAATTCTGAAAATTTAATGATACATCAATGACATGAGTTCAACAATGTTGTACTTACACGATCCCTATCCCTGGAACCCTGGTGAAAACTACGGGAAAGGGCATGATAAATTCGCTGGAGCACGATTAGACGCTTATGTAACAGGGCTGAAAAACGGGGTTGTGCTGCAGTGGACCTGATGTAAAAGAAAATTGACATTTAAGTATAAAATTATCTAACCACACAACATGAAAAATAACTACAAAGGAAAGCAGTACATTAGATAAATGAAAATAAACTGAAATGTGAAAGTCCATTTATCAAAGGATAATAGACTCCAAAATTCCAAGATTTTCTTTATAGTAATATAACAACCGTCAGAGTCAGATCTATCAAACACTTTAGAAAATTAAAACTTGAAAACAGCAATAAACTAGAACGGGCAATCGGTAAAGCGCATACCTTTGTCACCGCCACTTTTGTCAGCTTAGATCCAGTTAAATTGGAACAGGCAAATTCCAAGCACCCACATCCATTGCGAGGGCTGAGAGCTTGCAGACTGTTTAGGAGATTAATTTCCTCCCCAAATAGGAACGGTCGGTCACAAGGGCAGAATCAGCAACATAATCTGGAGCCGACGACGGACCAGGACCAGGCTGGTCGTCGCTGGCAAAAAAATAATTTCTGGCCTCAATCAATGCAGACAGAAGACATACCTTGTACCCTTCTCTCTGTTGATCATGGTAAGGAAGAAACCATGGCTCTATGCTCATGAGCATGGGACTATGACCAGTCACCCACAGACCCGTGGTAGTTGGCTGCTCGTGCTTGAGTGATGCCATCTTCTCAATTTGATGTACAGAAGTACCCCTAACAGAGATGGGTGCAGCACTCCCCCATCCAGGTAGAAAAGGGGAAGAAGGGAGACCAAGACCTCCAACATGTGGCCCATGGAAAAAGTGCATGGGCCCGCAGGGCCATTCATCTCTGATCAGTCTGGCTACCAAAGTAGTCCTGCCAATCATATGAGCCACCCAACCTCCAAGGCGCCAGGAGTCAGACGGGCACTGTTCATCTCTTTCAAAAGAGAGGCGAGATTGTCAAGAATCCTAAGGGACTTCTTATGATTGTCCTTCTTGGACTTTGTCAACTTCTTTTTTGAGAGAGAAGAGGAAAAGGAAGAGGAGGAGGGGGAGGAGAGGCTGGAAGAGGAGTAGGAGATGGCTGAGGAAGAGGAACTGGGAGAGGAAGAGGAGTGTTCAGGCTTCTTCCTCTTACCACCCTTCCACTCAGGCTTTGCAAACAAGGAGTCAAGGTCTGCACCATCAACGACAATGCTTCCCCAAAGGAAGTAACCAGAGCGGTTTGCAACTCTGTGGGTAATTTTCACAGGTGAAGTGGTAAGCATTTTCACCGGCACTGGTAATACTAATCAAACTCGTTGGCTACATTTTGCACGTTAATCAGAGAGCTTCCAGCGCATGTTGGTGTGTGTGAATCACTTAAGGACCCCCACAAGCGACCAAACCTAAAACACTCGCAAATGTAGGTTATTGTTCTCCAGGCTCCTTAGGCATAATCCCAGGGGATTGACCTAGATGCATAAACTCAAAAGTACAGCTGCCCACAACCTTGACGGCTAAAAAATTGCTATACAGCTTCTTTGGCATCATCTTTGATAGTGCTAAAGATGATGCCAGATAATCTTTAGCATTTATTTTCCTCCTCAAATCAAATGACTGCCACTGCAAGAAAGGCCACAGCCCACACTCAGCACATGGGAAGGACTGTGAAAAATCATGCCCCCTACAAAAAATGCAGAGTATATGGATCTACATCTGGTTACAACATCCACCTTTTACACCACATTTACAAACATCCTGCTTTGCTTTCATAATGATGAGAATGAAGCCAACAATTGGCCATGCAAAATAAAGAATAAAAAACATCAGCAGCCTTTGTATAGAATGTAACAGTGCAACAGTATAACTGTCAACCTCCATTAAGATATTCCCTACTTTAAAGGACAAAAGATTTGTATACACACAAGAACAATATGATTATGTAAACAGTTAAATATAGAAAAGATTAACAGCCTTTGGGTAAGATGCAAAAGTACGTCTGTCAAGCTTCGCTGAAGAAATTCTCTATTCTACAGCACAAAAGATTTATATAAAAGTAAGAGAAATTTGATTAATTATACAGTTTTACAAAGAAGAAATAAAAGAAATTACTGTAGATCCAATTTCCCAATATACACTATACAGTACAGTACTGGTAATGAACTGAATAGCAAGGTGAAAACTGATCTAATGAGAATTCTACACAATCAAAATAAAAGAGTACTGTGCTATACAATAATAATGTAAAATGTTGCCATCCATGTAAACAAAATCAGTAAAATAAAGTTGTCGCAAAACAGCCATAACATGATATCTTAATTATAAAATAAATTTTTGAATATACTTACTCGGTGAATATATAATAGCTGCAACTCTGTTGCTCGACAGACACATACAGTAAAAACTCGCCAGCGATCGCTATACAGGTTGCGGGTGTGCCCACCAGCGCCAACTGTCGGCCAGATACCACTCTCGATGTAAACAAAGACTCAATTTCTTCTCATCCCACTGCGTCTCTATTGGGGAGGAAGGGAGGGTCGTTTAATTTATATATTCACCGGGTAAGTATATTCAAAAATTTATTTTATAATTAAAATATAATTTTTAAATATTTAACTTAGCCGGTGAATATATAATAGCTGATTCACACCCAAGGAGGTGGGTAGAGACCAGAGTTAAATATGTTTACATCGTATAAGCTAAGAGTTTTTTATTTCATTTTGACAGTTATCAATATAACAAAACCAAAATAAATAGGTACCTGGTAAGGAAGTCGACTTAGACGATTACTCTACCTTGTAAGTACGTCTTCCTTACGGAGCCCAGCGATCCTCTTAGGATGCTGACAGACCCCCAGGAGCTGAAGTATCAAGGGCTGCCACCCATACAACAGGACCTCATCAAACCCCTAATCTGGGCGCTCTCAAGAAATGACTTTGACCACCCGCCAAATCAACCAGGATGCGAAAGGCTTCTTAGCCTTCCGGACAACCCATAAAAAACAACATTAAAACCTTTCAAGAGACAGATTAAAAGGATATGGAATTAGGGAATTGTAGTGGTTGAGCCCTCACCCACTACTGCACTCGCTGCTACGAATGGTCCCAGTGTGTAGCAGTTCTCGTAAAGAGACTGGACATCTTTCAAGTAAAATGACGCGAACACTGACTTGCTTCTCCAATAGGTTGCGTCCATGATACTTTGCAGAGATCTATTTTGCTTAAAGGCCACGGAAGTTGCTACAGCTCTAACCTCGTGCGTCTTAACCTTAAGCAAAGATCGGTCTTCCTCACTCAAGTGTGAATGAGCTTCTCGTATTAACAATCTGATAAAATATGACAAAGCATTCTTTGACATAGGCAAGGATGGTTTCTTAACCGAACACCATAAAGCTTCAGATTGGCCTCGTAAAGGTATAGTACGAGCTAAGTAGAACTTAAGAGCTCTAACAGGGCATAAGACTCTTTCTAGTTCATTGCCTACGATCTCCGATAAGCTAGGAATATCGAAAGATTTAGGCCAAGGACGAGAAGGTAGCTCATTTTTGGCTAGGAAACCAAGTTGCAGAGAACAAGTAGCTTTTTCTGACGAAAACCCGATGTTCTTGCTGAAGGCATGAATCTCACTGACTCTTTTAGCCGAGGCTAAGCATACCAGGAAAAGAGTCTTAAGAGTGAGATCTTTCAGGGAGGCTGACTGTAAAGGCTCAAACCTGTCTGACATGAGGAATCTTAGGACCACGTCTAAATTCCACCCAGGAGTAGCCAAACGACGCTCCTTAGAGGTCTCGAAAGACTTAAGGAGGTCTTGCAGATCTTTATTGTTGGAAAGATCTAAGCCTCTATGCCGGAAGACCGAGGCCAACATGCTTCAGTAGCCCTTGATAGTGGGAGCTGAAAGGGATCGTCCTTTTCTCAGGTATAAGAGAAAATCAGCTATTTGGGCTACAGAGGTACTGGTCGAGGATACGGAAACTGATTTGCACCAGTCTCGGAAGACTTCCCACTTCGATTGGTAGACTCTAATGGTAGATGCTCTCCTTGCTCTAGCAATCGCACTGGCTGCCTCCTTCGAAAAGCCTCTAGCTCTCGAGAGTCTTTCGATAGTCTGAAGGCAGTCAGACGAAGAGCGTGGAGGCTTTGGTGTACCTTCTTTACGTGTGGCTGACGTAGAAGGTCTACTCTTAGAGGAAGACTTCTGGGAACGTCTACTAGCCATCGAAGTACCTCGGTGAACCATTCTCTCGCGGGCCAGAGGGGAGCAACTAACGTCAACCTTGTCCCTTCGTGAGAGGCGAATTTCTGCAGTACCTTGTTGACAATCTTGAATGGTGGGAATGCGTAAAGATCCAGATGTGACCAATCTAGGAGGAAGGCATCTATATGTATTGCTGCTGGGTCCGGGACTGGAGAGCAATAGATTGGAAGCCTCTTGGTCAGCGAGGTTGCAAAGAGATCTATGGTGGGTTGACCCCAAGTCGCCCAAAGTCTCTTGCACACATCCTTGTGGAGGGTCCATTCAGTTGGAATTACTTGACCTTTCCGACTGAGACAATCTGCTAGGACGTTCAAGTCGCCCTGGATGAACCTCGTTACTAGGGAGATGCCTCGATCTTTTGACCAGATGAGCAGGTCCCTTGCGATCTCGTACAACGTCAGTGAGTGGGTACCTCCCTGTTTGGAAATGTACGCCAAGGCCGTGGTGTTGTCCGAGTTTACCTCCACCACTTTGCCTCGAAGGAGATTCTCGAAGCTTATCAAGGCCAGATGAACCGCCAAAAGCTCCTTGCTGTTGATATGCATGCTCCTCTGACTCGAGTTCCACAGACCTGAGCATTCCCGACCGTCCAGCGTCGCGCCCCAGCCCAAGTCCGATGCATCCGAGAAGAGAACGTGGTTGGGTATCTGAACTGCCAGGGGAAGACCCTCTCGTAGGCTGATATTGTCCTTCCACCAAGTCAGACAAGACTTTATCTTTTCGGAAATCGGGATCGAGACCGCCTCTAGCGTCTTGTCCTTTTTCCAGTGAAAAGCCAGATGGAATTGAAGAGGACGGAGGTGTAGCCTTCCTAGCGAGACAAATTGCTCCAGGGATGACAGCGTCCCTACCAGACTCATCCACAGCCTGACTGAGCAGCGTTCTTTCTTCAGCATCTTCTGGATGGAGAGCAGGGCTTGATCTATTCTGGGGGCCGACGGAAAAGCCCGAAAAACTTGACTGTGAATCTCCATCCCTAAATACAGAATAGTTTGGGATGGGACCAGCTGTGACTTTTCCAAATTGACTAGGAGTCCCAATTCCTTGGTCAGATCTAGAGTCCAATTGAGATCCTTCAGACAGCGATGACTGGAAGAGGCTCTGAGAAGCCAGTCGTCCAAATAAAGGGAGGCTCGGATGTCCGATAAGTGGAGGAATTTTGCCACATTCCTCATAAGCCTCGTAAACACGAGAGGAGCTGTGCTTAGGCCAAAGCACAGGGCCCGAAACTGGTACACCACATCTTCGAAGACGAATCTCAGAAAGGGTTGGGAGTCTGAGTGAATGGGGATGTGGAAGTAGGCGTCCCTTAGGTCTAGAGAGACCATCCAGTCTTCCTTCCTGACCGCTGCTAGGACTGACTTTGTGGTCTCCATGGTAAACTTCGTCTTTGTGTCAAAGACATTCAGAGCACTGACGTCTAGCACCGGTCTCCAACCTCCTGTCTTCTTTGATACTAGGAAGAGACGGTTGTAAAACCCCGGTGATTGAAGGTCCGAGACTTTGACCACCGCTCCCTTCTCTAGCAAAAGAGACACTTCCAGTTTCAGGGCTTGTCTCTTTTCTTCCTCTCTGTACCTGGGAGAGAGATCGATGGGGGACGTCGCTAGAGGGGGTTTGCGTACAAAAGGGATTTTGTACCCCTCTCTGAGCAACCTCACAGATTGTTGATCTGCGCCTCTCTTCTCCCAGGCTTGCCAGAAGTTCTTGAGTCTGGCACCCACTGCTGTCTGAAGTTGCGGCCAGTCAGACTCTACCCATAGAGGACTTGGATCCTTTTCTCTTCCCTCTCTTCCCTTCGGCACGAGCACCTCCCCTGCTGGAGGCTCTGCCACGAAAGGGGGGGATAAACCGAGACGCTGGAGTGTCTATCCTAGGTCTAGCAGACAATGCAGGCAAAGGGGGAGCTTTGCGAGCCGAGGACGCAACTAGATCGTGGGTGTCCTTCTGCACTAAAGACAAGGCAATTTCCTTAACCAAGACTTCAGGAAACAGGCACTTGGACAAGGGCGCAAAGAGTAACTCAGATCTTTGGCATGGCGTCACTCCAGCAGACAGGAAAGAGCATAGAGACTCTCGTTTCTTCAAGACTCCGGACGTGAATGAAGCGGCAAGTTCGTTGGACCCATCACGGACGGCCTTGTCCATGCAGGACATAATGAGTAAGGAAACATCCTTATCAGCAGAAGAGATTTTCCTACTCAGGGCTCCTAAACACCAGTCTAGGAAGTTAAAGACTTCGAACGCCCTAAATATACCTTTAAGAAGGTGGTCCAGGTCCGAGGGAGACCAACAAATCTTCGAGCGTCTCATGGCAAGGCGGCGGGGAGAGTCTACAAGACTTGAGAAGTCGCCCTGGGCAGAGGCAGGAACTCCCAAGCCGAGAACTTCTCCCGTGGCATACCAGACGCTCGATCTAGATGAGAGTTTAGAAGGGGGGAAGGCAAATGCTATCTTCCCTAAACTCCTCTTGGTCTCTAACCAATCACCCAACATCCGTAAAGCTCTCTTGGATGAGCGAGAGAGAACGAGTTTAGTAAAGGCAGGCATGGTAGCAGGAACGCCTAAGACAAACTCTGACGCCGGCGAACGAGGAGCCACAGAAATAAAGTGGTCAGGGAACAACTCTTTAAAAACCGCCATGACTTTTCTAAAGTCCAAGGATGGTTGAACTGCTTTAGGCTCATCTAGTTCTGAGGGTTGATCCTCATGCTGTGGTTCAGCAACGTCCTCATCTGACTGTTCCTCATCCGATAACTGATGAGAAAACGGCAACGGAGTAGGCAACGTTTGACTCGCAGAGTCCGGTCGCACTGGTGCATACGTGACGGAGCCGGACGCAGCGTCCTGGAACTGCTGAACAGCCTGGGAACTGTCAAAAACCACAGGTGCGCGAGGACGCACAGCGTCCACCCGAGACTGTTTAGACCGTCTGGGTTGTGCAGTCAACACCATACCGGGTTGCGGAGGTTGACGCACCGCGTCAAAACAAGTCAACTCTGATGGTGGGTGAACGTCCTGAACGTCACCAATCACATCAGTGCGTTGCCTAACGACAACGTGCGGCTGGTAATCCACACTGGGTCGCATCGGTGGAGGTACTACCCCAACTGGTTGACGCGAGAAAGCTACATCAACGTCAACAGGACGCACAACAGACCGTTTGGATGGCTGATGGCCAGTAGGTTCGGCGGAAACCTTCTCAGCATTGTAGTCCTCCATCAAGGACGCAAGCTTGGACTGCATGTCTTGCAGTAACTCCCATTTAGGGTCTACGGAAGCAGGTGCGGTAACAGACGGGGCTAGCGAATGAGACGGCACAACTTTGCCTCTCTTAGGCGGCGAGCAGTCATCAGATGACGGCAACGAGTCCGAACTGTCCCAGTGGCTACAACCGGAACGTTGGACTTGTCCTGAAGGGACCGACTTACGCTTTAAAGGTCTGGAGACCTTGGTCCAAGGTTTCTTACGAGAAACACCTTCGGACGACGAGGTAAAAATGGGCTCTCTCGTCTTACGTTGGTAGGGGCGATCTTGGAGAGATACGCCTGATACCATAGAGGGAACGTCTGTTCGCTGATCAAGGCCTCTCGAACCCATGAGTCGTACAACATTGCTTCTCCCCTGGGCTTGGGAGCTTGCAAGAGGTCCCGGACTAGGAGGACGACAGGCACGAACAGACGAACCCTCGAGCGCAACACTGTTCACAACACTTTGCGTAACACTAGGCACTTTGACACTATCCTTCGTGGCACTTTGGCACTTGAGTTCCTTAACGTCCGCCATGAGTTGATTTCGGTCACTTGCTAAAGACTCAACTCTCTCCCCCAAGGCATGAATAGCACGCATCAAGTCTGCCATCGACGGTTCCTGAGTGCTAGGAGGGGGGTTAGGAACAACCACTACCGGGGAAGGATTAGGTTCAGGGGCATGTGGAGAGGAAAAATCTACCGACCTAGAAGAACTTCTCCTTACCCTATCTCTCTCTAGTCTGCGTGTATATTTCTCAAATTCGATAAAATCGAATTCCGAAAGGCCCACGCATTCCTCACACTGATCTTCCAATTGACAGGTTTTACCCCGACAATTGGAACAAACAGTGTGAGGGTCGAGAGAAGCCTTTGGAAGACGCCTATGACAGTCCCTAGCATTACATATTCTGAACTTGGGAACTTGTGAAGGGTCAGCCATTTTGAATTAGTCAAGGGAAAATTCCAAAAAACGATCTAAGTCATCAACAATTAATCCGATCCAAAAAAGAGTTCAAGGATTTATTTGAAGAAAAAACACCTGTACTGCGAAAACCAAATTAAAGTACTTCACCAAATATGATGGGAAAAACTCCAGGTTCAACAGCGAGTAAAGTACGTCTTGTCGACACGTCGACAGAGAAGAAATTGAGTCTTTGTTTACATCGAGAGTGGTATCTGGCTGACAGTTGGCGCTGGTGGGCACACCCGCAACCTGTATAGCGATCTCTGGCGAGTTTTTACTGTATGTGTCTGTCGAGCAACAGAGTTGCAGCTATTATATATTCACCGGCTAAGTTAAATATTTAAAAATTGACCAAACTAGGCAACGGATTACAGGGTAGCTAAATACTGTATAGAGAAAACCCCAATCCTTAGCTATACTAAAACTGGTGTGAACATTTTATTTACCGAGCAAGAGCTGCTTGTGAGGCAAGAAGTGCATTAACATGATTTAGTTGGTCTCCAGATGATGGTGGTTCCGGCTCATAATCTGGCAGCTGGGGCCCACCTCTCATTACACAGCCAGGCCCAGCAACAACCACCACCTCCTGCAAAAGAAGCCATAAATAATGAATCATCTTCCCTTAATTTGAAAGTACGGTACTTTCAGTGATATAAAGTAATTCTCATAAAACTGTAGTATCTACATAACACTGAATATAGACATACAGTGGAAAATAGCAACAGTGGAAAACAATACATGGTGTCTTTAGATTAAGTTATTTGATTATGTATTGAAAAGAACATTGTGTGATAGAAAAATTCTAAGAGCACCAGCACATTTATAGTCAGTAATGTACACAAGTATTTAATGTTCACTCACTTTGTTTTCCAAGAGGCGATCATACAGTGCTAAGGCTGCATCCCTTAGTGCAATTGCTTGACAATCTTCAGCAAGCCAGCTTGTATTAAGATGTTCGGCCCATTTCAGCTTAACAGTGGGTGGCGCAACGGGAGGAACACTCCCAACCACGCCCCCTTCCATCATTCTATGTTCAGTGCTGGAAAAAACAAAAAGTAATTTCGATATTCAGTAAAAGAGGTAACATCTGTAGTGCTGTTATTCTGTACAGATAAGATTTAAAGAAAATTGTACTTAAAATATGATTAACAACATAAAATAAAGCAAAGGGGATCTAAAAAAAAGGTAAAGAACATTCAATGCAGAGGAGGTGAATGTACAAAGAAACGTGCAAACAATCATTAACATTATATGAAGACAGTGAAATACATTAAAATTCAATAAATAAAAAATCCAGAAGAAATTATTCATCAATATTAATTACAGTGGAACCTTGGTTGCCAAAAGCTTTCCATCCTGAATAAATCAATTCTGGATAAAAGTACTGTACTGTACTTAAAAGAAAAAAAGAAAAAAAAATTCATGGTTTGCAAATAAATCATCAGAACTTGAACATCAAGGGACCCTTGTTTGAAGTTGTTTGAGACCAGATTCATAATACTGTATGCCAGGTCTAGGAGAATATTTGATAAATTAAGATAACTACTGCACTACACTCGGTTTTAGTATAGTTGCTTCCCAGAGCAATTGACAACACATTACTGGGTTTTATTATTCACATGTGCAGCATAGGGCTTACGGTTAATGATGTGAGATCCCCAACAGAGCTAAAAAATAGATCAAAATACAGTACTTCCAAATAATAAAATTTTTAACTTCACCTTCCTTATCACCTTCTACTTAGGTCCTCAACCCTCCTTAATTCAGGTAAAGGGAAATAAAATTCCTATCTATTTATTGCACATTTTTATTTTATCTATATAAGTACAGTACAGTAAACTAAATGGGAAAATTATTTATAATAAGCAATTTTTGAGGTCTTGAACAGACTAATCAAATTTCAAGGCAGATTAGAATCTGTTTTAAAACAAATTGGTTTTCAAACAGCCTTCCGGAATAATTTACATTCAAGAACTGCGGTCCCTCTGTAGTAGTACGTTTTAATTATATATGACACAATTGGATAATTTGTATTTTTCCCTAACTAATACAAACCTGGAGTTATTTATGTGGATTATCTTTCAGAGAAGCTGGAAGGTAACCATTAGACTGAAAAGTGCGAGGTGGTAGCTGGGAGGGTGTCTCGATTAGCAGATATAGAAGGTCTATGAACCATTCCATATGTTGCCAGAGCAGAACTATTAGGGTCAACTAAAGGCTGTGTGATTCCCGGATTCTGTTCAGTAGTCTTCTTACTAGGCAGAAAGGGGGAAACGCGTAGACGTCCAGATTGTCCCATTTGTGCTGAAATACATCGTGCCAGACCGCATGCGGGTCCGGCACTGAGGAACAATATACCGGAAGCTTCCGGTTGAAAAACATCGCAAAGAGGTCTATCATCGGCGAACCTAACTAAGTCAAAACTTTATTGGCTATCTGTTGATCCAAAGACCATTCGGAACCCATTATCCGAGACTCCATGCTCAGATTGTTTGCCAAGACGTTCTTCTTGCCCGGGATGAAGCAGGCTGACAGGGTTACCAAATTTTCTTCAGTCCAATTTTAGGATTTCCACAGCCAGCTGGCAAAGGGACTGTGAAAGGTACCTCCTTGCATGTTCATGTGGGACACTACCATAGTGTTATCGCTCATCAGCACTACTGTATGGCCTTGAAAGGAGCTGTTTGAAGGTCTTGAGGGCCAGGAATGCTTCCCTCATCTCTAGGAGGTTTGTGTGGCACGACCTTTCAGATTCTGCCCATGACCCTGAAGCCATCAGGTGTGACAAGTGAGCCCCCCACCCTTCTTTTGACGCGTCTATGAAGAGCATCAAATCCGGGGGGAAGAGAGTGGAGATCGGCACCCTGGAAGAGGTTGGTGTCGGACACCCACCACTCCAGGTCTCTCTGCTCCTCCTGTTGTGCCCAGTGGGACTTTAGTCGCCACTATAGAGACCTTAGACGAAGTCTGCCGGGAGGGACTCACTTCTCGAGAGAGGTTAGGTGCCCTAGCAATTGCTGCCATCAACGAGCTGGTAGCATGGTCTCTAAGAAGAATGGTTGAGCTACGTTCCTCAACCTTCTTACTCTTTCCTCGGACGGGAAGATCTTGCCTAGTCTGGTCTTGATATTCATCCCTAGGTATACCATTTCTTGTACTGGCTCTAGATGTGACTTCTCGTAGTTTATCAGGATCCCCAGATCCTGACAAAGTTGGATTAGTTTGTCTCGGTGGAGAAGAAGGGTTTCTCTCGAGTCTGCCAGTATCAGCCAATCGTCGAGGTACCTAAGAAGGTGTATCCCTTAGCTGTGAGCCCATGTGGACACTAAGGTGAAGAGCCTTGTAAACACTTGGGGCGCTATTAACAGGTCGAAGCACAGCACTCTGAATTGGTATACCCGATTTGCCGACATAACCCAGAGGTACTTCCTTGACGCTGAGTGGACTGGGATCTGGAAGTACGCATCCTTCAGGTCCACTGAGATCATGAAATCCCGTGGTCTGATTGCCTATCTGACCGTCTGAGCGGTCTCCATCTTGAATTGAGTTTGTTCAACAAACCCGTTCAGTGCCGAGAGGTCGATGACTGGTCTCCAGCCTCCAGACGCCTTTTTCCCAAGAAAAATGCGACTGTAGAAGCCTGGGGACCCGTCCTCGATCTCTTGGAGAGCGTCCATCTCCAACATGGTCCGGATCTCGGCCAGGAGGGCCTTTTCCTTAGCGGATCCCGACGCGTACGACTCTGGTGTCGACGGTGGATGAGCCAGGAGAGAAGGATAGTTGATGAAAGGGACAACATATCTCCTTCTGAGAATGGAAACGGACCAGGGGTCCGCTCCCAGTTCCATATACCGTCACCATCTGCTGTTCAAGCATCCCCCCACCAGTGGACAGGTCGGGGGATTGCCCTCCCTGGCGGGAGTATCGCTGGGATTTCTTGCTGTTGCCTCTGAAGCCTTTGGATCCTTTTGGGTGAAAGGTACCATTAGGCTCCTGAGGTTGCGTTGGCTTTTACTTAGGAGCAGTCTTTTTTCTGGTCATTCTTGGCGGTTGTAGTTCTCTACGGATGTTGCTGCTGCAAAGGAGGCTTACGGGGAGCTACCATGCGCTTAAGAAGAGAGTCGCGGCTCGCCTTCCTCCAGCACTCAGCCTCGTCGCGTTCGCGTGTTGTAGTGAGTGCGAAGCGCTCCCTGAAGCTGTAGGGCTTATAGCATGTGTCACGTGAGCATGTTGGGAGTGCTCACCAGGTGTGACGCACGAGGAGCGCTTGCCCGGTGTGGCACACGAGGAGCGCTCACCGGGTGTGGTGCGCGCATAGCACGTTCTGGTGACGGAGCGAGAGCTGAATGGTACCAAGCGGTGGTCAAGTGAATAGCGCTCGCCCTTGCAGGGTTCGGTTTGCTGCGCTCGCTTTGTGCTGACAAGGAGTCTCGCTGTTCGGAGCGCGTATGTACGTCTCGCCCTGAGGGTGAGTATCGAGCAGGAGAAGTCATGCACGCAACTTTACTCTCCCCCGTTAGTGAGGTTAGGGTTGACGCTGCGCGCTTAAGCGCGCGAGGATGCTATAGCGCTCGCTGCACCCTGCGGGTACGCTGGAGAAGAGGCAAGATGATGTGACGAGTCATGTGACCGTTATTGGGCTCCGATGGGTCACCATCGGATGTACTCAATCCTGGTATGGATGAGTCCATAGGGTGTTGGTGGACCCCCGTGGGGGAAACCACTCGGGGGAGACTCGCCTCTCGCGCAAGCGGGAAGGACGGTCAGCCCCTTCGCTCTCGGGGGAGCATCGCCGCAAGGGCGAGACTGAAGATCAGCGACGATGGGTGTGGGTTTGTCTTTCCTCGGAAGGATCGATTCCCCCTCACCTAGAGGAAAGCCTCCAGGCAAATCCTTTCCCTTTTCCTTCGCAGGGGCAAGCCCCTCCAGAGGATAAAGTCCAGGTTTACCCGGAGGAACAAAGCCGAAGCTTGTTCCTGTGACCCGAGAGCCCCTGGACGGAATACCGCGTGGGTACTCGCCCTCACCTGCCTCTGTCCGTCCTCTGAAGGAGAGCGGACGGAGTAACGGGCCGGAGACAAGGACTCTGCACCTGAGCACGCACTCATGCCCAGGCGGAGGACCTCCTGAAGACGTTCCTTGGACGGGAGCCCCATAATCCCCAGGGATGGCCACATACGTTGTAGAGAGTCATCATTAATGGGTTTCCCTGCAGCGGAGGTCGTCACTGCTTCGCTATGGGAAGCAACGGAGACCGCCAAACCGCAGGGTTGCCCAGGCGTCAAAGGGGTGCCACTCTTACTCGAAGGGGCTCTAGGGGAACCCAAACGGGAAGAGCCAGAATGGGCTGATTGATTCGCAGGAGTAGGAGGTCTGGGTTTCTTTCCCTTCGCAGCAAAATCCTTCTTCGATCTGATCTTCCTGCGTTTTACCAAATCGCACCCATTGGGAGGGTGACCACTCCCTACAATCATTACACAGAGACTTCTGCGGGCAGGAGTGACCCCTGCAAGAAGGGCAGAGCACGTAAGGGTCTGTCTCCTCGGCGGACATGAAGGTGCCGCAGCGGCAACCTCCCTTCCCAGGACAGGTTTGCATATTGAACCTTCACGGGCAACCACTCCTAAAAAGAAAAAGTGAAGCCAAAGCAAAGAAAAAGCATAAATTCAAACCAACCAGTTCTAAAATATAGGAGGTATTTTTTCCCACTATTTTGCGGGAGAGAGACAGCACGCCTATACTCTACCAAGCCGAATTGAAAAGTGACGGCTGGTCACCGCTAACTAGCGAAAGGAGGGAGCTCAATAGTTGAAAAAGCTATCGGCTAGTTTTCGGCTTTGTCGAAATTGATACCTACTAAAGAGGACGGAATGGTTTGTATTCTATGTCAGAACAAAGAGGTGTTAGTCGGGGCATAGTAACAACTGATCTCGGTCGTTGGTTACAGAACGAAGACTTGCAATCTGAAAGGGCCTAAATGTATGGTCCAGCACCCCCGGATTTTGAGTCTTAGCAATAAACTCAGGGACGAAGCCGAGTGTCACTTCCCCCCTTCCCCCTTGAATGAGCGATGTCATACGAGAGGCCATGTTGTTCACTTACTCTCTTTGCCGAGGCTAAAACAAGCAGGAAGGCCTTATTCAAAGTGAAGCTTCGGTCAATTGCATGGCGTAATGGTTCATAGGGAGGTCCTTTTAAGGATCTCAATACGCGAACCACATTCCAAGGAGGAGGCCTAGTCTCAGACTTGGGCCAAGTGATCTCATAACTCCGTATGAGCAAAGAAAGCTCCAACGAAGAGGAAATATCCACTCCCTTTAGCTTAAAGGCAAAGCTTAAGGCTGAGATATAACCTTTCAACGCTGAGACTGAAAGGAGCTTTTCCTCCAAAAAGTATACAAGGAACTCGGCTATTACTGGAATAGTGGGATCGAGTGGAAAGATATTCCTTCCACAACACCAACCACAGAATACTCTCCATTTTGTCTGGTAGAACGAGACTAAGGACCTACGCAAGTATCCGGACATTTGTTCCACAACTTGTTGTGAAAAGCCCTTCTGAGAGAAGAGACAATGGATAGTCTCCATGCGTGAAGTCGAAGCGATTGCACGGTCTTGTGGAAGACGTTCGTGTGCGGTTGTTTGAGTAGATTTGGTCGTGGAGGGAGCTCTCTCGGTAGATCTACTAAAGTTGCAGGAGGTCTGGAAACCACTCTGCATGATGCCATAGCAGAGCTACAAGGGTCATCATTAGATCTTTGGACGTTCTGGTCTTGTTGAGCAGTCTTCTCATCAGACAAAATGTTGTTGAAATGCATCTTGCCATAGAGCCTGGGGGTCCGGGACTGGAGAACAGTAGAGCGGAAACTTGCTGTTCAGAGATGTTGCAAACAGGTCTACAGTCGGGGAACCCCACAAAGTCAGGACTTTGTTGGCTATCTAACGATTCAAAGACCATTCGGAGCCTACTATCTTAGTCGCTCTGCTCAGATTGTCCGCGAGCACATTCCTCTTGCCTGGAATGAATCGAGTTGATAGAGACACCGAATGTTCTTCTGACCATCTGAGGTTGCAGTAATGTGAAGGTTGCAGTAATGACTTCTCGTGATTTATCAGAACCCCCAGGTCCTAACAAAGCTCGAGAAGCATGTCCCAGTGACAAAGAAGGGTCATCTCCGAGTCTGCTAGGATCAGCCAGTTGTCCATATATCTGAGTAGACGGATGCCGTTCCTGAGAGCACAAGATGACACTTGGGCGCACACTCTGGTGAATACCTGAGGAGCTGTTGCAAGACTGAAGCATAGAATTTCGAACTGGTATGTCTTTTCCTAGTGTATGAATCTTAGACACTTCCTTGAAGACAGATGGCTTGGGATCTGGAAGTATGTATCCTTCAGATCCAGTGTGCACATGAAGTACCTTGGACGAACCGCTTGGATGACAGTGTCTGCCGTCTCCATTCTGAACTGAGTCTGTTGCACAAACGTGTTCAGAGGGGAGAGATCGATGACTGGTCTCCAGTCGCCTTTTTCACCAGAAAAATTTTACTGTAGAAGCCTGGAGACCTGTCCACAACCTCTTGGAGAGAGCCCTTCTGCAGCACGGTCTGGACTTAGACACTGAGGGCTAGCTCCTTTGCGGATCCCTTCGCATAGAAGAGTAGATGCACTGGATCCCGAGTCAGGGTCACTTAGGCACCTTTGAAGGTCTGGAGGACCTAGAAGTTGACGGGTGAGAAGAGGAGGTGTTTGCTGAGTTCAGGAAGACTGAGAAGGTCTAATATAGGGCCTCAATGTCATGGTCCTATGGAGGAGAGAATAGTTCGATGATTTCCTTCATCACTCAGCAGCCCTCTCTATCTCTTCTGGAACAAATAGAGAGGAACCCTCAAGGGTGGAGTTCCTCAACCGGGAGACTTCCATCTTCGGCACCTGCTCGTTGAATTTCCCAATGACAATATCCCTCTTCTTGAGAATGGCATTCGCCCATGGGTTGACGACGTGGTGTGATAAAAACTCAAAGAGTCCAGGTACCTGACAACAGAAAAGAATCCAAAGTCTTCCTGGCCGACTCCTTTGAAAGATCGTGGGAGCGGACCATGAAGCCCAAGGATCCAAGACATAGATCAAGCCAAGAAGCAGCCTGCATGGTATACTCCGCACCTTTCTCTATGTTAAGGAGCTCAACTGCTGAGAGGGAGGCTCGCAGAGAGAGGGTTTGAGTTGGAATGCCCTTCGTTAGAGACTCTACCGAAGCGCCGAGGGACATGGTGGAATGAGGTTTCCCTATGATCTCGTAATACTTCCTTTGTAAAACAAAAGGAAGTGGAAGGGACCGAGAGGAGGAGCCTGCCCTCGAGGAACTATTAGTTCAAGCAATCTAGGGGATAGCTTTCTTTTTGGCGGATATCAAACCCTTAGACCAGGGCAAAGCTGCACTGGACTTGGAAGGCTTCAGAGTCTCGAATATTTCGTCAAGCACCATATTCCATCCCTTCCTGGATGGTGGAACCAGGAGTAGATAGCCTGTTGATGGCCCTCATGCAAGCAAGGACCTGCCAAATGGTGTGCTCTGACTCACATCTCTCTTGCTCACAGTGATAGTTCGGACTGGATGCCTTTGGAAACTTCTCACATCCAGAGTCTGAGATAGGCCAGGGTCGTCAATTGTATCACTGGGTGGACCCGCCACAGGGGACTGTCTCTATGCCTGAGCCATTCGAGCTTCCCTCGCCGCAGCGTTCTTGGGTTTCATCTTAGTGTCCTTCGATTCCCTACGCACAGGACGTTCCTCCGCGGTCTTAGGAGGAGGAACCTGCGAGGTTTTCGAGGTACTTGAGAAGCCTTGACAGTAGGAGCTGAAGGCTCCTCCTCTGGAGGAGGTAAGGAAACCAGATGATGGTCCGGGAGCACTACCTCAATTTCTACTGGGTTGAGGGGGATGGATCATTATCTCCCTGGGCGAGCCTAAGTCCCTATTCATCCTAGGGCGGATGATGTTGGCGTGAGGTGGTGTTACACCTCTCATCCTTCTTTTCTGTCTCTTAGTTATGACCTCCTTTACCTTTACTGGAGTAAAGGGTAAGTTGGCCATATAAGAATCAGAGGCTTGAGGACCTTCAGCACGATCGGGGTAGAGGTGATCTGCGTACCTTGTCTGCTGTCAACCTCCTTCTGGGGTCTTGACTCCTAACTGACGAACTCGACGAGGGTTCCAAGGATATCCTAGGAGTTGCCTTGACTGGAACAGTTGGAGGTTGTGGCGGTGGAGGAGCCACGTTCAGAGACTTCAGCAGGGTGGTGAAGAACGTACTCACCCATGAAGAAAGTTCTGATCCACTAGGTAAGCCCTGGACTTCCCTAGGAGAGTGTCCTTTGCGGGGAACTCTAGAAGGAGGTCTAGTCGAAGGATGTGATAACCTCTGAGGCAGAGGAACACATTCCTACGGACAAAAGGAAGGTCCGGTCTAATAGGTATGTTAGCGAACTTATTAGGAGGCTCTCTGAAACCCTCTGGAAATGGTGTCAGTCTGCCGCTGGAGGCGGAAGAAGCTGAGGGTTGAGGCAAAGTATTGGTACCGCACTTGCTCACAGTTCCGACACATCAGCTCGTGAATTGCTTGTGAAAACCGTTGATTTGCAAGTGAAATCGCAAGATTCATGTGCAAAATCACTAGTTTCACGTGTCAATGGACGAGATTCACGAGCAGAAGTGCAAGTGCTCGCAACGGGAGCACTAGAAACCACATTGGAAGAGGAAGGTCTAACGCCTTCCTGCTGCCTCAGAGAAGCACCTACATCCGATGAAGTCGGCAGAGGAGGCCTCTGAGTAGGAACTACTCTTGTTGGAGAACGTGTTACAGCGGGATGCATTTCCAGGCGTCGTGTAGGCAAGCGCTTCGCTATCTCTCTCCAGGCGGTGAAAGGCACTGGGGTTTAGCTGGGAGCCTGTCTGAGGATAGGTCATTCTCATCATCAGATGGAGTCCAAGGTCATTTGGAAGGAGGTCTGGTTGAGGGGCTACGCAC
Organism: Palaemon carinicauda; assembly: GCF_036898095.1. Classification (NCBI taxonomy): domain Eukaryota; kingdom Metazoa; phylum Arthropoda; class Malacostraca; order Decapoda; family Palaemonidae; genus Palaemon; species Palaemon carinicauda. The sequence continues at coordinate 32,614,437 of NC_090754.1, read as the reverse complement.
TGATGGACTGCGCGTGCCGACCTCTACCTCTAGACGTGGAAAGTCTAGACCTTGTTCGCGAACGTGCAGTTCGTGATCGTGAACGAGATGTTTCGTGAAAGGGAGCGCCTAGCTCTCATTTGAGAACGGCATGAACATCGCGAATGCCTATCTTGTGAACGTGAGCGTCAGCCTCGCGAATGTAAACGTCGTTCTTGTGAACGGACTCACGAGCGTGAATGCCGCCCTCGTAAACGGGAGTGTCGTTCTCGCGAGCGCCGTTCTCATGATCTAGATCGCAGAGACCTAGAACGCGAGCGTCTGGACCTAAGTCTATACTGTGCTCGTGATTGTGCCGAACGAAATGGCGAGACATGTCCTCATGAAGAAAAACACCTCCGAGGAGAGCATTGAGACCTGTGGTCTCGTGAGCGTAAAGCTCTAGAGCGTGAGCGTCTACTAGAAGAAGAGCGCTCAGATCAAGATGACCTACGATCCGTCAGATCTTCCAATCGTCGCGAGTGGCGATGAAGGGAAGAGTGTCCTATGGTGATGCTCATCCTTTAGCACTGCTGTTGGTAGGAGCGCTGGTCCCCGAAAGATCTACACCTGCAAAGTGCAGGTTCCTGTGGTGAGAAACACAGGGTTGAAGGTTAGAGGACGACGAGGTCCCAGAATGGAGAGGGTTCATCGTTAGCAGGAGGCAATTGGGAAAGGGAAATGCAAGCAATCACCCCTTCCGTGCATGGAAGGGCCAAGACAGGGCGAAAGATGGACCTTGCAAAGTTCCAGAGCGTGAGATGTCAATGGCTCCGGAGAAGGGTCTTTCCTAGCCACACGCTGAAGAAGGCGCACCAGATCCACCTTCATAAGGGGTCCGAAATCCCTAAGGACGACCACACCTGCAAAAGATCTGAAAGGGAGAATGGCTGGAAGTGAAGTTGCTCCTCTAAGGGAAGCAACACCCCCAAGTATCGATGGTTTGACAAGGAGTTAGTTGGTCAGCGCTCCAACTCGATTGTCTCTCGAAAGAGGATTGTCTCTCGAAAGAGTGTCAGCAACAAGGAGCTTTTGAAAGAGATTTGGGGGTGCGCGAAGAAGAAGAATGTGCTTTCCTCTCCCCTCAGGAAGAAAGATCGTGCTTGGTCTCCTTCCTGCGCCGCCCAAATTTCTCCCATTGGGAGGCAGGCCACTCCCTACACTCTGCGCAGGGTGAACCCTGCTCTCAGCGATGCCCTCTGCACGAGGGACACAGAGAGTGCGGGTCAGTCTCCAACAAAGACATGAAAGTACCGCACGCGGCACCCTTGCGTCCTCAGCAGGTTCGCATGAAGGCGATCGTGGAGAGAATACGCACACCTGAAAAGAGAAAGCAAATACAAAACGTTCATAACATATGAACGCCTGGGTTAGATTATTCCTAGTTATATAAAAAGGAATTAACCAAAGACGTTTCCCATTGCCTACCTCGCGGGAATCAATGGGGACGTGTACAAGTATAATAAATTTATGACTACACCAGGCTACATAAGGGAAGTAATTTGTACCTGCAAAGGTTGAAGCCAGCTTGCAGAGGGACCCATGGCGCTTTACCACAAGGGAGGGGAAGATAAAGAGAGGAAAATGCCAAACATACTCTCATTCATCCCCGACTTAACCCGGGTAACCAATGCCCTCAATCATCTGAGATGTGTCCAACAAGGAGCATGAGGTACTCTTAAACCAATTGCTGAGCAGCCACCACAGGATCGATAGTAAACGTACCGAGCCTCCTGTGGGTCATGTCTTGTAAATAGTGAGCGGTGAAGGTTGTATGACGCTTCCACACGCCCACTTGGGATACCGGCAACATGGAAAAGTTCTGCCTTAACGCCAGGGACGTGCTGATACCCCTGACATCATGGGCACTTGGTCTTCGAGCCAGAGGAGGATAGGGATTCAGAGCATTATCGTTGAAGTTTTGAATCCAAGCCGAAATACTTTTCTTAGTGATCCTCCTCTCAACCCTTCCTGAACTAACAAAAAGAGATGCTAGTCTGTGTCGTGTTGCTGCAGTGAGATTTAAGATATCTCAAACTGCTCACTGGGCATTGTATCAATTGATCTGGATCATTGGTTACAGAATATAGACTCTTAATCTGAAAGGACCCAAATCTAGGGTCCAGTACCCAAGGATTTTGAGTCTTCGCAATAAACTTGGAGAATAAGCAGTGTCACTTACCCCCATCTCTTGAATGGGTGATGTCTTATGAGAGACCATAAAGTTCACTTACTCTCTTTGCAGAGGCTAAAGAGAATAGGAACGTCTTCAAAACGAGATTTTGATCAGTTGTATGGTGTATTGGTTCTTAAGGAGGTCCTTTCAGGGATCTCAAAATGCAAACAATGTTCGAAGGAGATTTTTTTTTTGTTTTATATATAAAGTTTACTTCCATATATTCAAAATGTTATTTTTATTAGTAAAATAAATTTTTGAATATACTTACCCGATAATCATGTAGCTGTCAACTCCGTTGCCCGACAGAATTCTATGGAGGGATACGCCAGCTATCACAATACTAGAAGGGGGTGTACTTACCAGCGCCACCTGTGGCCAGGTACTATAGTACTTCTTGTTGACACCTCCTCAATTTTTCCTCGGTCCACTGGTTCTCTATGGGGAGGAAGGGAGGGTCGATTAAATCATGATTATCGGGTAAGTATATTCAAAAATTTATTTTACTAATAAAAATAACATTTTTCAATATTAAACTTACCCGATAATCATGTAGCTGATTCACACCCAGGGGGGTGGGTGAAAACCAGTGTACAAGATTAAAGGATAGCTAAGTATCCCATATTTCATATAACAGTTATCTCAAATAACAATGAAATAATAAGTACCTGGTAAGGAAGTCGAATTGAACCGTTACTCTGCCTCTTTTTTAAAGTTCGTCTTCCTTACTGAGCGCAGCGTTCCTCTTGGAGGCTGAATCAACCCAAAGGTGCTAAAGTATATAGGGCTGCAACCCCTACTAAAGGACCTCTACACAACCTCTAACCCAGGCGCTTCTCAAGAATGAATTGACCACCCGCCAAATCAAAAGGATGCGGAAGGCTTCTTAGCCTACCGTAACAACCATAAAAAACAACAATACAAGCATTCAAGAGAAAGGTTAAAAAAAGGTTATGGGATTAAGGGAATGTAGTGGCTGAGCCCTCACCTACTACTGCACTCGCTGCTACGAATGGTCCCAGGGTGTAGCAGTTCTCGTAAAGAGACTGGACGTCTTTAAGATAAAATGATGCAAACACTGACTTGCTCCTCCAATAGGTTGCATCCATTATGCTCTGCAGAGAACGGTTTTTATTAAAGGCCATCAAAGTAGCTACGGCTCTTACTTCGTGGGTCCTTACCTTCAGCAATGCAAGGTCTTCCTCCTTTAAGTGAGAATGGGCTTCTCTAATCAGAAGCCTTATATAATACGAAACCCCATTCTTGGACATGGGCCTCGAAGGTTTCTTGATGGCACACCATAAGGCTTCTGACTGTCCTCGAATAGGTTTAGACCTATTAAGATAATACTTGAGAGCTCTGACAGGGCAAAGAACTCTCTCTAGTTCGTTACCTACCATGTTGGAGAGGCTAGGTATTTCAAACGATCTAGGCCAAGGACGTGAAGGAAGTTCGTTCTTTGCTAGGAATCCAAGCTGAAAAGAACATGTTGCAGATTCGGTCGTGAAACCAATGTTCTTGCTGAAGGCATGAACCTCACTGACTCTCTTAGCTGTTGCAAGGCAGACGAGGAAAAGAGTCTTGAGGGTAAGGTCCTTGAAGGAAGCTGACTGGAGAGGTTCGAACCTAGGTGACATAAGGAACCTTAAGACTACGTCTAGGTTCCAGCCTGGAGTGGATAGACGACGCTCTTTAGAAGTCTCAAAAGACTTAAGGATGTCTTGAAGGTCCTTGTTGGAAGAAAGGTCCAAACCTCTGTGGCGGAGAACTGAAGCCAACATACTCCTGTACCCTTTAATCGTAGGGGCTGAAAGGGATCTCTCATTCCTAAGATGTAATAGGAAGTCAGCTATTTGGGTCACAGAGGTATTGGTAGAGGATACTGAATTGGCTCTACACCAGCTCCGGAAGACTTCCCACTTAGATTGGTAGACTCTACGAGTGGAAACCCGTCTAGCTCTGGCAATCGCACTGGCTGCCTCCTTCGAAAAGCCTCTAGCTCTAGCGAATCTTTCGACAGTCTGAAGGCAGTCAGCCGAAGAGCGTGGAGGTTTGGATGTAACCTGTCTACGTGAGGTTGACGTAGAAGGTCCACTCTTAGAGGTAGAGTCCTGGGGATGTCGACTAGCCATTGAAGTACCTCTGTGAACCATTCTCTTGCAGGCCAAAGGGGAGCAACCAGCGTCAGCCGTGTCCCTTCGTGCGAGATGAATTTCTGCAGGACTTTGTTGATTATCTTGAACGGTGGGAATGCGTAAAGGTCGAGATGGGACCAGTTCAGCAGAAAAGCATCCACATGAACTGCTGCAGGGTCTGGAACTGGGGAACAGTACAGAGGAAGTCTCTTGGTCATGGAGGTGGCAAACAGATCTATGGTAGGTTGACCCCACAAGGTCCAAAGTCTGTTGCACACACTCTTGTGGAGGGTCCATTCCGTGGGAATGACCTGATTCCTTCTGCTTAGGCGATCTGCTGAGACGTTCATATTGCCCTGAATGAACCTCGTGACCAAAGTGAGGTTTTGACTTCTTGACCAAATGAGGAGGTCCCTTGCGATCTCGTATAGGCTCCTCGAATGGGTCCCTCCTTGCTTGGAGATGTAAGCCAAGGCTGTGGTGTTGTCTGAGTTCACCTCCACCACTTTGCCTAGCAGGAGGGACTTGAAGTTCAGCAGGGCTAAATGAACTGCTAGTAGCTCCTTGCAGTTGATGTGGAGCGTTCCCTGTTCTTCGTTCCACGTTCCCGAGCATTCCCGTCCGTTCAAGGTCGCACCCCAGCCCGAGTCTGATGCATCTGAGAAGAGATGAAAATTGGGGGTCTGAATAGCCAACGATAGGCCCTCCCTGAGAAGGAGATTGGTCTTCCACCACAAGAGAGTGGTCTTCATCTCTTTGGTGACTGGGATAGAGACTGCTTCGAGAGTCAAACCCTTGTCCCAATGAGCTGCAAGATGGAATTGAAGAGGGCGGAGGTGGAGTCTCCCTAGTTCGACGAACAGGGCCAGTGATGAAAGGGTCCCTGTGAGACTCATCCACTGTCTCACCGTGCAACTGCTCCTCTTCAGCATGCTCATGGTGCAATCTAGGGCTTGGCTTATCCTTGGGGCCGATGGAAAAGCCCGAAAATCCTGACTCCGAATCTCCATTCCCAGGTACACAATGGATTGGGAGGGAATGAGCTGAGACTTTTCTATGTTGACTAATAGACCCAGTTCTCTGGTTAAGTCCAAAGTCCAGTTGAGACTCTCCAGACAGCGACGACTCGTGGAGGCTCTCAACAGCCAGTCGTCTAAGTAGAGGGAGGCTCTGATGTCCGATAAGTGGAGGAATTTTGCTATATTCCTCATCAGAAGCGTGAACACCATAGGAGCTGTGCTTAGGCCAAAACACAGGGCTTGGAATTGGTAGACAACCTTTCCAAAAACGAATCTCAGGAAAGGTTGGGAGTCTGGATGAATAGGAACGTGAAAGTAGGCATCTTTCAAGTCCAACGAGACCATCCAGTCCTCCTGCCTGACCGCTGCTAGGACCGACTTCGTCGTCTCCATCGTGAACGTCTGCTTGGTGACATACGCATTGAGCGCGCTGACGTCCAGCACCGGTCTCCAACCTCCTGTCTTCTTGGCCACCAGAAAGAGACGGTTGTAGAAGCCCGGGGATTGATGGTCCCGGACTATAACCACTGCCTTCTTCTGCACAAGTAGCGATACCTCCTGGTGCAACGCTAGCCTCTTGTCCTCTTCTTTGTAGTTGGGAGAGAGGTTGATGGGAGATGTGGTCAGAGGGGGTTTGAGGCAGAATGGAATCCTGTAACCCTCCCTCAGCCAACTGACAGACTGTGCGTCTGCACCTCTCTTTTCCCAGGCTTGCCAGAAGCTCTTGAGTCTGGCTCCTACTGCTGTCTGGAGATGCGGAGAGTCAGTTTTTTCCTTTAGAGGCCTTGGAACCTTTCCTAGACTTGCTCCTGGAAGAGTCTGGACGGGAGCTTCCTCGGCTGGGGGCTCTACCACGAAAGGGCGGTATGAACCTCGTAGCAGGAGTATCAGCTACTGGGGTGCGATAAGTCCTAGGGACTGAGGTAGCAACCTTAGTCTTACGAGCCGAGGAGGCTACAAGATCATGTGTGTCCTTTTGTATCAGGGCAGCAGACAATTCCTTAACCAGCTCTTCGGGGAAGAGGAACTTCGAGAGCGGAGCGAAAAGGAGTTGAGACCTTTGACAAGGTGTAATGCTGGAGGAAAGGAAGGAACAAAGCTGTTCCCTTTTCTTAAGAACCCCTGATACAAACAACGACGCAAGCTCGCCAGATCCATCTCTAATGGCCTTATCCATGCAGGACATCAGAAGCATGGCAGAATCCTTGTCCGCAGGGGAGGTCTTCTTGCTGAGGGCCCCCAGGCACCAGTCTAGGAAGTTGAACATCTCAAATGCTCTAAAAACACCCTTCAGAAGGTGATCAAGGTCTGAGAAGGTCCAGCAAACCTTAGAGCGCCTCATTGCAGTTCTACGAGGCGAGTCTACCAGACTTGAGAAGTCAGCCTGGGCAGAGGCAGGTACTCCCAAGCCTGGTTCCTCTCCTGTGGCATACCAAACGCCCGCTTTAGAAGTGAGCTTAGTCGGAGGAAACATGAACGAAGTCTTGCCAAGGTGCTGCTTAGTCTGCAACCACTCCCCTAAGATCCTAAACGCTCTCTTAGAGGACCTTGCTAGGACTAGCTTAGTAAAGGTAGACTTAGCTGGCTGCATGCCCAGCGAAAACTCAGATGGTGGAGAGCGGGGAATAGCAGAGACAAAGTGGTCTGGGTATACCTCCCTAAACAGAGCCAAGACCTTACGAAAGTCAATAGAAGGCGGGGAAGACTTGGATTCATCCACGTCTGATGAGGGATCCAGGTGTGCCGCCTCATCATCAGACGCCTCATCACCAGAGTGTAGCGAAGAGATCGGAAAGGTATGCTGAACAGCAGAGTCAGTACGAGCTGGAACATCAATATTAGTGGTTTCCTCTTCAAGACTCTGTTGAGGGAACACCTGAGGCTCAGACTGCAAAGGCTGAACAAAAGCAGAAGCAGAAGGTAGGCGCATGGGTGGAGGAGGCTGACTCCTGGCATGAGTGGCTGAACTCAAGGGTTGAGCTTGCTGAGAGGTTGGCGGAAGCGGAGTAGTAAGTTCCTGTTCCTGTGGTGTGAGCGGAGAGCGATGAGATAGAGGCTGCGCAGAACAAAGTAATTGTCTCGCCAGTTGAGGCTCCTGAGGCGCAAGGCTAAGGTGTTGTGGTGCTTGCCTAGAGGAGGGTTGAGCTCGCTGCAGCGAGAGCTGAGGAGACTGACTCATGGTTGGGAGAGGTTGTTGTACCTCGACTGAGTGTTGCATCACTGGTGGAGCAGCAAGTGGAAGCGGAGGAAGAGGGGTATAAGCCTCCTGATCCCATTGCTGAGGTTGCCTTAAGGAAGGCGGAGGCTGAACACCACTGGGAACAGTAAACTCAGAACGTGGCTCAACATCGTACGCCTGGCAGGTGGTACTGCGGTCAGGCGGAGCGAGCGCAGGCGGAGCGAGCGCAGGCGGAGCAAGTGCAGGCGGAGGCGGAGGCGCAACCTTCTCAGCTCGACACTCACGCATCAAGACCGAAAGTTGTGACTGCATGGACTGCAGAAGAGACAACTTGGGGTCGGCAGACACTACGGTCTGCTGAGGCAAAGCCTGAACAGCAGAGATCTGTTGCGGCAGAACCTTACTCCTCTTGGGCGGAGTGCAGTCGACTGATGACTGTGGCGAGTCAGAGCTGAGCCAATGACTGCAGCCCGGTTGAGCGCTCGCGTACTGGACTCTGCGTTTGAGTGGTCTAGAGACCTGAGTCCAGCGTTTCTTCCCTGACAATTGATCAGCGGACGAGTAAAAGACGGGCTCAATCGTCTGCAGGTGGGAGTGACGGTCTCTGGAAGACACGCCCGCAACCACCGAGGATACTTCTGTGCGCCGATCAAGGCCTGCCGAACCCTTTTGCCCTTCGACATTGCTTCTCCCCTGGGCATGGGAGCTTGCAAGAGGTCCCGGACTGGGAGGACGACTGGCGCGCACAGAAGTATCCTCACGCACCACACTGACACTGACACTAGCACTTGGCACTGCACTGACACTAGCACTCGTCACAGCACTGGCACTAATACCACCCACTGCACTCTTGACCTTAAGCTCCTTGACTTCGGCCATAAGAGACTTATGATCGCTAACCACTGACTCTACTTTATCGCCTAAGGCCTGAATAGCACGCAACACAACAGACATATCAGGCTGAGGGCAAATAGTAGGTTCGGGGGTAGCCACTACAGGGGTAGGAAAAGGTAGGGGATCATGAGGTGAGGAAAAAAGTGAAGAGTGAGAAGAACTCCTCCTAACTCTGCCTCTCTCTAACTTAGTTGAATATTTCAAAAGACGGACAAAATCAAGTTCCGAAAGTCCGGCGCATTCCTCACATCGATTTTCTAACTGACAGGGCCTGTCCCTACAGTCAGAACAAGCGGTGTGAGGATCTACCGAGGCCTTCGGAATACGCCTATTACAAGACCTACATCGTCTATGGGTGGGGGCTTGTGAAATGTCAGACATCTTGAATCCAAAGAGTTAGCCAAGTGGGGTTTCAAAATCAAGCAAAAGATCGTTAACCGTTAATCAGGTCTATATAAAAGCTATCTAAGCTAATATAAGAAGGTTTCCAGTAAAGCGACAGCCGAAATCAAAGAGAAATACTTCACCAAAGTCGTGAAAATACTCCAAGAACATAAGCGTATCCCAGAACGTCTTGCCGGAAGCACGACAGAGGAAAAATTGAGGAGGTGTCAACAAGAAGTACTATAGTACCTGGCCACAGGTGGCGCTGGTAAGTACACCCCCTTCTAGTATTGTGATAGCTGGCGTATCCCTCCATAGAATTCTGTCGGGCAACGGAGTTGACAGCTACATGATTATCGGGTAAGTTTAATATTGAAAAACTTGTTACACTAGTTCTTTTAATAATTTTGAGATTAAAATAGCCTTTGATAACAGCAAGTCCAAACCCCCATCTGATGGAATATGGAAGGATGCAGGTGTATTGGAGCACATTCAGCTATCTTAGCCTTGTCAGAGTCATTGCTAATATATCTCAAAAATACTATTAAGTGTGCTATCACTAAACATACATACATACATACATACATACGTACATACATACATAGGTTTTATCTATTTATATATATATATATATATATATATATATATATATATATATGTATATATATATAAATATCTATATCCGGCAATAATGGGGGACCCTCCAGTGGGGCCCTGAGGTTTTGGGTGGGGACAACATACTGGGAAAACGGTTTATAATGGTAAAACAAACCTTTTCTTCTCTGTACATTATTTTCTTGGATGTATAATAAATCCATGGAAAACTGCACAAATTATCTATATCCTATACTAGTGTTATATTTTTCATCTGTTTGTTGACATTCTACGAAGCGGTTGAATTCGCTCCCCTTCATTCGTACGTACACGCGTGTTAACCAGTTTTAGAACTTCAGCGCATAAACTCCGCCCACTTTTACTTTGACCAATAGGATTACTCGTTTTCTTATTGGCCCTCCTCATTTTTACCGGCGACATTCAAGTATTTGACCCTTCTAATATCGTATGTATGTATTCGTTGCTGCAATACTCTCAAGTACATATTGCTTTTTACTGTACTCACAATATTTAAGTATACTACGAGACTTGACGCTCCTAATACCGTTTGTATGTATCCATTGAACATATATAGCCAAAGGATGCCTACAACGTGGACTATTATGAAGATACACAAAAAATAATCACATAGACTAGCTCTAACATTACTAATGTCATGTCGACTGCTCTATAGGGGTAGTAGCGGTAGGCTTACCACACAAACACCTAGTGGTAGAGTTCCATGAAAAAGCACATCCGTTTAAAGATGCTTACCTATAGGCAGAATGATATTTCAATAATAAGTGCTAATATCTAATATACATGAACTTTCACAACACCTACGGTATTTATTAAACTAGAAATAGGCATTGATCTGTTTGAACCGGATTTGCCGTAGGCTACATTTGCGCTGACTATTCTAGTCTACTCACTCAATTACGTACTCAGTACCTTATACTGAAACAAATAAGAAGCACACTGTCGTAAGTTTGTTATGGCAAACAAATTCAGGTTGCATATGCAAAGGTAAACAAACTAAACTAGTTTACCGTAAATTAGGCCAGTCTAAGGTCGGTTCCGAGGCAAACATACAAAACTCTAGACTATAAGATGTACCATTGCAAGAAAACAAACTTACTTCATTTGAAAAACTATCAAAAGTCCTGGTAGTAATACTCCATGATAACAAATTGAAAATTTCGACAATTATTTCCAATAGCCAAATAATGACAATGCTTATGACAGTACTTCCAACAGCTGACTGACAACCAAAACAAACTGAACATTAAATCCGGTTTGTAGAAAAAGGTTCCATGATTATACTATATATAAAACAGTTATTTTAGTAATTTATAAGTAATAATAATAAACCAAAGACAGAATTTAATTTTTGTGTGAAATTTTGTTACCAAACATTGTATTTTGAATAGTATAAGATATTTTCTAATATATCTAACGCAAGTAGGATTAGGACGAAAAATAACTTTACGGATCCAATAGACTTGGTCGAAAGTAAGTGATACGGTATAAGTATTGTATATTGTAGAAGTAATTGTGTTTTAAAAAGAAGTTTCTTCAATTCTTCAAATATTTCTTGCACGGCAAAATTTCTGACATAGCTGTACCAGGTGGAAAGTTATTCGGAAAAAAAGTGGGCTTGTAATCTACATTGCTCATTGAACCATCATCCATATACAATATATTGGTAAAAGACCATGTAAGTAGCTATTTTGGATTAATAAAATTTGTTAAAAAAATATATTACGAAATATGTGTTCCATCATCCTCATACTCACAATTTGACGGTAATATACTTGCTATTAAAATTACAACTGTATAAATTCTTAGAGATGGATCTGTTTTAACAACAAAAGATGAAGAAATACAACGTTGGATGGAACACTTTATGAGTTCATGAATAGGAGATACGAAGGGAATAATTTGCTTGGTATACCTGAAGCTGATGAAGACCTTGATGTGTCCATGAATGAATTCAGTGTGTTTGAAGTCGAAACAGTGTGTTTGAAGTCGAAGCAGTGTGTTTGAAGTCGAAACTATCATTTAATAAACTCAAGTGATAGGAAGCCCATTGATACGATTAGTCCAGTCATTTTCGGTAAAAATATGGAGGAATCGTTCAAATTCGGTTAAAAGCACCAAATTTTGCACAAAGTTAGCCTTTGATGTACCTTTTGAAATGTGACCAGAGACCTATTTGATATCTTTCCAATATGGCCGCATTTTTCAAGATGGCCGCCAAAATTCAGGAAAATGCTGCTATTCGAGGGAGTTTCATCGTATAGTTACAATTTTGGAGTCTTTACCTATATTTTCAAGGATCTTCTAAACAATGAGAATAAAAATAAGCACAGGGGAACATTATTTTACCAGCAAATGCCCATTTAAATTCTGAAATAAGTCAAACATATTGAAAAATTGCTCTAAATGTTGTTGTTATCTGTCTCAAATGGCTCTAAAGCTCCATATATAATGTGCTCAAAAAGTATAAAGTGATGCTACATTAGTATTTTATAAATGAAATCATTAACCACAATAATATCTATAATTATGTTGTCATAATGTATGCAGTGTTGTCATAATGTATGCAGTTCATTAACTGACCTACCGTTTTAGTTCACTCTATACTCACCTGGTATTGTTTATATTTTTTGTCATTCACTAGGGGAGCTTTATGTTACTGAGCATATGGCTAATATTCTGATAAAAAGTAATTTTGCTTTTGGGAACAGGTACCATATGAATATTTCCTAAAATGTGTTCTTACTAACTGTTCATTCATGCATAGATTTACAATAATTTTTTTTCTTTCCTACAGGTTTCTGTTCTACTGCTTGAAGAGGCAGCAATGTTCATTACTGTGCCTTTGTACAGAACTGTTTAGAGACCATAGTGCTTACTAGCTTATTTGTGAAGTATAACTTCTAACAATGGCAGAACCACAGTTTTACTGTGATTTACTGGGACAGGTGCATTCTATGTCAACTTGTAAAAAAAGGATCCCATTCAGCGCCCAACCTGTGGCAAAACACAAGATTCAGGTACTGGTTACTTCACCCTGTCACAGAATATTCAGAGGTTACATGAACTCAACTCATTGTCTATGGACATTCATCCACTTCTGCTGGGAGAAACAATCACAGTGGTAAAACTGATGAAAGAAAATGGTGCTGGTTGGCATAAAAATTGCAACAACCTTTTCAACACCAAGAATGTCCAAGGCAACTTCAATCTGTACAAGGCTGCACTCACAAAGCTGGCCCCATGGTTCTTTGCACTTGACCACCCAAATTATGCTCGTTGGGTTGCAGTGCATATTAGAGATATGGCTTCCCTACATTTGATGCATCCTGAGGTTGCTGCTGAATTCTCAGAGGGAAAGTTTGTTGTTCACAAAACACAACACTCATTTTCAGGCATCCCATTAGACCAAGCTCACGAACAGAACAACAAACATGTTAAAAGAGATGGTGGTTCTGTGGGCCTAACTGAAACAGTGCACAACTCTAAAGATGGATGGTGGCTGGGTCAGAAGTGTCAAGAGTTGTGAATGAGTTTGAAACTGTGGTGGAAGGACTCCGGGGGACAGGCGGCAAAGCATTCAGACCAAAGACACCATGGAGCTCAACAGGGGGTACAGACAACATACAGAGAGCAAGTCAAATCCTTGTGTGATACATTAGAAGACATGGGAAATCCATTCATGGAAGATTCATCTGATCTTCTTGTATTAGGCACCCAGGATGTTGTAGACAAAGAGATTATAGAAACCGTAAGGCATATCAAAAGGGTGGGAAATGAACAATATAGTGATTTTGTGAAGGAACGGCTAGAAGACAGAACCAAAAGTCTGACAGACCCTATCAAAAGGAACAAATTTCCTCCTCTATTCAGCAGCCAGCCTACCCACAAAGTGTCAAAGGAGAAGCAACAAATTACATCATTGAAACAAGACTGTTCTCTTTTCTCTAAACTGTATGTGTCTTGCCAAGTGAGAGATGGGGATATTAATAAGTTTTTCCGCCATGAGAATCAGTCCAGTCCACCATCATTGTCACAGGGTGGGAAACTTCGACATGGGACCAATGCTGATCTTCTCCCATTCCTTACACAGCATAACACCACAATCAAGGACAAGCCTGATACTGATGCACTTCTTCTAGATGGGGCTGCCATTGTTAATATGCTTAACCCAGGTGCATCAAGAACATTTCAAGAGTATGCTGACCAGGTATTTGTACCACATGTAAAGCGTCAACTGGAAACAGCAAGAAGAGTTGATATTATCTTTGATCAGTATTTCCAAGCCAGTCTGAAGGCGACTGCTAGGAGTCTCAGAGGAGAGGGGGACCGCAGAAAAGTAAAGGCTAACACTTCTGTTCCTGGCAACAGGAAGGCTTTCTTGCGGTGTGATGCAAACAAAGCCGAGCTCTTCAGTTTTCTAGCGGATCAGCTGTCTAGAGGGCAAGCAAATTATGTCCACTAAAAGAGAATTGGTCCTTTGCAACCCCCAGAGGGACAGTATTGATCAAATATCTTTGTGCTCCCATGAGGAAGCAGACACAAGGCTTCTTCTCCCTGTAAAGAATGCTGTTCAACATGGTTGTGAGAGGATCATGATCAGAACTGTGGACACTGATGTAGTAGTGTTAGCTATAGCATTGTGTTTTCCAATTCATGCAAGTGAACTGTGGATCAGCTTTGGGGTTGGGGACAACTTCAAATATATCCCTGTACACACCATTGCTGGTTCTCTAGCTCCAAAGTGTCGAGCTCTGCCTATGTTTTATGCCTTCAGCGGGTGTGACAACACATCCTCCTTTGCTGGTAAAGGGAAGAAATCTTCTTGGGAGAAGTGGCAAATAAGTGAAAGTGTAACTGAGGTGTTTGCAGACCTTGGGAATGTACCAACACTGGAGAGAATTGACCAGCACAGGGCAAATCTTGAGCGATTTGTTGTTCTGCTTTATGACAAAACAAGCACTGCCATATCAGCTGATGAAACGAGAAAAGATCTCTTCATCAGGAAGGGCAGGTCTATTGATCTCATACCACCAACTTCTGCTGCTCTCTACCAGCATGTCAGAAGAGCAGCTTATCAAGCGGGTCATATTTGGGGCCATTCACTTCTCCCCAATCCCATTATACATGTTACCTTAACCTGTTGAATGGGGTTGGATGAAAGGACCTGGGAATGCTTGGGAACCCTTTTGGTCAGATCTGCCTCAAGCATCAGTTTCCTGTATGGAATTCCTGAAATGTGGATGTGTCAAAGGCTGCAGAAGAAGATGCAAGTGTGTGAAAGCACAACTAGCATGTACGGCTCTGTGCAAATGCAGGGGAGTGGGGGGGGGGGATTGTGACAGTGTGTGATTAGACTGTGTACTTAAAATAGTCATTTCAGTACTGTACTAGCAATTGATGGTTACAAGGATAAGACCTATTTTGGGATTAAGTTAATAAAAAACTCTTCATATTGAGTTAATAAAACACTGTACTTATGTTTGACATTCAAGTACATTCTTTACTTTGCGTTAAATTATAGAACAAATATGATTACAGCCGGTTTAATATTTTTGTAGGCAATTTCTGTAACAAAAAGGCCACTTTCTTCTTAAATATTTGTCTGATGTGCTTACATTTGCTTTTAATGTTTAGAACATCCTTGAAAATATAGGTTTAGACTCCGAAATTGTGACTATACGATGAAAATCCTTCAAATAGCAGCATTTTCCAGATATTTGGCAGCCATATTGGAAAGATATCAAACGGGTCTCTATCACATTTCAAAAGGTACATCTCAAGCTAACTTTGTGCAAAATTTGGTGCTTTTAACCAAATTTGAACGATTTTTACTGAAAACAGCTGAACTAGATGGAATAATTGCCGAGATGATGCTGGCTGGAAAATGAAATGACTCTAAGAGTGCTTACAAGATCATAAGAGGCAAAACCTGATGAATGGGAGTTGGGAGTGTTGGTGAAAATGGAAAAAGGGAGACCTGACTGATTGCAATAATTACAGAGGCATAACACTTACAGTGATTGTTATGAAAATATATAAAGGTTAAAGGTGTCTGGTGCCCAACACCCCACTCTGGTGCCCTACCACAGCAGGGGCCTCCCCAGTAAACAGCTTAAACTCACAGTTCCGGGCGGGGATCGAACTGCTGCCGTGCAAATGCTAGGCAAACACGTTACCACTGTACTACCCCTGTACTTATTCTGAAGAAACTGGAGTGAAAGACTGATGGAAAGCTGAAAGGTGAACAAGCAGGATTTAGAAAAAGTAGAAGTTACACTGACCAAATTCTCATTTTGAGACATGTTGTGCAGCAATGTGTAGAAAATAGAAATACACTTTTGATGACATTTGTGGACTATGAAAAAGCCTTTGATAGTGTGCACCGTACAATTTTGTGGAGAGTCCTGCATTATTATGGAATTCCTCTGAAATATGTGAATTTTATTAAGTCCGTTCATGAGCATAGCAAGTGCAAAGTCAACGTTAATGGAAATTCATTTGATATGAATCAAATGAATTTCCAATGAACAGCGAACTACTACAAGGGAATGTGTTGTCACCTTTGTTGTTTATCCTCCTCATGGATTTTGTAATGCGTAGAACAGTCAGAGATGGTGGAGAAGGAATGGACTCGATTGGTGATAGAAAATTAGCAGACCTAGAGTATGCTAATGATGCTGTCCTTATTAGCAGAACGCCACATGATTTGCAATGCTCGCTTACCAGCATGCAGGAAATATCTCACGAGGTTAGGCTGAAGATAAATAGAAGAAAGACATAGATGATGAGAACGGAGTATACAATGGAAGATGAAATATCATTGGAAGGAGAAAGGATTAATGATGTAGAATCATTTAAGTATTTAGGTACTATGATCTCCAATGCGATGTCTTTAGAATTAGAGTTTAGTGAGAGATTGAAAAAAGTAAATAAGACTATGGCTAGGTTAAGTAAAATTGGGAAGTCAAATCGCCTGAAACTACATATAAAAATTAGGCTATATATCAGTTTAGTGAGATCGGTATTAATATATGGAAATGAGTCACAGTATGACAATGAAACAATCTCCAATGTGTTTAATAGATTTGAGAACAAAGCCTTCAGAAAGATATTGGGAGTTAAATGGCACAACGGGATTTGAAATGAAACTATAAGAGAGATTACTCGAGTGCCATTTGTGGAGGAGATCATGGTCATGGGTAGATGGAGGTGGTTTGGGCATGCTCTTTGCACTCCCCAAGAGAGATTAGTTCACCAAACGTTCAACTGGGCTTTATATGGCACTAGAAGAGTTGGCAGAGGACTGAGGACTATGAAGCGCGAAGTAGATGATGAATGAAGTATTGACTTCAAAGCTCAAGATAGAGACGACTGGCAAAATCTAACTGAGGCCCTTTGCGTCAATAGGCTTAGGAGGAGATAATGAAATTTCTAGGAGCACACAATCTAAGCATATGTAATTTTACAAAGGATCATCTTTTTGCAATTTCATCGTAAACATATAAGTGTAGAATTTGAGGCCGTTTATTCGGACCTCATTCAGCTCATTGGGTTAAGGTTACATTGCCGATATGTTATGGCATAAGGGAGCTTATTATTATTATTATTATTATTATTATTATTATTATTATTATTATTAGCTAAACTAAAAACCTAGTTGGAAAAGCAGAATTCAAGGGCTTAACAGGTAAAACTACCACAGTGAGGAGAGGAAATAAATAAACTATATGAGAAGTAATGAACAGTTAAAAAAATACTTAAGAACAATAACAACATTTAAACGGATCTTTCATCTTTAAACTATAAAAAGACTTATGTCAGCCTGTTCAACAAAAAAAAACATTTGCTGCAAGTTTGAACTTTTGAAGATCTACCGATTCAACTAACCGATTAGGAAGATCACTCCACATCTTGGTCACAGCTGGAATAAAATTTCTAAAATACTATGTGATGTTGACTCTTGAGCCTCATGATGGAGAAAGCATGACTATTAGCATTAACTGCATACCTTGTATTACGAACAGGATGGTTTGTACGGGAAGATCTGAATGTAAAAGATAGTCAGAATTGTGAAAAATCGTAACGAACTAATTAAACGATGGTGCCAGAGATTGATATCTATATCAGGGATAAAAAAATCAATAGACCGTAAGGTCCTGTCCAATAAATTAAGATGAGAATCAGCAGTTGAAGACCAGACAGGAGAACAATACTCGAAACAAGGTGGAAGGAAAGAATTAAAACACTTTTTCAGGGGAGAGTGATCACTGAAAATCTTAAAAGACTTTCTCAATAAGTAATTTTTTGTGCAATTGAAGAAGAGACAGACCTAATGTGTTTCTCAAATGTAAATTTTATGTCGGGAATCACACCTAAAATTTTAAGTCATACAGTGTTAAGGAAACATTATCAATGCTGAAATCCGGGTGTTGAGGAGACACTGTCCTCGACCTACTAACAATCATACAGTGTACTTTGAATTTTGTTAGGATTGAGCTTCATGTCCCATAATTTGCACCGTGCACTAATTAATTTTAGCTATATCTCTATTAAGGGATTCAGCAACCCCCATATCTACATTCAGGAGATGGATTTGATGCAAAGAGAGTAATATCATCTGCATATGCAACGAACTTGTTTTCTAGGCTAAACCAAATGGCATGTATATATGATATGAAAAATAATGGGACAAGAGCACTACCCTGAGGAAAACCATATATCACATTCCTTTACTCATTATGGTGCCCATCAACAACGACTATTTGTGCGATCTATTACTTAAAAATTCAATAATGATGCTAAGAAAAGACTCACCACTCCCAACTGTTTGAGTTTGAAAACAAGAGCCACATGATTAACACGGTCAAGGGCAGTTCTAAAATCAAGTAAGGCCAATCATACGAGCTTCATGACCACAATCAAGGGGTTTTTGTCCAGCATTGGAAATTGTACAAATGACATCACGTGCTCCAAGGCCTTTACGAAAGCCAAATTTCAAACTAATGAACAGATGATTACTTTCAGCAAATTTATTGAGACGTTTTGTCAGAATAACATATAACTTTGGAGCTAAAAAATCTGCAGTCTTTATAAAAACAAAGGAAAAATACCATCCGGGTCTACACTTCCATAAACATCAAGGTTCATTAAGAGAGTTTTAGTTTCACGAGATCGAAAAGCTAAACTAATTAGTGTAGCCTTAGGAAAACAGGAATGAAGAAGATCAAGGTTTTACTACTCTGCTTACTGTCAACACATCAGACAAAAAGGTTGCCTTTTTCTTTGGACAGTTAGTAGCACAGCAATCTGGTTTGAATAAAGGAAGAAGTGTTCCGTGTACGCCAAATTTTGCAGATTTAAGGGTAGCCCATCACTTATGTTCCTGGGTTGTAACAGAAATGGTTTCTTTTATGGTTAAATTGTATTCCTTTTCAGTTGAATCATAAACTCTCTGAACAAAAACTTTAAGGTGAGTTTAGTTATTCCAAGTCAAATCTGATCTTCCCTTCCAAAGATGATAGACCTCCCAATAAGCATGTCTGCAATCACCATTGAACCAGGGTTTGTCTTTCACTTGGTACCTTAGCACACGATAAAGGAGACGTCTATCAATTATGTTGACTAGATTCTTATTGAAAGGAACAACAGGACCAACACTGGTATACAATGTGAACAATTCAAGCCCAAAAGATCACTCAAAGTACTATTCCAATCTGCTTGAAAATTTATATAAATCTTACATGAGTATGACACATCCGGGACAGGCTGCTCAGTCTCCACTATTAATGAAACCAAAGCATGTTTTTGTCAGGCAATTGCCACCATTCCTTGCCACTGCCCACATCATCATTCCTCCAGATAGCTTCTCAAGAAGCCATCAGGGAAACAACTATACAAGGATGACCAGCTGCAAGAGAAATTCTTGCTGGCAAAGGACACAACCTGCCAGCTGGAAAAAGATCCACCACAGGACAGAGCAAGGAGATAGGCTTTGCCACTGACGAACAATAATATTATTATCATCATTATTACTAGCTAAGCGACAGAGGAATCGGTGTATATGAGGTCCAAGCAGTTGTCACACCTGTGAGTAGCTTCACGTATGATTTGGTCACAGCCTGATTCAGAGGCTAAGTTCAAAGCTCTTAAGCCTTGGCGATCAGTAGGAGAAACATAATTTAACCACTCCCTATATATATATATATATATATATATATATATATATATATATATATATATATAAATATATATATATATACATATATATATATATATAAATATATATATATATATATATATATATATATATATATATATATATATATATATATATATATATATATTACAATCCCCCCTATGCTATAACATATCGGTAATGTAACCTTAACCCAATCATAATTATTACCAATTTTCTCATCTTTATTATTATTAGGGTAACTTATAGATGGTGTGGGATTCGCGTGGTCAAAAGTAAGTTTTCCAAAATCAACGCTCTCTTTTATATATAGCCTACTTCACACACACTCTTGCGTGTTGTGAGACAATGTTTTCAATAATGTTTAGTTCTAACATACTTCTTATCTATTTGTATGTCATATTCTTTGTTGAAACGTCCGTAAAAAACGTTTTTTTATTCGGTTCCTGTTTTAAGATGCAGACGACTAAGATCAATTAGGGAGAGTGCCATTCTGCCACATATATTATTATTACTTATTTTATCAATTTGATTATTCTATTGAAAAGACCTTGCAATTACCTTACGAATATTTTGGGGAACCAAAAGCATCGATGAAGTCGGCTAACGTCTAATCCACTAAAGTCCAAAGGATAAAAGGAGAGCAATCTTATATATATATATATATATATATATATATATATGTGTGTGTGTGTGTGTGTGTATACATATATATATGCATATATATATATATATATATATATATATATATATATATATATATATATATATATATATATATATATATATATGCGTGGATTCATAGCAAGTTGTAAAGCACCCGTAACTATGGTTTCACTCCATCCTCGCCCCCTATTATTATTATTATTATTATTATTATTATTATTATTATTATTATTATTATTATCATTAGCCAAGCTACAACCCTAGTTGGAAAAGCAAGATGCTATAAGCCCAAGTGCCCCAATAGGGAAAAATAACCCAGTGAGGAAAGGAAACAAGGAAATAAATAAATGACGAGAACATGTTAACAATAAATTATTCTAAAACCGTAACAACGTCAAAACAGATATGTCCTATATAAACTATTAACGTCAAAAACAGATATGTCATATATAAACTATAAAACGACTCATGTCAGCCTGGTCGGCATAAAATTGGTGGTTCAAATACTTTAACATATTATCTGATAATATTACCTGCTTGTATCGGTAGTAGTATTTCATAAACATGGATCTTAAGATTTGTTGCAATCAGTAACTGGCATATCAAGTCTTTTCTGTATGCCCCACTTTGTGTGGAAAACGGACTATAACGTTGCCAGTCCATAATATATGAAGTCATTCATTGATTTGTACTTTTTAGTTTCTAGCACTGTGAAATATTTATTTTTACATCTCTTATGTCATGTGTTCTTAGGATTTCCTTCTGTCATATTTATTGGAACAATCTACGCATAATTGATATGTCATATTGAGTGCATAGTATAGTTGGCAGTTGGTCACGGGTAGACCCTGGCATTTCACCAAAAGTCCAAGCTGGATTTAGAAGAGGAAGGAGCACAACGGAACAGATTTTCAATCTTCGAGTTCTGTATGAGAAGTACAGCCAACACCAGCAAGACATCTTTCACGCGTTCATTGACTACAAAAAGGCATTTGACCGCGTATGGCATGATGCCATCTGGGCCACATTGAACAGGTACAACATGGGACAAAAACTGATACTGACGATCCAACAGCTGTACAATAAAGCAACCAGCGCTGTCCTTGCCCAAGGCAAAATAGGCGAATGGTTCCGCACTTCAGTAGGTGTCCGCCAAGGCTGCCTTCTGTCACCAACCCTGTTCAACATCTTCCTTGAACAAATTATGACAGATGCACTCGAAGATCATGTGAGCACAGTTAGCATCGGAGGACGAAAAATCAGCAACCTTCGGTTTACTAATGATATTGACGGCCTGGCAGGGAACGAAGATGAGCTGGTCAACCTTGTGAAACGTCTGGATGAAACATCAACCAGATACGGAATGGAAATCAGTGCTGAAAAAACAAAACTAATGAGAAACAGCGACGAATCAATCAAAGCAAAAATCGTGGTCGGTGGTCAACAACTTGAAACAGTCCAACAATTCAAGTACCTTGGTGCAATCATCAGCCAAGAAGGATCCAAACCAGAAGTCCATGCAAGAATCGCGCAAACAACAGCGGCGCTTGCAAAACTGAATCCAATCTGGAAAGACAAAAACATCGCTGTCAAATCCAAATTGAGACTATTGCATGCCCTAGTCATTTCCATCCTTCTGTATGCTTGCGAATCCTGGACACTGACGGCAGAGCTACAGAGAAAGATCCAAGCTGCAGAAATGGGATGCTTCAGACGAGTGCTTGGCATCTCGTACATTGAGCATGTCACAAATGAAGAAGTCAACAGAAGAGTGAGACAACACTTAGGACGCTATGAAGATCTGCTGTCCACAGTGAAGAGGAGAAAACTAAAATGGTATGGCCACACAACAAGATCAAGCGGCCTGTCCAAGACAATTCTCCAGGGAAAAGTTCAGGGGAAGAGGAGAAGAGGGCGGCAGAGAAAGAGGTGGACCGACAACATTGCTGAATGGACAGGAAAAACCTTCGCCCAGACCCAGGCACTCGCACACGACCGTGACAAGTGGAGGCTCCTATTGCGGTGTTCCACCATGCAGCGCCCCTACGATCCTGGTGGATTATGGGATCGGTAACGGTAACCATATCCAGCCTTGACTGAATTAAATAGAGCCATACTCAAATGTGTCATTCAGCCTTCTACTCGTAGATAGCCAACAATGCAGTATAATGAGAAGTCATGGATTACGCCCTCCCATAATAACTACCCCTCGAAATCTTACGCTAGCCACTCCCAGGGCTCACTGAATTCTTATGGTAGCGAGGCCCACCAACTTCTTGTTAATACTGACTGATACTGACCCTCGAGGCCATCCTGTCTGCTGCTTTTATGAATGAAATGGAGGTCGCCCTCTGAGGTATACTCCTGTTGAAAAATATGAAATGGGGATGGTGTCTGCTGCTTTCCAGTCCAGAAAACATTCATTGCCATGCATGTTGCAGCTTAACAGATGTCCACCCATAGAAACAGCTCACCACATTAGGTTTAACTGTGTTCTAGGCCTTTACTGTGCTCTGGATGACAGATGTACTAAAGCGCAGTGGATTAGCCTTTCATCAAAAGAAGCTCTGGATGCAATAGATTACTTAGTGTCCTGGGCTTCCAATCAACCATAGCACTGGAATACGTTTTATTATTTTTTTGCAAGGTCAAGAATAGAGTATATGTGATTTTTAAGACGTACTCAGAAGGATACTGATTAGGAGTTCAAGTGTTCAAGTTGCTTGAATATATATTGTTGTGTAAAGCTTATGGTTGGCCCCAGTGATCAAGTGATAAAGAGGCGAATATATCAGTCATATAATACATTTTTCAGTGTCGGTGCCCTAAGGCTCACGTGCTATAGTTTACAAGATGGCTTTTAGTGGGAGACTTCTCTAGTGGCTCATATCAAAACCACACCCGACCAAATACTTGATGATAAACAACAGCAATGAGTTGTTGCAATCTGCCAACCTCTTCCCACCTGTACTTTTAAGAACTGCATACTCCTAAGATAGCCTTGTGCCTGGCTAAAGGTATGACTTGTCATGATTGCAAGAACAAAGAAAGCTTGGAAAAATGCTGCAATAGCAAGAAGAATTTGAATGAGACATCTGCAATGTCCATGGTGTCAGGGGCAGTGGTAGTTTCTGAGGCTTGCTTGCTTTCGCAAACAATGAGTAGGGCTACGGTCACACATTGGGAACAGGAAGCTTGTTTCTAGCCTGGCATTTCCTAATACAGGTGCCTTGGTGTGTGTTTCTAGGCTGTTCCTTCTGTCTTTTCTCAACTCTTGCAATGTTAGCCTGGCCTTCAGGGTGTTGCCAATATCCATCTCAAGTGTTTAGGGTTGATATCCTGTAGAATAATGCTTAGGGGTATTATATCACACCGTATTCTTATATTCTGCAATCAGTGAAGAAGTTCTTTTTTTTCATTAACTGCTTACACCAAGTTTAGATTAGTGTCCAGGGAATATCATTATACTCCCTGGATGGGCAACAATGAGGTTACAGACTCTTCTTGGGAAATTTGACAGGCTTTGTCTTCTAGACTCTTTAAGTGTTAACAATTCCTTATTCATTTGTACTGGCGAATATCCATGGAGTGGAAGAGTGGCTGGCTACATCTGCATTTTTCGTCCTCAACTTTTAACGCTGCTTTGGAACCATTCCATCTGATGATGGTGAAAACCCACTACATCTATGTGACCCCCGTAGCCACCAAATATGCCTGATACACCCCTACGCAAGTTCCCAGGTACTAAGAAGTGGAAGTGAAAGTGCTGAATGAAGACATCGAGAGCCTCATTCAACTTATACCTACAGGAGAGGGAACAAAATGGTAGTAGCAGCTAAAAAGTATGGCCATTCCAGTGCATTAGAGATACTCGGTATATCCCAGCACCCTTTGAAATGGTATCTTGGGTTGTTAAGATATACCACCTAGCACGGTGAACTAAGATATAACGCATAGCACGGTGATACTAAGATATACCGCCTAGCATGGTGATGTATATATATATATATATATATATATATATATATATATATATATATATATATAGATGTGTGTGTGTGTGTATATATATATATATATATATATATATATATATATATATATATATACACTGTATATACATGTCGCCGTGCTAGGCGGTATATCTTAGCCATCTATTTTTGCCAACGGTTATATATGAGGATGAGCAACTTGGTGGAGTAACAAGAACTTTGGGTGTGGAGGAAATGCCCTCTAAATCTCCATGAAGTGACTGGCAGCAAGGTAACGGATTTGTTTTAATGTGATAGACAAGATGTCTTTTCGGCTTCTACTCTCGATGCCTGGTGGATGATCCTACTGGAATTAGTATGGACCGGCAGGGGTCACTTGCCTTAGTTAGATAGTCACTGCGCATCACAAGGAACTGGCTATCCTTTGATGAATTTAGCCAATGAACCCTCTATGGATTTAGTCAGTCTATGAAAATCAAAAATGACAGAAGGGCTCCCAGTCCCGGCCGTAGCAGAGTGCTAAGAATCTCCCGGTTTATAAATACTAAAGAAAAATTGAAAATTGGTAATTGGAATGGTAGAACAATGAATCAGATTGGGAAGTTACAGTAGGTGGAGAAGGAATTTATGAAATATAGTTTGGATATCTTGGCCTTAATTGAAACACGTTTTAAGGGGATTGGTGAAGAAATCTTAGACCAAGTCTATATATATAAATATATATATGTATATATATATATATATATATATATATATATGCATACATACACACACACACACACACACACACACACATATATATATATATATATATATATATATATATATATATATATATATGTATATATATATATATATATATATATATATATGTGTGTGTGTGTGTATATATACTCAGGAAGAACAAATGGATTTGGAAGAGAAGGGTAGGAATGATGATGACACCAAGAGCAAAAAAGGCATTAACTGAGTGGAGAGCTGTAAATAGTAGATTATTACTTGAAAACTTTAAGTCTAAGCAGTGCTCTATGGGTATTATAGTTTACTATGCACCAACAAATGATTCCCCTGAAGACAGGAAAGATGAATACCATAAAGAACTGCACAGTGTAATAGATGAGATCCAACAGAGAGATATGAAAATCCTTGGTGAACTTGCAAATGAAAATGAGGCCCATTTTATGAGTTTTTGTTCAACAAACAATCATGTTATTGGAGGTACTCTTTTACCGCACAATGGAATCCACAAATATACATGTGGTAATTAAAAAAAATCAAATAGATCACATTGCCATTGATAAAGAGAGAAGGGGGACTCTGAGAAATGTAAGAAACTATATAGGTGCAGATATTGGTAGTGATCACCAGCTCCTCATTGCCACAATGAAATCAAAACTGAAAGCACCCAACAGAAAGGTAGATCGAATACCTCGGTTTGATACAACTAAGCTTTTAGAAGAAGAGCACAGAAAAACATTTGCAATGGAATGTAGAAATTGATTTGCAGTCTTAGAGACTTTAAGAGACGAAGAGCAGATAATTAATGAAGAATGGTGTGAAATTAAGAACATTTATCAGTGAAGTCTTGGGACACGCAGTTACCAGGAGAAAGCCACGGATATCAAATGATACTTGGGATACTATAAAAAGAAGACAAAGATAGAAATTGACTGTTGACAGTTTTCGAGGAAGTAATGAAAATTACTGTGTAGAGCATGCTAAACATTCCAATATTGACAGTGAGGTCAAAAGGAAAACCAGGAATGACTGGAGAGAATATTTAGACAGTAAAGCAGAAGAGGCTGACAAAGCTATGAATGCAGGAAATGGCTATCGTATGAGAATCGCTCATATAATTATTAATGAAATTTCGAATGGGGCAAAAAAGAAGAAGCATATACCCATAAAAAGAGAGATGGATCTGTTATAAAAACAAAGAAGATGAAGAAAGACAACGTTGGATGGAACATTTTAGTGAGGTTATGAATAGGAAATACGAAGGGAATAATTTGATTGATATACCTGAAACTGATGAAGACTTTGATGTGCCCATAAATTAATTCAGTGTGTTTTAAGTCGAAGCTATCTTTAAAAAAAAAAAAAAAAAAAAAAAAAAAAAAAAAAAAAAACAGGAAATGGAAAGCCCCTGGATACAATGGAATAACTGCCGAGATGATACTGGCCGAAAATGAAGTGACTCCCAACATACTTACAAGATTGGCTTGTAGAATGGGGCTTGAAGAGGCAAAACCTGATGAATGGGAGTCAGGAGTGTTGGTGACAATGGCAAAAAAAGGAGACCTGACTGATTGCAATAATTACAGAGGCATAACACTTATGTCAGATGTTATGAAAATATATAGTATGCTTATTCTAAAGAGACTGGAGAGAAGGATGGAATAAAAGCTGAGAGATGAACAAGCAGGATTTAGAAAAGGTAGAAGTTTTACCAACCAAATTTTCGTTTTAAGGCATGTGGTAAAGCAATGTGTAGAATATAGAAATCCACTTTAGATGGCATTTGTGGTCTATGAAAAAGTCTTTCATAGTGTGCACCGGTCAATTTTGTGGAGACTCCTGCGTTGTTATGGAGTTCCTCTTAAATATGTAAATTTGATTAAGTCTGTTCACGAGCATAGCAAGTGCAAAGTCATTGTTAGTGGAGTCCTATCAAATGAGTTTCCAGTGAATAGTGGAGTACCTCAAGGGGATGTGTTGTCACATTTGTTGTTTATCCTTCTCATGGATTTTGTAATGCATAGAACACTTGGGGATGGTGGAGAAGGACTGCACTGGATTGATAACAGGAAATTAGATGACCTAGAGTATGCTGATGACGCTGTCCTTATTAGGAGAACACCACAGGAATTATAAAGCTTGCTTACCAGAATGCATGAAATATCACACGAGGTTGGGCTCAAGATAAATAGAAGAAAGACAGAGATGATGATAACAGAGTATACAATGAAAGATGAAATATCAGTGGGAGGAGAAAGGATTAATGAGGTGGAATCATTTGAATATTTAGTAACTATGATCTCTAATACAGGATCCTTAGAATTAGAGTTTAGTGAAAGATAGATAAAAGTAAATCAGACAATGGCTAGGTTAAGTAAAATTTGGAAATCGAATCGCCTGAAATTACACATAAAAATCAGACTATATATCAGCTTAGTGAGATCTGTGTTACTGTATGGACAAGCCAATCCCTAATGGATTTTGTAGATTTGAGAACGAAGCCCTCAGAAAGATATTGGGAGCTAAATGGCAGGACAGGATTAGAAATAAAACTATGAGAGATTACTTGAGCGCCATTTGTGGATGAGATCATGATGAGGGGTAGATGGAGATGGTTTGGGCATGCTCCTCGCATTCCCCAAGAGAGATTAGTTCACAAAACGTTCAGCTGGGCTCCACAAAGCACTAAAAGAGTTGGAAGACGCAGGCCTACATGGCTCTGGACTATGAAGTGCGAAGTAGGATATGATGAATGGATAAGTATTGAATTAAAAGCTCAAGATAGAGACGACTGGCAAAATCTAACCGAGGCCCTTTGCGTCAATAGGCGTAGGAGAAGATGATGTTGATGATGAAGCTATGGATGGAGGTTTGCTTAAAATGTGTTTGCACAAAGTTTGAAATTCAGAAGTTATTATCATTATTATTATTATTATTATTATTATTATTATTATCATTATTATTATTATTATTATTATACAGAGACTGGAGTGGTGGTTAATAGTGTGGGGTTCTGGGTTACATCCAGCTTCCTTGGAAATCCAATACTTTCCTCACTATGTATGCTATTGCAAGTAGCACGCTCTTTTGCACAAGTCCTGGGGCTATTTGGCTCTTACCCTCTCAAGATTCCTTTTCAATGACTTAAGTATGGTTCCTAGTGCTCCTATAACTATTGGCACAACTTTTACTTGCATATTCCATAGCCCTCTCAATTCAGTTCGTAAGTCTTAGTATTTTTCTATTTTTTTTCTCTCCCCCTTATCTTACACTCTTGAGTCCTACGTTACTGCGACATGTATGAGTGATACTTTTTTCGTTGTCTTGTCAACCAGAGTGATGTCTGGTCGATTTGTTTGTATCACCTTGTCCGTCCTTATGCTGTAGTCCTAGCTTAGTTTAGCCTGACAGTTTTCTACCATAGCTTAAGGTTGATGTTCGTACCATTTATTGCTTCATTGTATTAGATATTTTCTACAGAGACGCCAATGGAGAGATTTAGCCATTGTATCGTGTCGTTTCTTATATTGGTTGACTTTCTGAGCAATTGCTGAACATGTGGTCGACGGTTTCTTCTTTTGCTATGCATTTTCTACAATTTGACAAATTGTTAGTTCTGTCTATTGCTTATTGAATATGTATTGATCATAAGGCCTGATCTTGTGCTGTCATTATTATCCCTTCAGTTTCCTTCTTAAGTTCTCTCTCTAGCCACTAAAATGTTTCCTTACTGGTCAGTTTTTCAGTTTGTCTCAGGATTTGCCCTTGCAATGGTTTTCTTTTCCATTCTTCTAGTCTCCCTTTTCCTGTCCCATCCTTATGCACTTTAGGGTCATCATCCTCCTTTATCAAATTTCTTCTCATGCACTCTTTACCCATTCACCTTCACTGGTCTTAAGGTACTGTCCCAATGCTCTACTTTCGATGTTGACACAATCTTCTATACTGATGATTCCATTTCCCCCTTCACAGTGTGGTATATAGAGCCTGTCAATATTCACTCTTGGGTGAAATGCTTGGTGTATGTTCATTACCTTTCTAGTTTTCTATCCATGTTGCATAGCTCTGACTTCTTCCACTATTCCAGCACTGTACCTGATTACTGACGCTGCTCAGGTCACCAGGTGTTTGTAGCCTTTACCATATTTCCAGAAACCACCAAACATTTCATACAGACATTAAAGTCAGGACTGTGGAAATTTTACCTGTGAGCATCGAAGGATGAGCGAGGAAGGGTGAATTTGAAAATGGAAGATATTATCTGGTATCATAAGGAAATAGAAGGAAAGGGTTAGCTAAAACAAATCGTGGAAAAATAAGAATGAAAAGCATAAATAAAGATAAAATCATGAAGATAAATCTTCACAAGGCAACTTAAGAGCTAGATAATTATTTCTCCACAAAAAAGGGAAAAATTCAATTCAGGTCTAGGTTACACATTCATAAGCATCCGGGTTGAGTAAAATACTCTTCATTTTGCAGATCTGAAAAGATAAACCAGTTCAATTAGCTTCAGAAAAAAAGGTATGAGGAGGACTGGGTTTCACATTACTCTACTTAGGCCTACTGTCAATCACTCCATCCTAAAAGGTTGCCATATGCTTGGGACAGCGAGTGACAGAGTTATCTAATCTAAACAAAAAAATAGAAATAACTGTTTAGTCTATATAACGGATGTATATTTAATTGTTCTAAACAGTTCCTTTTATGGCCGAATTATATTTATTTTTAGCTTAAGCATTGATTCTATGAGCGACAGCTCTACTATCATTTTAATGAATCCAGGTCAGATCTGATTTATTCTTTTAACATGACTGAAAAGCCTTTTTTTCTTTAAATAACAATTTACTATTTACAGCTCTCCACTACAGTAATGCCTTTTCTGCTCTTGGTGTCATCATCATTCCTACCCCTTCTCTTCCAATTCCATCTGTTCTTCCTGAATATATATATATATATATATATATATATATATATATATATATATATATATATATATATATATATATATATATATATATATATATACGTGTGTGTGTGTGTGTGTATATATATATATATATATATATATATATATATATATATATATATATATTATATATATACATATATATATATATAAATATATATATATATATATATATATATATATATATATATACATTATGCTAGATTATAACCCTAGTTGGAAACGCAAGATGATGTAGGCTCAAAGGCTCCAACAGAGAAAAATAGCCCAGTGAGGAAAGGAAACTATTAAACTACAAGCGAAGAATAAACAATGGAAATCAAATATTTTAAGATTATCTATCTATCGATTTAGATATATATATCTATATATCTATCTCTCTCTCTCTCTCTCTCTCTCTCTCTCTCTCTCTCTCTCTCTCTCTCTCTCTCTCTCTCTATATATATATATATATATATATATATATATAGAGAGAGAGAGAGAGAGAGAGAGAGAGAGAGAGAGAGAGAGAGAGAGAGAGAGAGAGAGAGAGAGAGAGAGAGAGAGAGAGAGAGAGCTCTGAAGAAAACCTTTTCTTTATAGTTAGCCATTTTAATTCGACGTAAAAGGCACATGAGTATCATATCAAACATACGAATCAATAAAAGAACAAATCCCTTTCATACATATTTAAAACCTCTTTCATGGTATTTCCAAACCAGCATCTTGAGAGATGGCTGATAGTTTCATATTTTTTATACATGACATTCTTTAAATAGATTTTTATTATAACATTATCTTTATTGGAAAGTGCAACTTATAATATATTGGTTGGATTACGGCCTGACCAAAGAAAAGGTAAATGACAAGTCACTATGGAATTTTTAAAGTGTTTTCAACATTATTTTGAACATTATGTTGCACCGGTTGTATCCATCATTTAGAAATTTTCTTCTAGAATATGCAATAGAGTTTTCTTTTGGACAAATGACCGTCAATTATATTTTTAGCTTAATCATTGATTTTATGAGCGACAACTCTACTCTCATTATAATGAATCCAGGTCTGATTTATTCTTTTAAGATAACTAAAAAGCCTTTTTTTTTCTATAAATAACAATCTACTTTTTACATCTCTCCACTCCGGGATTGCCTTTTCTGCTCTTGGTGTCGTCATCATGCCTTCGTCAAAGATGGAATTTTTAAAGTGTTTTCAACATTATTTTGAACATTATGTTGCACCGGTTGTATCCATTATTTAGAAATTTTCTTCTAGAATATGCAATAGAGATTTCCTTTGGACAAATGACCGTCAGATTATAGAATCACGTGATTCAGTCAATACAGTTGTGCTTTCTATCGAGCTGTGGTTCTTGACGTTGGTCCCTACCGGCGCCACATGCAAAGCATTATAGTCCATTTCTTTTAGCGATGCATATTTGCACCGACTCGCAGCGGTGCCCTTTTAGCTCGGAAAAGTTTCCGGATCGCTGATTGGTTGGACAAGATAATTCTAACCAATCAGCGATCAGGAAACTTTTCCGAGCTAAAAAGGCACCGCCGCGAGTCGGTGCAAATATGCATCGCTAAAAGAAATGGACTATAGTTCCCGCACACCTGTTCATGAAAGTATATCATCATTATTTTAATGTCTATTAGAATATTAAGATTTTGCACATTTTATAATTAAATTAATTAAAATAAAACCAAAGTGAATTCTATTAATCAGAAATATTTAATTTGTGGTCAATTACTTCCAAAAAATAAGATAAGCTTCACACACGTCTTTCATTTCTTTTCTCGTTTTTTTTTTTTTAATCTTATAATAATTGAATCGGTGGATCTTTGAAATCTAAAGCCTTTTCTTTTAGTATGTTGAGATGAGTCTCATTATTATTATTATTATTATTATCATTATTATTATCATTACTATTATTATTATTATTATTAGCTAAGCTAAGCTACAACCCTAATTGGAAAAGCAAAATACTATAAGCCCAAGGGCTCCAACAGAGAAAAATAGCCTAGTGAGGAAAGGAAACAAGGAAATAAATAAACTACAAGAGAAACAATGAAAACTTAAAATAAGATATTTTAAGAACAATAACATTAAAATAAATCTTTCATTTATAAACTATAAAACTTCAAGAAGAAAAAAAGAAAAAAAAGAGGAACAGAAAAAAGATAGATAATTGGGCTTGGGTGTACCCTCAAGCACGAGAACTCTACCCGAAGACAGTGGACGACCACGGTGCAGAGGCTATGGCACTACCTAAGTCTAGAGAACAACGGTTTGATC